>NC_064305.1:59419170-60019170 GCF_023373825.1 Bactrocera dorsalis
CAATGCCGGCCAACGAGCTAAAACACTCGTTCGACATGGTTTTGAACCGTGCAAAAAGCTATATTGAGGCAGAGGGAGACTATTTTGAATAAAATAAATTTATTTTGCCGAAAAAGCCATTTTTTCTGTTTTTTTTAGTCTTGTTTACTTTGGAACACTCCTTGTATAGCTGTCGTACAAACTGACCATTCAACATCAGGATAACGATCATTTTATACATAATGTTTTTGCTTTAAGGTCCAGTTTTTATTAAACAAGAGGTGGTGAGATAACCTGGCTAAACCAATAAACCTAGTTCATCTCTTCGATTCTGATTTCCAAGTAATTTAAAAACTATAAAACATCGAATACTTCCTCTACATTCCTCTATGCTCTACAGCAATAATTTGCATATCTACTCTAAGCCGTGTTCATGCAAATCGAATGCGCAAAATATTTGACAAAACGAAAAGGCAAAACCTCCAACAAATACTGCGCCAAATGCAAATCCAAATCAAACTAATGGTCAGGTAAGCCAAATTCATAGAACTACAGCGACAACAACTCACACAAGTGTATATTCGCGCAGCGAGACAGACCACAGCATTTTTTGCAGAATCCATTAATATCCAACACACGAGTCATGTTGTTGCATGTAGGTGTATCTGCTGTTATTTGCAAAGAGTAGGAATCTGTTTGTTTCATTTTTGTTTTAATTTCCACTGTTGGTGTTTGATAAACGCAAATATTGCGTATCGCAGTGACCTCGTTGGCCGCCAACGCAAAGGCACGAACACAAATTGGCAGAGCGCTGCAGCACTTATGCAGTGGCATGGCCATATGCAAATGCAGGCAAGCACAACTAAAACCAGCACTTGCACTGCGCTGCAGCGTAAGCCATTCTAGGTCATCTTCAAATGACCCAACAGCACTCATCAACGCGTAAATAAACAATGCAAATACAAATATTAGAAACACTGGCACTAAAATGGGCAAACAAGTAGACATGTGTAAATGGCGTGTTTATACATAAATATGGTATATAATATAAATAAATATGTGTAGTGCTGCGTACATGAAATGCTTCGCCCGCCGCTTTGCTTTGCCAAATATTCTACTTCATAGCGCTTGCGGTCAGCGAATTTATTTATGGCAAATAAAATGTCTGTCCTTAGTTATTTATTTATGTAAGCGTATTACGCATGGCGTGAAAATCTTTTTTTCATCTCGTGCTGTCGACATGCTATCTATCAGCGAACACGACAGCCTCTGTCGTAAAACTATATCACACTACTCACTTGCGTACATATATACAAATATATATATTGGTTGACCACATCATGTTCGCTTACACTTCTTCAGCTTGCAGCAAAAGTCTGGGCAATATTTAAGGTGGTCAATAATATTTTTGTGTTGGTCTGTCTTTTATGAGCTCAATAATAAAAGCACATTCGCATATACTCATATCTGTCTACATACAAGTACATTATTTAAAGTTATCTATTCACATATTAATTGCCATGATTTTTTTCCAAGTTTATTTATTATTACTTATTTGAAAACAAACTCTTTACTACGAATTTAAACCGTGCCTTAATTACACTTCCTTTCTCATGTATATGACATCACAGTTCTTTATATCTTGCCCTAACAAGTAAAATTACAATTTTTTTAAAATGAATCTTGTAATATAAAAATGTTTGGTCTGAAAAACTTCTGACTAATTTTCTTCATAAAAATGTTTTCCTTAAAAGATATACATCAAATTAGTTGAGCATTCATACAAGAGCGTGTACTATAAATTCAGGGTTGCTTATACGACATAGTGTACTGTATGAATATAGCACACTTGTAGCATAACTTTTACTGTGGAAAAAAAAACATACATTTTTTGAAAGAAAAAATCATTTAGACACGTTTTAAATGCATAAAAAAAGATTTGAAACCTTGGATGTTTTTTTTTGGGACACCTTGAAATTTCGTGGCAAAACCTGAATCAATGTGGATCACAGACACCCTAGCATACGTATATGTATATGAACTATTTGGTAGTTATGGTTTACGAAAATCACTGTTGGTTCGCTAATACATCTTATATCCATATATACATTCAACCAACATACTTGTAAATATGCACCGAAATATAAGAACACAACATTTATGACACGTCACATGAAGCCAAGGGCAAGTATGTGGCTGTTGACTAATAATTTCTGCTTTCACGCTCATCACTTGCTACTCAGCAGAACTGAATTACGACTTGTCCCTTATTTTTTACTATCCATCAATTTGCTTATAAAGGGTGATTTTTTAAGAGCTTGATAACTTTTTTTTTAAAAAAAAACGCATAAAATTTGCAAAATCTCATCGGTTCTTTATTTGAAACGTTAGATTGGTTCATGACATTTACTTTTTGAAGATAATTTCATTTAAATGTTGACCGCGGCTGCGTCTTAGGTGGTCCATTCGGAAAGTCCAATTTTGGGCAACTTTTTCGAGCATTTCGGCCGGAATAGCCCGAATTTCTTCGGAAATGTTGTCTTCCAAAGCTGGAATAGTTGCTGGCTTATTTCTGTAGACTTTAGACTTGACGTAGCCCCACAAAAAATAGTCTAAAGGCGTTAAATCGCATGATCTTGGTGGCCAACTTACGGGTCCATTTCTTGAGATGAATTGTTGTCCGAAGTTTTCCCTCAAAATGGCCATAGAATCGCGAGCTGTGTGGCATGTAGCGCCATCTTGTTGAAACCACATGTCAACCAAGTTCAGTTCTTCCATTTTTGGCAACAAAAAGTTTGTTAGCATCGAACGATAGCGATCGCCATTCACCGTAACGTTGCGTCCAACAGCATCTTTGAAAAAATACGGTCCAATGATTCCACCAGCGTACAAACCACACCAAACAGTGCCTTTTTTCGGGATGCATGGGCAGTTCTTGAACGGCTTCTGGTTGCTCTTCACCCCAAATGCGGCAATTTTGCTTATTTACGTAGCCATTCAACCAGAAATGAGCCTCATCGCTGAACAAAATTTGTCGATAAAACACATTTCGAACCGAACACTGATTTTGGTAATAAAAATTCAATGATTTGCAAGCGTTGCTCGTTAGTAAGTCTATTCATGATGAAATGTCAAAGCATACTGAGCATCTTTCTCTTTGACACCATGTCTGAAATCCCACGTGATCTGTCAAATACTAATGCATGAAAATCCTAACCTCAAAAAAATCACCCGTTACTTAAATATACAAGTACATTCGTATATATAGTATATTAAACACGATTTTCTTTTTATTTTGTATGCAGCGTGTTGATGATAATAATAACTTCTGTCAAACCGGGTGATTGTGCAATATGTGGAATTATAGTTTTGAATCAAGATTTTTTTATATTATCTTGCACATAAATATTTGACTACATAATCTGGTAAATAACATCCTATTTGTTTAACCTCAAGTTCGTAAAGCAAATGGACAGCAGTCGCACAAAGGAAGACCAATTTCATTTTCAATTTAAGACTATAGTTTTCACACTTATTTTTCTCTAACTTTTCAATTAAATTGAACCATTCGCAATTCAACACGTTGGTTGCCAGTGTATCATCGCGTGAGACATGTCTAGGCCAAAACACAATATGTATTGGGAGCACAAATTTGTTCTAGAAAAATATTTTCTAACAACAATAAACTTAAACGCCTGGAATAGAAGATTTTCCGAATATAGGGCAGTTGCGATTGTTATCCTATGGGACAGTCAATTGGCATAAAATAATTTTTATAGCGTTTTATAGTCAAAAAGAAGGAAAATTATTTCCATTATCCTTAAACAGAAGAGAAGAGGTATATACGAACTCATTCCGAGAGAATTTTTCTCCATATATTAGCTAACTGAACCCAGTTAGCCCAAGATGCATGTCATGTTTTTTCTGAAGTTGAATTTCTTTCCATGATATAAAGGCACTTTTTACCTGATACCGCATGTGAACTATTTTGAAATTACTTTCTATTAACACATAAATTTTATAAAAAAATTGTAGAGGATTTCTTCTTTTCTGAAAATTTTTTAATGGGTTACATGGGTTCACGGGTTTAAGAAATCAATTTTTTTGATGTCTTATTAAATTAAACCTCTAGAGTATTGTTCTAAATTTTCAAGTTGGCCCGAATAATAGTTTCGGAGATACTGCCTTCGAAAACTTGTGCGCTCGAGACTAGCTAGGCAAAATGCGCTGTATTTAAACACGTTTTTCGCGAAACTGTGTTTTTAAAGTCAGTTGGTAAGATTTCTCGAGAACTACTCAACCGATCTTCATTAAATTACACAGGTTTTGGAGATACAATTCTTAAAATCTTGGACGAAGGAGTTTTTATACTCTCGCAACAAAGTTGCTACCGAGAGTATTATAGTTTTGTTCACATAACGGTTGATTGTAAGTCCTAAAACTGAAAGAGTTAGATATAGGGTTATATATACCAAAGTGATCAGGGTGACGAGTAGAGTTGAAATCCGGATGTCTGTCTGTCCGTCCGTCCATCCGTGCAAGCTGTAACTTGAGTAAAAATTGAGATATCATGATGAAACTTGGCACACGTATTTCTTGGCTCCATAAGAAGCTTAAGTTCGAAGATGGGCAAAATCGGCGCACTGCAACGCCCACAAATTTGCTGAAACCGAAAACCTATAAAGTGTCATAACTAAGCCATAAATAAAGATAATGAAGTGAAATTTGGCACAAAGGATAGCATTAGGGAGGGGCATATTTGGACATAATTTTTTTGGAAAAGTGGGCCTGGCCCCGCCCCCTAAAAAGTTGTTTGTACATATCTCGGAAACTACTATAGCTATGTCAACCAAACTCTACAAAATCGTTTCCTTCTGGCATTTCCATATACAGTTTAAAAATGGAAGAATTCGGATAGTAACCACGCCCACCTCCCATACAAAGGTTATGTTGAAAATCACTAAAAGTGCGTCAACCGACTAACAAAAAACGTCAGAAACACAAAATTTTACGGAAGAAATGGTAGAAGAAAGCTGCACCCAGGCTTTTTTTTAAATTGAAAATGGGAGTGGCATCGCCCACTTATGGACCAAAAACTACTTGACCGATTTCAATGAAATTCGGTATATAATATTTTTTTTACACCCTGATGCCATGTACGAAATATGGTGAAATCGGTTCACAACCACGCCTTCTTCCAATATAACGCTATTTTGAATTCCATCTGATGCCTTCTCTGTATATAAGTATACATTAGGAACCAATGATGATAGCGGAATAAAACTTTACACAAATACGGTATTTGAGCTGAGTTATCCCTTGTGGAAAACTTGTCGTGATCGGACTATAACTTTTCAAGTTCCCTTATATCGAACACGAAGAACTCAGTACCTAACCTAACCTAACCTAATTTTTCACCGAAAATATCAGTAAATCTCTCAGAATTTAATCTAATTAATTTTACAGCAAAATAAAAAAAATATGTAAATGGCGGATAATGAAATCTCAATTATCACTTTATCATGCGAGAGTATAAAATGTTCGGTGACACCTGAAGTTAGCCCTTCCTTACTTGTTTTAAGTATAATTTTTTTCAAAAAATTTCACTTAAATTTTAATGTTTTTGCAAATAAGTGTGCAAAAAATCCAATTTTCAGCTTTTTTCATCCGTCGGCCACGTTATAAGTTAAGGTTTTAACTAAAACACGAGTTTCTTCACTTAAGATGATCCTGTAAGAAGTCATACTGCCAACGGAGCGCAGGGTCATTGGAAATGGCGTCGCAAGTTTAGAATAATTTTTTTTTTTTAAATTTCAGAATTTCTTTGTTTGTTATATATATAATTTAACAAAAAAATCTAATAAAACATTTCATTTTTTATATGAGAAAAAAATTGTTGAAAAGATGTTATTTTTTACCCGAGGAAACCCATGTAGACCCTTAATCCCTCATTTTACAAATCATCAGACTTGACAAAATTAAAACCAAAAACATATCAGTTATTTACATTAGTAAGTGCTAATAAAGGATTTTTGCTATCTCAATTACAACAAATAAAAACTTGTATGTACTTCTAACTAAAGGTGCCACGGCGTATACGCAACTTAAATACCAGTACACAGACCAATTATCCTTCACACTTCACGAAGCTAATGAAGAACAATAACTTTATAGCGCATGCTAACGGTGCAACAACAAACATAACAAAGTACAACAAACACACACAACAAAGAACAGGGTAAACACACACTATTGCACAAAATTACGGCATTGCTTACTTAGAGAGAGAGGGAGAGAGAGAGAGAAAGATAGAGAGTGAGAGAGATGAGAACTTGCTCACGTAACCCACGCTCTGCGCACATAAATCTTCCAGCTGCTGTGTGAAGGTAAATGAGCGAAAAAACACTGCAGCAAACAACACAACAACTACAAACTATAAACCTAACATGAAACAAGCGAGCAGCCGAAGGGGAATCACAAAAACAAAACACAAAAAACTATTAAGTGTATAACCTAGAAAATAAAGTGGCATCATCAAAAGTTACAAATTAAATGTTTACTCAACCCTCACGAGTGGCCTTGTAGCTATTGCTGAAATTACAATGTAAGACACACAGCGCATAGGTCGGTTCATTAACCATAGTTTGTGGGTTTTATTGCACCTTCAACTCGGCGAGTGCCCCTACAAAGCACCAACACTACAAATAACCGTTATACGAGTCTACAGATTTAACAAGAGCGAAACGGTGGCCATAAAGTGGAGCAGGTGAGTGCTGTTTGGTGAGTTAAACATTGTTTGGCTACACAAGAGGGGAAAATGTAATCAGCATATACGCACTTAAATAAGCAAATAACCGAGTAATTTCACGCACACACACACACGCCGGTATATACGGGGATAATGAAAAGTAAATCTGCACATCAGCAAATATTTACTTTTTATAGCTAGCAATTTCTTTTCGCGTGCTATCGATTGCCCGGCAGCACAATTTTTACGATACGAAAATATATAAATTTCCAATGACTCGCCGCGCATGTGTGTGTGTGTGTGGGTTAGAGGAAAAAAGTAGCAGAGAAGTAATAAATATAATTTTACACACGAAAACTATAACAACTCGGCAGCATAAATGGCATTGATCACCGCACACACACATACACACATAAGTTTCATTATCTCAGGTTACAAAAGGGTAGCGGAAAGCGGAGTAACGGTGGATTTAAAGCAGCGCGATTGCGCTATAATAAAGTTTCTAAACGAAATAAGAAAATCAAAGTAGGTTATCGATAGCATAATGAGCGCTGCAATCTATAGAATTTATGGCGCTGCTGGGTAATATAATGCGGCAAATGAAAAGCGAAAGTCAGTGGTTGTTAAACACAATTTCCAGCATTGATATCCGCTCCGCATTGGCATACACGCACACACACATAAATGCATTTAACGGTTCAGAAGGGGGTTCTGGCTAATTTGCTGCTTTCACTTTATGTGTTTTACCTGCAGTTAAGCGTCTTATTGACAGCGCGTTATAGCGCCACGCATTTGTAGCGCAGCAATTACAGTGTGCAAGCAGAGAGGGGAAGCGAAAGCTGAACTGTGCTTATGTAAGACGAGGGAGAAAGCGCACAAATTGCTGTGGGTCAATTCGCATCAAAGAAAATCGTGTTCAACAAATTTTTGACTCAGCGGTATAACAAGTTGCAAAGGTTCAAGGATGATATGGATACTTCCCCATATAAAGAAGTTGGAGAGTTGAAGGCGTTGAAGTGATTTCGTTCTGTACAATGAAAAATAAAAGGTGTAGTTGTTTTGAAGTCGCCCTCTTATAAAAAAGTGCTGAAAACTTCAATATTTTCGGTTAATTTAGCATCAATAACATATATATACGTCCTTTTTTAGTATGTCCGTACTCTTAGTGGAATTGCTATGTTGCTCCCACATCAGATTGCCATTAAAATATATTATTTTAACAATTGTATTCACACATACATACATGTACTGCTAAAATCAGATTGTGATGTCAAGACAATGGGAAATAGTGTATTCTTAAATCCATTTTCCACTGAACATCTCACAATCAATGAACAAATGCTCCTGCGTTCCTCCTCGCCACGAAATTTTACCTATTTATTCGAAAGAACTAGCGACTTCCTAAAAAAGTCAGAAAAGGTGTAATGGAGTTAGCCGTTTAGAATGTTTTTACATATATGAAATGAGTATTACATGCGCAGAATTCTTTCATCATAAAAAAGTTACTATCGGAGCTCACATGTCGAATACATTAATAATGTATTTGTATTTTTAAATGCAAATGTTGCAGTAGACAACTTATTAGCAACTTTGTGGTCTCTTATGTCAGTATCAATCGTCTTGGAGTAATATTTTCCAGCAGTAATGTACAGTACAATGTTATATTGCCGTCTCCGAAGTCACATCGACTCATTTAGCCCCAACATATTCATAAACTCCTATATTCTGCTGGGTGCTATTGAGGCGATGTGATCCATATTTGGAAACAAGGGCCTTTATTCTGCGTCTGCAGAATGCCATGCAGTCAATTGGCAGATGTTCTCGAGTCCTGCTCACTGTCGCAGAACCGGCAATTTGCGCAAGAAGCTAAATCCAAGTTATATAAGTGCTTCTTGAGTTTACAGTGGCCAGTGTAGAATGCAACAGCCTGAATTTGTGCCTTTGGAGGTTGATTACATATTAAACCTAACCAACCATTAGCAACTTCGCATGGCGCATGCCTTGGAACTGTTTCCAATATCAATTCTTCCTTGCGGAGCAGCTCATTTATGGTGTGGGAACCAAACGCGATGAAGGATTCAGGCTCTCATTCCATTCAGCCTTCCTGCTAAGGTTAACCTTGAGCTTCTTATTGATATTTTTTTGGGTACTGTCCTTTGGCAAAAGAGCTAATGGTATTTCACCACTTAAGTCTTTCATACGCTGGTATCAGATTATTTTATCTCCGTCAAACCCTTCTGCTGTCACTAGAAGCAGAGCGTGTTTGGCTAGCTGACCGATTACTAGTTGAAGTGGTATGAGTTTGAGCATGACTTCAAGTGCTGCCGTCGGGCAAGTGCGCATGTCACCCGACACGTAAATGACTGCAAGTCGTCACATCTTCTATAGTTGAAACCCTACCGAAGTCTGCGATTAGACCCAAGGCACCGCCCCATACGTGGTGTACAATCACCTGACAATCCTTGACCTGCAGCCTCAGAATTTATCAGCAAATCGACTGCACACCATTAGTGCTTTAATAGCTTTGCGATGATCAGTTCAACATGCTACTTGGACCTCAGAGTGGAATCCAGCGTGCGACCAAGATATTTGACCATGTTAGTCATCTCTATCTCTCTGACTCCAAGGGTTAGTGTTTTCAGGTCGTACAGGGACCTACGTCTCGTAAACAAAACGACGGACTGAAATTCAGTTCTATTTCACCGCACCAACCCTTATCTAGGTTTAAACTCTTCTATTCAAATTCATAATATGACAGTTCCTTACGCATTCCTTCATTGAAATATGATACGAGCAACATGGTAACCGTGGAACACTGTATCGGAGGTATTTTTGCTGCAATTCGTTTTCTGTGGGATAATTATATCTATACATATCCTCAAGAATAATTATGTAATGCCCTCATGCATGTTCGAGACCGAATTTATTCAATTTAATTTATATTTAAATTTTTATCACAGTTAAATTTTGTATGTGATATTTTAATATTTGGAATGTGTGTGTAGAATATATAATATAATTCATGGATTGCAATATTTTTCTTTATATTCGGCCAGAGAATATAAACAAGCTTATGCAGCGCTACATGAACATGGTTTACGAATATTTTCGTACAAATTTGGACATCTTAAGGAAAATATTGGAAAGTAATCACAGAAGGTACACTACTAATTAAGAATGTTTATGAAATATAGCCGAAACTTTATCCCTTCTGACGGCATATTTCGTTTCAACAGCTTGAAGTTTACACAGCCTTTCAAGAGATTAAATATTTAAGGCGCGCTGAGTATAATATTTTTGCTGGAAATCGTTTATGAAGCTAAGAGTGTACTCTTGTTTAGTGTTGTCGTGAGAGTTCATTGAAATAAAGGCACATAAATATGCCGATAAATTTCAAATAACTCCATGACGTAGCTGCAATCTAATAGTTTATTGATGAAACTTCCGCATTCGCCTGAAAGGAAAAATGAGCGCTGGAAAAGTTTGTGCCTCTCCTCATAATAAATGTACATTAGGGTGTGTTAAAATATTTTTTAATTTTTATTTTTAAATTTCACCAGCTTTAACGTGTCTTTTTGATGTTAAAAGGAATGTAAATATATTATTTTGTAAATAATTTTTCTAAATATTCTAATTATTGCAATGTTCACATGGCTGTAGCTATTTTTTTGTAAAGATAATTGGGAAGGAATTATTAAAATTTAGTAAACTCAATTTGAATAAAGAAACAGTTTTACCAAGTAAATTGTATGAAAAAAAAATAATATAAAACTAGCGACTCCATGAAGTCAAAAAATAAGGTTCATATTTTTAATGAGGATATTTTACTTCAGCTGGCTTTGAGATGGTAAGAGTTCAAAAGTAAAATTAAGTTAAGGTTTGAACCACCCTAATGCACATTTTAAATACTTTATAACCAACGAATAATTAATTAGCAGGCGGTCATTAGAAATTCATAATAATAAAAATTTAAAATATAAATATCCAGCTGACGTGATTACACTCATGGGATATTAATGTAATGTTTTTATACCCTTTCAACATGTTGCTACAAAGAATAATAGTTTTGTTCAGCTAACGGTTGTACGTATCACCAAAAGCTAAGCGAGAGAGATTTAGGTTTTTATATGCATACACAAATGAAATAGAGATATTTTGATGAAACTTGGAACACATGTTCCTTGGCAAAGCCAGTAATGGAGTTCGTAGATGCGTGTAATCGGTTACCTGCCACGCTCACAAAACGCCATTAAAGGAAGTCCTATAAAGTGCCAAACTAAGTACGAAGATAAGACATAGAAAAATAATTTGGCACAGAAAGATGGACGTGTCATCGCCCAATTTTAGGTAAAATCACATATCTAAAGACCGCTTTCAACCAAACTCGGTACATAACATGCTCATTTAGCTGTGTGAAAGTGGAAGAAAACGGAATCCCGCCTACTTTTCAAATAACACAATTTTAAACTTCATTTGGTTCCTTAACCTTGCAGTATACATGTCAAGAAGAATTTAATATATTGCGATACAACCTAGCCTTTAAACTATTCCACCTTATGACCCAATACCGTTCAAATCCATCAAAAACTATTCAAGCCCCTTGGTACCAAATATTTGGACACAATTACCCATAGTTGATATTTTACAGCAAATATCGGTCAATAGTTGAGATATATAATTTATATTGAGGGATAATCTTTTCCCGACAATAGTTTGTATGTATGTCAAAAATGTGTTGAATCCTGTCAATAATTTTCTTAACGCCCATATACTTAACCTATAGTACAGTCATTATAGTAAGTTCACCACGGAATTCGATATACCCACTTATATGTCTGTTTATATGTCTGTTACAGACATATATTACAAATGGGTATATCGAATTCCGAGATTCTTGCCTAATTTAAGCTTAAATTACTGGACTACCAATGATTTTCGAACTTCCAGGTGAATGTATAGCTCATGTATCGGCCAACATGTGGGTTATCTCAATGAAAATGAAAGAGTGGATTTTTATTGTAACAGTGTGTCTTTGTGTATAAAATGGATAAAAGTCTGTACAAAATTGCTCTGTCCATCACATAAAAAATATATAACCGGACTACTTCACTCCATATGATTGCTGATGGTACCTTAATGAACCTCAGAGAACATTTGATTAGTAGATGGCATAGTAATATTATGTAGTTTTGACAAAAATAAATTAAATCAGGTCGATGCTATCCCCCTACAACTCCCTTATATGCATAATGATTTTCATTTTTCTAACAAACATTTTGTCGAATATGTCAGACAATGTATCATCTATATAAATATATAATTGAACTTACATAACTCGAACTCTTTTATTGCCAATAGAAGTCCAATTTCATACAGATCTCCTTCTATTACTCAAAGTTTCCTAACTCGAAGTGTTCTTGTGGATGGTGATTCGAGTTAAGGAAGTTCAACTCTATAAATAATTCCTTGGATTCCTACCCTCTGCTTTACGGTTTGCACCTTAAGGTATTTCCCTGGCTTTGATTCTTGCAACTTGTGAGAATATAAAATGTTCGGTTGCACCCGAATTTTGCTCTTTCTTACTTCTTAGTTTTATATTTTTTGAAAACTTTGGAAATATCATTTTTCAATTTTGAGTTCGGGGGTCATATTGTATAAATAACTAATTACTTGCTGATTACTCACACTAACCGACCTTTATAAGTAATTTATTTAAGTGTTTCTTAATTGCTTTTGATAGCTAAGTTCGTCAGTGTCATTTAAATAAAACACTAAAGAAAAGAAAAGGGAATAAGACAACAAATTAATTATTGATTTCAAATTATGGAAGTTGTATGATTTGCCGCAAGTTTTACCGAAAAGTTAAAAATAAAGCAAAGAATATAACCCCAAACGGTTATTAGGCTTCACGCTGAGTTAAACAACCTTCGTTATTTTATGCCATATAAAAGGCAAGTAATATAAAAACATATTAATGATTTTTTTCCTATTATTATTTTATTCTAAATATGAGTAAAATATATCCCCAGCTGTTAAGTTTAGAATTTTTGTAAAATTTTAGTGGTTTTCAAAAAAACCAACGAACAGAATCGCTGAGTTGATTTGCAGCTGTTACAGGATGTGACAAATAAATTTGCGAAAACATTCAACAGTTTCCGTCGGTGCTCGCTGAAGCCATCTTCTTCTTCCGACATTCAAAGAGCACGAAAATTTGCGTTTTTCACGCAATATTTAAATTGTGAAAGGCGTATATACTATGTTTGTATGTGTGGGTGTGTTGTAAATCAGTATTGGTGACTACTTCGCACATCTTGCTCATTTTCTTATGCTTTTGTTTTACAATTTATAAATATTTTTTGTATTCCCCTTCATTATGCTTGTTTGATCTCTTCTTTTCACATTTATTTCGCTTCATATTTGACCTGAATTCTTGAGAATCGGTACTTTTTACACTTCTTCTGCATTTGATTGTGCTTTTGCTTCCGTCCTTTTCTTTGCTCTGTGTTCAGTCATTCGCGGAAATTGCAATATCTTGTAAAATGTATCTTCCGTCATGTTTTCACTTATTAAAGAAAAAAATGATAATGACATTTCGCTGTTTTGTTTAAATCGTTTTATGTGTCCGCCTATTTTTAGTGGATAATTTCACATCGCCAAATAATATATAAACGAAACATAAAAAAATATATGATATTGTCATAAGGAACAACGAACTGAAGATAAGCGGTAAGGAAATCCAAGTTGTACAGGCACTGCCATTTTAATAACCAAAATTGTTTCTTATAATCGTTTTCCTATTTGCTAAAAGTATTTTTTTTCAGTCCGAGTAAAATTTGATCAGAAAGAGATCATACGTTACAACCAGTGCAAAATGAATAAAAGTGCCTTACTTTGATTTTCCTCCCATAAAAAATTTTATGAGCTAAAGCTTCAAAGAAGGAGGTATCAAAAGCCATACATACAATTCAAACTTTTGACGACCGAATCCAATGAAGAATTAGGCCTAGTATTAAACTACATGAGACTTTTTTTTGTAGAGAATCTTTGAGGCAATGATCCATGCTCATAAACCAGCTATGATTAGTTATCAGTAGAAACCTAGCATCTAACAAGATATTGGCTAGATTAATCTGGAAAAAAGTACGAACTGTAACAGTGTGGTATTCCTACCATGAACTAACATATTTAAATACCTGAAATAGTGTTCCTTAAAACTTGCGGGTTCATGTTTGTTCAAATGATAATTAACCATCTACTCAATTAATTTTCTTCGAAATTGTCATTTCATGAGCAGTAAGACCCATTCTTGAAAGGATACAAGACAAAATGATAGACCTTATAAATGTAGGTATCTTCGAGCAACATACATACATACATATATATGTGGTTGTTGTTAAATCCATTAGCCATCATTTATTAAGCATAACCTACTCCCTCATTTTAAAACAGCACAGAGCAAAAACACACCCTGTTAAGGTCATTTAACTCAAAGTTGAAAGTTGATTAAAGACTAAACAAGGAAAATACAAAATAAGTTTAGCCCGAGGTGTTTAATTCGCTGAAGCAACCAGCTGAGTGCACAACAACTTTACAACTAATGCCGCGGGGTACCCAAACAAAGCGGAGCTAAACTCCAAACGCTGATAGATGAACGCAAATGTTGGTTTAATGCTAACCCACAGAGCCGCGGGAGAGTAAACGTAAAAGGAGCACTCAGTAGCATGAAAGGTGGAGAGAGAAGGATTAAAAATACAAATTTTTGTTAAATATGTATGTTTTTGCATTAGTGCATAAACATATGTACATGTAGCTTTCGTGTATTGAGCATAGTCGGAACTACATGACTTTCGCTCGACCTTAGCATACGAGTACTACTTTGGTTTGAAAGATAAAAAGTGGGCAGCTGAGAGGGCCAGCACCTTTAGCTTTTACTAGTGAACTCATTTGGCACAATATTGACTCAGAAACAACATAACCAATATAAATGGAAGTCAACATCAGATATAGCAAACTCCATTGCAGCGAAAGGAAATAGAAAGCCACGACCTCAATTGAATTAGATATAAGATAATAGGAAAATAAATAATAAATGTGTATGAATATAATTTATTTTTCGTGTTCAGCGCAATGGTGATGAGTGGTGTGTGGGGAAAAAGAGACAGTAATTTTTACGGCAGTGAAGTTGAAACCCGTTTTTATGGGTCTTTCCGTTCGAATATAATGCTGTATACCTACTTTCGATAACACTTCAGTGTCTTTCGTCTATATTTGTTTCTTTCCTACGTATTCTGGCCTATAGTAGAATAGCTTATGTTAGCTTATTGCAGATAAAAGAAGGTCCAATTTTCGGACCTAAAACAGAAAGTAATTGTTGCAACTTTACCCTCAAACTAGTTTTGACGTTTTGTTAAGCTTTATGCAATAAATTCACTAAAGAACACACATAGGCTGGGCTGATTATGCGTCAAAATCAGATTATATGTGCATTTGAGGATTAGTTACTCTAATTAAACCAAACGATTGGGCGAAACTAATGATGAAATACTTTGGGTTTCCTACTTTCAGTCATCTAAGCGAACTAGCTGGAGTAGAAATAAATCATTTTATTACTTATGCTTATGATAAACTCAAGGCATTTTATCCACACTTGATCACCATGAAGAGTTTTGGTAACAACTAATTTATACATTATCAAGAGTTTAGGCATCAGAATTGTAGTTTCCTCCTCGATTCACATAACTACCTACATAGTCTACCCATGAACTACACTTATACGTTTGGTTAGTCTGGTAGGCCACGAGCCACACATAGATCAGTTTTGGTCCTTTGTGATGCTAGATGAAGTTCAGTTCCTAGGTCCAAGAGAAATAGACATCCTTTAGGATGCCAGCGCTTGACACGAATTTTAACAGACTCTGCGGCCTTACTATCGATATCTCCTCCAGTATATCATACTGTGTAGACCCCAGATGCTTACAGCGTGGTCTTGCCAATACGGGACAAGGGCGCAAGAGATGCTCAATTCATTCCCTGGTGCCTTATTCTTAACATTGTTTGAATTTTTTTCGATCTGTCGGACCCAATCTGCGGGCGTGTGTCGTCTCGAGACAGTGACCGGTTAGTGTTCCGTTCATGTTCCTACAGTCTGTTCTATCGAGTGACAATACTACACTTCTGATAAGGGCTTTAAAAAATGTTGCATGACTAAGGAATAATTTTGAAAACAGCAAGGCTATATCAGCTTATTTTCTTTATTTGCTAGATTTGGGATAAACTTCTTTTAACCATCATCCACTTATGATTCAAGAAGTCAAGTCTCGAATTTTTGTTATTTTTTTTCTCTAAAGAAGAAAAATATCTGACCCCCATTATTTGCTAATCAGCTTGTGACTCCATATCATTTCGTTCATTTTCAAGTTAATCCTTTGCTCGTCCTTTTTTCGCTGCACTCATTTCAAACTAATTTCCCTGGTGTTGGTAAGCGGACAGCATATGCCATCATTACTTTTGTATACACTTTGCTTATCTTTGTTCCTCATTTCATTTATTATTTGTGTACACACATATGTTGCAAGTCATTCGGCAGCAAATAACAATTTGGCTTCCGTCTCAAGTGCGCAATCGAGCGCGGCGATGACCACCACTTTTGGCTTGCCAATCAGCTTTTGTACTCAAGCTCCCTCACCGACATAACGACAACGCTTCTAATGACATTCGCGCGGCACCACATTGCTTGGAACATACGAGTATAGTAGATGAACATTACATAAAAGATGTGTACATATATATAATATATATGCGTACATTTGCATGTGTAGTTGTGTTTATTGTATATTTTGTATACTCAGCATAACGGTCACTGCATTTGTATTTGAAATTAAGTGCCACTGACCGCCGTATACTCGCTGAATTTCCGTTTATTTTGTTCGAAAAAATCAGCAGCAGCTTAGTAAGCAGCAATAACATGTATCTTTACTTAAGCACTTTTATTAAAAATTCTATTTTGTTTGCCTTTTATGGCCGGTTAAGGGCCGTCGCTGCTATTATGTGCACTCAAAAACAAGCGACATGTTTCGCGGAGGAATAATAATTGCTTAGCTGCAAATTGCTGTTGGCTATCAACAATATTGCACTGCTGCTGTTGAGGCAAAAGGAATTAGCAGTCAGCGCCAGTTGGGGCAAAGAGCGCAAAGAGTGGCGTCGCTGCTGTCGACAAACAATTATTTTCTTCAGTTAATTGCTGTTAAGAGACCAACGAAACGTATGCACACACATGTACTTTCAAATATATAGTATATAAATACATATGTATGTAAATGTACATGAAAATATTAGAAGCAAGCTCAGCACAAAGGCAGCAGTGTGTACATATGTATTTATGTATGTGTGCATTTCTCCTATCCCCTGCATTTATTCCTAAAATATCTCAGTGTACTTTTCATTATTATAATTTCGGTTATTGTTGTTGTTTTCGTTTTACAGAAAAAAGCAGCCAGCACTTGTCGTTTGCTCCTTATTCACATTTCAAGTGGCAAAAGTTAAATGTCAAAGCGACGGGCCAACACAAAGCAAGTGTTTCATTATTCCACACACATACACACACAAACACATATAAATATGCATGTCGCGCAATACCAAACGGGTGGACGGTCGCTATAGCAGCGCAGCAGCATCAAGGAGCATTTGTAGGCAGCTTACAAAACCGTCTCGAATTTTAATTTTTCGTACGCGTTCATTGTTTATAGCTGGCACAAATGAAGAAAAGAAACCATGAGAAGCATGGAAAAGTTTAAAACGAAATTGTAGAAACGCCAAACGGTGCACCATTTTCTAGGAGCAGCACTTAATGCCTTCATTGCTTGAGAAAATCGTTTGCGAGCTCTTATTCCACGTCTAAATTGAGCACGCTGAAATGCTGCACGCAGACACATTTCAAATTACAGGCAAGTTGGCGGATGAAAACAACTTTCGCGTGCAACTCATTAATGCAAACCCTTTTCACGCTTTTAACAGCTCGAATTTAAATGCTTTATAATGAAGAATGAAGAAAGGTGCGTACTTTAAAAGTGGCAAAGTTCGCCGCACTTTCATTTGCAGGCTTGTGCCTGTGTAAGAAAGTGTCTCTTTCAAAGCGAGAATTCAAATTACACTAGGCAACAAGTTGAGAGTTGTTGTCTCAGTGGAAACTAGATCCATTTGAAATAATATCACTTGGAACAAGCAAAAAAATCGTAGAAACTTTTTTGTTACGCCAACTTTTTGTAGTCTAATCCAATTTCTAGCCATATTTAGACAAAATTATGTTGATAAAAACTGTCAAGTTGTAGTTTTATCAGCAATACTTTTCACAAAATCTTAGCATCGATCTATTAAGCAAATAACTCCTTCGAAACGAAACTTTCCTTCCGACTTGAAAGCTTTATTTTTTTACAATTTCATATTAGCTTTGTGAAAAGTTCAATATAATGTCATAAATATAGTGAACTCCAAAAATCGCTAGGAAACGGCGAGGTTGCACCTTTTTTGACCTCGAAGGTGCTTTCGGTAATGCGTCCCCAGCAAGCGTCATCAAGTCACTGGAGAAAAGAAATGTTGCGACTCTATTATGCATATGGATAGAGGCTGTACTTCGTACTAGGATTGCTGAAACCACTGTGGGGGTGAGTAGGATCCGTCTTGGTACTATGTGAAATTTTACCTCCCTTACAATGGAGCCTAGTATGTAGTAGATGAGCTTCTTCAGATGCACTAGGGCTGCAAGACAGCTATCATCAAGTGTCTGTATACCATGATAGTAAGGTCTATTGCCGCCTATGAAGCAGTTGCTTGGGCATCGAAAGCAAAGCAATCTTCGGTAAGCCTTCAATTATCGAAGCTGCAAAGACTCGCTTGCGTCTGCGCTTCAAAAGCAATGCGCACTTGCCCAACCGCAGCACTTGAAGTCATGCTGAAGCTCATACCGCTGCATCTTATCAAACAGGCAGCTTAACATACTATGAAAAGTTACTATTGGGAGCTTACAACTTCTGGTTTTGCAACTTGGAATCGATAATAAGACATCTCGTAGGCATATTGATAAATAGTACAAACAACTTTTGTTTTAGTTTTATACGCTTACTCAACAATAATATTTTTATTATCTAACTAGCACACTGTCATATCAATATGACACCAACATCTAAAAAAGGACTAGTTGATCCACAAAGCATTCAAATATTCGAATCTAAAAATTCGCCAAAAAATACTAATGGAGTCTCGTGACGACAAATCGCTTCCATAATGATATTTTAAAGTCTTAACACTATATAAAAAAAATTGTTTAATGTCATACCACCCTCGTTTAATTATTTTGGCTTTATCATAAAAACTTCCTCTTGCTATTTTTGGAATAGAATTTAATGATAAAAAGGAAGGTTTCTATTCTTTCAGCACCACTTAGCTACAAGTAATCATCACAAGTTCGAGAATGGAGCACTTTGATATGAATAACAATAGTCAAGGGTTATGTAAAAGCTTTTAGCTATCACTACTATATATAAAACTACTACACTACTACATATAAAACCAATTAACCTTCAATGAATCCAAAAATAGCAACTCTGTCATGTTCAGAACGCAATTATAAATGATAATTCACAGGGTGTGTCATTGAAATGTTACTCAAAGTGAAAATATTATTTTGTTATTAATTGGTACATGTATTTGTATATATATATATACATGTGTATAAACTGAAACATACATACATATACATATATACAAATGTACATAAGTTAGAAATGCTGTCATGATTTTATGTGTTTCGTTGGTCTACGTGATCAAGACAAGCATCAACTGCCGACGTAACTGTCGTTAGCTCACATATTGAAAGATAAATGATAACAATTGCTATTTATAAAATAGTGTATTTTCAATACAAACAAAAATTAATATACATAAGTAATTCCAGAAGCTCCGTCTATTTACTATGTTATTTTGCCTCGTTCGCTGTTATGTTATGATAGTTTAATGGTTTTGATGGATTTGAATTCGACTGCACGCAGAGAAAAATCAGTTAAAATAATATATATGTATATATAATATATAAGAATGCTAGTATGCGCAAAATTGTTTGAGAATATGAGAAAGTACTATATTTGCTTTATTTGAGCACTAATCGTGAGAGATGTGTGTTCTCATATTTACTTACTTATTTTCCCTATGGAATTGAATTAATACAATTTGACAGCGGCCATGTTAAAGAAATACGTGACTTCGTCTGCATTATTGGTAGCCTCGTGTATATTGATTTAGTGTTTGCTTCAGCGGAAGTATTATATAAACAATTCAATATACTTAGAATATATCCAATCATCATGCACGTGGCGTATACGTAACTCAAAATGTGATGTACCATATTTAGTTTAATTATTCTTATTATTAACTTTTTGGATTATCTGCCTTCCTTCGACGAAGGCACTACTAAGTATGAGGCTTTTTCAAAGACTATCGTAAATTTTGTATTACTTATGAAAGTGTTTGTTAAAATATTGAATATAATCATCTCCAGTTACATTGCACTTCGACCAGAGCTTATTCCAACTCTCAAAACTCTTAAGAAAGTAATATTTTATGATCTTGTTTAGCTGCATCTTCAATGCAGAATTTATCTCTTCAATTGTAGCGTAGTCTTTTCACGAGCCTCTTAAATTTTGGGAGGAAAAAAATCACAGAAATTAGGTGTAGGGATTATGGTGGCTGCGGCACCACTAATGCTTTGTTTTGGCCAAATATTCGCTCAGAAGCAACGAGGCGTAAGCAGGGGCGTTATCATAGTGCAAATGGCAAACAAGCGACATCTTCTTGACCCTCTGTACACATGTTGTAACATTGATTTACCTTGCTTTTGTCCAAGTGATTCATCACATGCCACAGTCAGTCAACACTCTAAAAAAACCAAAAATCCAACAAAAACTGTTCAAGCCCTTAAATACCGAATTCTTATGCCCCAATACCTATAGCTGACTTTTTACCGGAAATATTGGTCAAAGTTTTAGATTTATAATTGAAATTCAGAGAGAAGCCTTTGCGGATAGTAGTAAGGTTGTGTGGTACAAATGGGTTGAATCGGGTCAATACCTCCCTTATCTCCAATATATATATTATATATACATAATATAGAGATTTTCGACTTTATACAGTATTATATCGGCCAAAATGTGAATTATCTTCATAAAATTAAGAGCGCGTGTTTTTCTTAAAATTTGTGCTTAGAATAAACAAAATCTGGTGAAAAATCACCTTGGACCCCATATAACTAACAACCTCATTTACCTGCAGTTGCTTCCCTGACTTTAATCCTTACAAGTTCCAATAGTTTGATATTTTCTATTATACGCGAGCTTTGCTCTGCTTACTTGTTTTTATTTAACTATTACGTTTTGCACTTCGTTAAAATTTCATGGCGGTATGTAGGTACGTATGTGCGCAGTAGATGCTTATGCCATATGCACGCGATTAAATAATTTATTGCAGTTGTGAGTTAAAAACTTCATGTGCGTGCAATGTAAATGCAGTGAAATAAATAACACTAATTTCGCTCGATAATCTATGGCGATGTATGAAAAAGTCGATTTTATACGCGATGTGAAATTTTACACAAATGTTACGTATACGCCCCAACGTTCCGTTGTTGTTCACACCTAAGGTATGTAGAGACCTGCTGGGACAAGGTATCATTATTATAGTGAGGAAAAAGGGCAGAAAGAAGCAAGTGAAGGTAGATTAAAATCATTAGTTATGTTTATAGTAGTTTATGGTAGTAGGGTGTGGCAAGTTGAAAGTATACCTATACTATATTTTTAAAAATATATATAGCAAAAACAAGTGTGAATAAAGATTTAAAACGTTTTGGCAAAAGTTAGCCAATCAGATTATTAACAATTTATTATTATTTTTACATTAGTTGCATTACGTGAACGTATGTTTTAGAACTAATGCTAACTTTTGAAAACTCTAATAAGATTTCCTAAACCAAGTTCTACGATTTCAGTGTTTCTTAAGATTTAAAAACACTTTCTTTTCTATCTTTCTACTTCAATGTGTCACTCAAAAATTTCAAAACTTCGACTGCACCCTTTCTTGTTGTTATTGTGACAGAAAACAAATAACATTGAACGTTGCAATACTACAATACTATATATTCGTTCGAAACTGGCGGAATTATTATAAATATATTGCTTTTGCTGAGAAAAATTGCTGGAGATATATTTCTCCCGGTTAGTTAAGCACCAAAATTGGTTAGATGATTCAAAAAATATAGTTTTTAATTCCATAAATTGTTTGAAGAACTATTTAGAATATGTTCGCAAATTTTAAATGAAAATTTTCAACTCGTTCTGTTCATATAAACTATGTATTAAGGGAGTAGATCTCCTTCAGTTTTCAATCGAATACTGTTTTCCCGGAACATCGGACAGCGCACTTGTGTAATAATATTTTCGAATTAATTGGAAACAGTGTACAAGCTTCAAACCCTCAGCTTCTTCTTAGCTGCATCGCTTGCATTTGCATATTTCTCTTAAAAGCTTGCGGGTAGAAGGCTAAATAAATGAGAACTGAGTTCTTGGAAAACCTCAAAGCTTCAATGTAATCACAAGACAAAAGACAAGAGCAACGTAAATTAAAAGGAATTTAGCTGAATCTCTGCTTGAAAACATATAAAGCAAGGTAAATAAGACACCAATATAGCCACCCTCCACCAAATACTGCAGTAGTTGCCCGTACACTGGCTATAGCTACCTGAAAATGATGCGCTCCTTGATGCACGTAATTCTCAAAGCATAATATCAGCATAAGTAACTGTATAAAATTATCAGTTATTAGAAGTGGAAGTTGCGCAATGCAGCTCAGCTGACGAGGTACCGTATAACGAAGTCCGCAGAGCGGTTTAGGATGATGAGGGAGAAGAAAAACTATGAATATAATCTTTACTAAGATATATGTACATATATATATATATAAATATCTCAGATAAAGCAGAATTTGTAAGCGATGCACATTTTCCAGCACGTCAGCTGATCTAAGGAAATAGTCGCAGATAAGTTACCGTTACAAATTGCAGTACTTTACACAAAGCTGTAGAATATTGAAGGGTATCATTTACAAATACCGCCACACACACACACCCACATTACTGCAATAAATGTGAGCACAAAAGAAATTTGTTGCAAATTAATATTTAGACAATCTCAATACAGTTTAATATTGCAGCGAATAGTAGCTGTTGACCTCATTCCGGACAACAAAAGGCACGTGCCGCACTCGCCTCGTTGCGAGCGTCACGTGCTGCCGACTGCTGTGATTGCTGGCGTACTCGGTTGAGGTATTAGTGGCCAAAATCACTTTTTAGCGCTAAATAAAGCTTCGTGGCTTTGCTTTTGTTGTTGTTAGCTTTGTGGTACATCGGTCCGGTAGACAGTTTGAGCCCAGCAAGTCGGTCGTGCGGCAAGTGAGTCAACAAGTTAACTCGGCTGGTAGTTGTTGTTGTCGTAAGCATTTGCAAATGCACTTGTGTGCACTATCTGTTCTGCTACTTGGCTGCTTTTATGTACCTTTTGCTTTCATCTTGCTATCATTCGCTCTTACAGTGTCTTATAGTGGCACTAAAAAGTGTTGCACCATGCATTATCTATGTGGCACATGCTGTGCATTTACGTTGAAAACCTATCACTTGAACACGTTTCACTTTGTCATCTGCTGCGCTAACAAACCACTCGTTTATTTTATTATTCCTTGTTGCAACGGTGGGGTGACTCGTGTATATAATCAGTTGATCTGGGCGTAGGTGGCGACTTCGGCCCTTTTATGTGAGTGTGTGTACGGTTGCACTGCATTGCATTTTTTCGCTGGTTGTTTTTCTTTTATTTTTATATTTTTTTGTTGAATAATGATAACTGAGCTTTTCACGTAATTCCAGCTTATGCTTGGGTGTTATGTTACGATTTAACGTGAAATGCTGTTCAGAGTTCGTCATATACATATACATATCTATGGGTATTTTCATATTTTATTACACAAAAAATAGGATGAAATTTTTTTTAAACTAGCTGAACTAAATAATAAATTCTGTACAGGCAACATTTTACCTGTGATACTTACGTATCACAAGCCGTCGTTAAAAGTCGTGACACCTATGCATAAGTCCTATATTTTAAATTAAGTAGGAGGAAATGCAAAATGTTGTGTAAGCTTAGAATATTAAACATACAACATATGGTACATATATGTCATAAGAGAAAAAAAGTTTGCACAACTCGAAGAGTAGGTAGTAAATTACTTGTAGACGGCTTATAAGTTGAGCCGTATCTTAATTAATAAGTTTGATTATGTTTTTCTTTCAACATGTTGCTACAAAATGTAAGAGTTTTGTCCAAGAAAAGATTGTACGTATGTATCACCTTAAACATATCGTGATAGATGAAGAGTTGTAACTAGAAAGCGAAGAAATACTAAAAGGTTACTACTCGTATAGGATCTATAACTATATTCGTGCGATTTGCCAAGAGACGGATTAACTCTATTACTATTCAATTGTTCCAGTTTTTCGAAGATGTATTTGGAAGCTTCTGCCTTTGCGCATGCTTCTTTGTATATCATATATCGCTTAGATTATGTCAATTGGATCACAGTAGTAGTACAAGTATATTAAGAGAGCGATCCATTACAACAACTCTACATACAAAATAATATTATATGTGAAACTTGGAAACTATTGAAATCAACGGCAGAACCCAATATGACTGGTGCCAAAGTAATACTCTGTATACGCTTTTGAAACCAGGTGAAATCATAATGGAGAACGCTATCGAGAAGAGCTCATTACATTCAAGCGCCGCAGTTCTTTTCGGATGGTGCCCTGCAATTTCCAGCAAATGAGGAAATTTTTTAGCTGCACATGCTCAATGCTTTGAGTAATATTATGGTACTATATTTCAAAATCAAATAATTTAACTCTACAACACCTGTAGAATATTGTCCTAAATTTTCAAGTTGATCTGAGTAATAGTTCCGGATATATAGTCTTGAGAACTTGTGCGCTCGTGGCTACATAGGTAGATTAAGAGCGGCGTCTACGAAAACTGCGTTTTTGAAGTCGGTTGGCAAGATTTCTCCAGAACTACTCAACTGATCTGCTTTACATTGTGCACAGATATTTCATACACAATTTTTAAAGACCTTCACGAAGGCTTTTTTTCTAATACAACAATTTGAGAAAAAAAATATGTCGCGCAATTTTCTCTGAAATTTTAATTTTTTGTAAAAATGTCTGTTAAAAATCCAATTTTCAGATTGTTTTGCTTTGTTCAAGTTCTAAGTTAAAGTTTTAACTACAATATGTATTTTTTCACTTTAGGATCCTTTAAAGAATCGTCATGCAAATGCGGGTGCATCTTTTTTTCGAGGAATCACCAGAAATGGCGTAGCAATGGCCGAGCTTAAAATATTTTATTCCAAAAATTTTAGAATTTCTTTGTTAATAGTTTATGCTTATAAACAGTAAAAATTTCTTATAAAATACTAGAGGACCCGCTTAGGTTTTACAATGGCTGATACATAGATAGTATTACTAATATCATCTATATGATTTCTATTAGTTAGATTATAAATATTAGTTAAGGAATAATCGCATTTTTGATGAAGCAACAAAAATGAATCAAAAAGTATTTCGTGCGTTAAGAAAGAATTGGTTTTTGGGGTAAAAATACTATTGAATTTGGGCTGTGCATCAGTGAAATCAATCGAGTCCAATCGATTGTCAGCCTAGTGGACTGCATATTAAGAAACGGTTCTCAAGCGTGGAAAGACAAAAAAATCGGCTGGCAAGGTTATGGCATCAGTCTTTTGGGATGCCCGTGGTATATTATTCATCGAATGATAAATGAGTCAGTTTTAATTCATTGCATTGTGTATTTGATTGCGGTTCTATTCTACCATTCCCAATATTTAGCAATTTTATTATTTTTCAGGAAGGATCAGTTTGAAATTTTACGCATATACATATGTATTCATCGTTCCCATTTAAATATTGCATTGCACTGTACAATGCTTCGAAAAGATTTCTGTACATCTCAAATTTTTTATCAACACTTCAGTTATGCCGCTATTTTTTTTATGCCAGACCTTTTGCAATTTTAAATTGCCTTTCAAGATACCCCCTCCAATAGTTAGCAGGTATGAAAAAAATGTTATAGCTACCCATAGATGTATTGAATCACCCAATTTATTACTTAAGAACGAACAACTCTGTCCACAATATAAAAACTTGATCCACAGATGTCGCCCTTTACTTTGGCATCGTTTTCTTTAAAGCTCGTTTACGCTAATTTAAGGTTTTAATATTGGATACTGCGATGGTAGCGCCATCTATCGGTCAAAGATTCCAAAATTAACAATTGATTAAAAATGAAAAAATAACTTAAAAAACATTTTCCAGTGGACCAAATTGTAAATCTAAACCATTCTCGAATCTCCTTGAACATACACACAAAATTTCATCAAAATCGGTCCATCCGTTTAGGAGCAGTTCAAATGCAAACACATGGTCAGAAGATTTATGTATATAAAGATTTAACTTATTATATGAGAAAAATGTTTAAAAAATGTAGTAGTAGTAGAGCTTATTTTGTTTAATTTATTCATGTAAGAAGTTCAATACTCTCAGAATATATTCCTTTAGCTTAAGATAATAACAAATAGAGTTTATCCACCTTTGAGAGTTAGAGTTTAGTGCATAGAGTTCATACCTTTCAACGAGTTATCAGCTAAAAAAATCATTGAGCGAAACCTTTTCGGCCAGACCAGATTTGTCTTGGTAATCTTCATGTTCATGTATCTAGTGTGGAATGAATTGATCGGCAACATGATAGTACGGAGATTTATTAAGCTTTTGCTTTTAAATAATATTTATGTACTTCGCTTCTGAGAGCAGCTTGTCTTAACTTATAAATCCATTGTTGTCAGAAACGCATATTAAAATATTTCTTAAATTTTGTTCTCCGTTTTTCCATAATATCAAGCCGCACATTTCAAACAATATAATATTCCAAATATGCCAGTAATGACCGTTAAGGCCACTGGCACGTTCTCACCAACATTTATTGCTCATGGATTCTTGTATGGCGCACATATCGTTTATGGAGCGACATTTTTGCAAGCAAATTAAATAAACATGGAAGAAATGTACAAATGTGTGTGTGTATATTAACTCCATAGAGAAGTTGAACACTTGTGCGAAATGGGCACAAGTGACAGCAGCAATGGACAATCACTTAAAGCACTATATTTGTACAAGAAGTGTTTGCTTGCACCAGCTCCTTGGAGTGAAGCGAAGAAACGGCTTATATACACATGTAAGTGTGCGTGCGTGCGTGCGTGCGTGTTGGTGTGGTCAACGTCCAGCTCGTGTGAGCGCACTTGCAGCTGCAATTTTTGCGCATTTCGTAGTTCATATTTTCGCATTGTTTGCATCATTTATTGCGATTCAGTTGAAATGAATGGAAAAATGGTCAGCAAATGAGAGCAGCTGCGGCGAGTTGCAGGCGTATGGGTGCGGCCAACAAAGCGGGTATTAATAAAGGGCGCACAAAAGCGGATAGTAGGCAGTATATAAGAAATAATTTGTGTATGTGTGTGCGTGAGCTGTAAATATGCACGCCTTTGTATGTGTGAGTGGGCAGGCATATAGTTTACCATCGTTTGCGTGGAAGCGTGCATGTGTGTGTGTATAGCAGGATGTTAAAGGCTATGAAATTTAATATTATTTAATGCCTGCCATTGAAATGGCAAAGAAAAGCAAAATAATTGCCACAATGAAGGCAAGGAAGTAAAGCAAGAAATTGCGTGACACTTGTGTGTATGTATGTGTGTGAGGCATAGAATAGAATGTGGCACTCGTATATTCGAGCACATTGATGATATGCGTGTGTGTCTGTGTCACATTGTCGTGCGGCGCTCGGCTTGGCCTGTGGCTTCATTTGTCTTTCATATGAATTTCCAAGCATTCTTCTTCTCACATTATTTGTTGTTATTGTTGTTGTGCACTCAAGCCACTCGAGCAGTAATTCATTTGCCATTCCCATCCACACACACACCCTCACACTCTCTCGAACACGCACACTTAAGCACACTGCCCTGTTAATTTTCATTCATAGTGATGGGCGCTTAAGCAACACATAACGGTACATATGTTTGTGGATCTGTTATTGCTGAATGGCATGACTGGCCATTTCATTATCATATGTTTGCCATTAAAATGGCCAAATGAGATGAAATGCTAAAGGATTGTGCGGACACCACTTCAAGCTCACCAACACTTATGCGTGCGTTTACATGCGAAAACATATGTTCACGCACACACGCACACGTATACAATTGTACTTTACACCAAAATACATTTAAATGCGCACATCCACACACACTTGCGCTTGACCGACACGCTCTTCATTTGCTCATGTCCGTGCAAATTTAAAATATGCAACCATTAAATTAAATTGCCAAACACACACACGCACATACACACACATCCACGCTAAGTGTTGTATGCGTATGTAAATGATGGCAATTCGACAAAGAGTCGGTCAATTGCCTCAGAAATAGGGACCATTTATGCATAGCAATCAGCTGCTCAAATGGCTGACGGTGGGTTAAGTGCGCATGCGCAAAGCATTAAATGCATAAATTGCCTGCTGTACTTACCTTAGTAACTCGATATGACTTTTGGTGTTGCCAACCATACGCGTATGCAATGTTTTGCTTCTTTTGGCGATTTCAAAATGATTGTGCTGTTTTTGTTTGCCTCTAGCCGGTGCTGCAAGTAGGGAAAAGGTTCACAAAAAAAAAATTATTGTAATTCACTAAAAGCATACGAAAGTGTTATTAATTATTTATGAGCCATAATGTATTCACTTTATTATGCATATCAATGTGCATGCAAGAGAATGGTGCGTTGCATGCTCTAAAAATTCTTAATGCTCGCATTTACTTACAATTTAAATATTTACGATTGGGTTGCGAAGGCAATTCGTAGGGAGCGGTCACTTTCATTTCGTAATGTGTCTTGACAAATATAAATATTTGCGCTACAGAATATGAATACTTTTGTCATAAACTGTTTGAGATTGAATACATTTGTTGGGCTTATCTTTTCCGTAAGCCAATAAATGAAATTTAAGTCTTTGCAGAAATTGGAATATTTGTCAAATTTATATTCATCTTTTTTGTTGTGTGAATGGAAAAATGTTTTTGATGCAATATGAAGCTTAATAATTTGAAAATTTCAGTATCTGTGAAACACTAGCATATTGACGACATTGTGTTGAAACTGTAAAATAACGTTTTTTGTATCCAAAATTTACTTATGTATGTACATACGAATGGTGAATAATGTATCGCTAGCTGCTCAAATCTTCCATACGCAATAAAAATGATTTAAAATCTTGATTAAATATTTTGAAAGACAATTAACGTTTATAGGTTGTGGAAAGGTTTGTATGGTGCAAAAAAGCACCCGGAAATTGTAAAAAAATGAAAAATATTTAATTATTCATCAACATTTATATCCATTCCGACGATTGTTGATTTGGTTACATTTCAAACTCATAAACACATGTCTCATCGTCAGTTCTCATTCTCTCCATAAATGTGGATTCGGAATTCAAACGATGAAACATGCTCAAATAGACTTGATTAGGATACGCTTTTTGGAAAACATTCAGCTTTATCAGCCCGGGTGGGCAAGAACGTGTTTCATACCCAAATTTTTCACCAAAATCGTTCGAAAGAGCTCGCGAGACATGTCGAGCTTTCTTACTACCTCTCCATCGCTTTCCTGACAAGCATTATATACCCTTAACTTTTTTAATATTTTCATCAGTTGAAAAGGTCGAAGGTCGAGGCATGACTTCAACTATCTTTCGATCATCTCTGAAGGTTTTGAACCCCTCATAGGTTTGTGTTTTGAAAAAATAACCGTAAGCCTTCTCCAACATTCACAATGTTTCCGCAAACGAAATTTGGTTAGAATTACAAAATTTTAGACAAATTCTTTGATCGATGTAAAAATCGCAACGCACTACTGCGGTGTACCGACTTAAGCAGGTGCTGGAAACAAACTGGTTGACAGATCGCCCTCATATTATATTTGGCATAGTAAATAAAGACGGTTTTGTTTTCATTTCGATAATTTATCAAAAAAAAGGCGTTAAACTTATTAAAGAAATAATGAGAAGGATGCTGCGATAGATACCAAAACAACAATACTTACTAGATGACCATTACATCCACCGTGCGATACAGTGATAACCACTGAGGCGTCATTTAGCAACCCAGTTTATTTGAAGGAAAATTAGATTATTTCACCCTTACTGCGCACGACAGTAATTTTGTCTCAAACGCCTAAAGCCTGGGTATTCGCCTACATATTATTAACATATCACATACTAACCAAATAATTTCACGGTTTCATTCCACATGGAGAAAAGTCAGAGGATGTTCGAAAAGCCTGATATTATTTAATATATAAGGAGACTTGGTACAATTTTAGCCCAATGTTATCCATTTATCCGCAAAGATACACTGTTACGAGTATGAATAAAATACACTCTCCTTTTCATTGAGATAAATCACACAGAGGTATGTATATGGGGCTCCCGATTCAACGCATTTTTGTTACACAGAATTACCATTATTAGGAAAAGATTCTCTTTCAATTTCAGTTGTATATCTCAAACATTGACCGATCAAAAGTGAACTTTAGATGCTAAGGCCACATGTTTGGCCATTTGAAACATTTTATTTGGATTTGCATTTGCCTTCTCAGTCAAAGTTATTCCCGTTGGATTTCAAGGCTGACGTTGTTGATGGTGTTAATGCTCATTCTAAGATGGACGAAATTATCTACGACTTCGAAGTTTTGACTCTCAGCACTGATGTGGGAGTCAAGTCGCGAGTGCGATGACTATTAGTTTGATGACAGAAGATATTTCGTCCTGCCCTCGTCTTACTTCGCTTATTCATTGACTGTAATGACAAAATTCAATCGGAATACTTATTGAATAATAGGAATTCGTAAGATAAATGCATCTCTTCTTTTGAATTTATTCTAACGACCTTCGCTTATAACACATTATTCTTCAATTTCTTTACTAACAATTGAACTCCTTGTAATAATTAAAATAATGAAATTCAAGTTTCTTTTTCTTTGCTGCTGTCTCCTAATTCAATTAACATTTTTAACCAATGCGAAGCGACAGCGACAATTTCAGGCGTGTTGTGGGTGCAAGGTCCCACATATATTTATCAGGTATCCGATATTGAACCATTCCAAATGCCAGGAATTTCTACAAGTTAGCAACGTTTATTGAGTGTATCTGTAAAGCAGTATTACGATTCAAAATTTTTGTCCAGGTCTACTATTTTTTCGCATCCTAATGTAGGCAAAAGTAAGATGCACCAACACTGTCTGCGCTTATTTTAGCAGACTCTCAAAGTTGCTGGGAGAGTTATGCACTTAATCAGTTATTCTATAAAACTTATATTTATGGACTCTCCAACATGTTAGCCCTAATTATTTTCCATTATAGTAATATATTAGAGAGTAATATTTAATAATGCTTCAAAATTTCTTGTTTCTGTAGTCGATGACCTAAAAGTCTTTCCTCTTTCTCTGTATTTGTAAAATATTCAAATTTTTTCCTTATAAAAACATACAGAATTCAATTTAAGCCGCATTTTTTCATGAAAAAAAAAAAAACAAATAGCTTCTCATCAACTTTCTGACTTTGAAGTGGATACTCGAGAATCTTAAAAATTAACTAATTTAATTGGAGTAATTAGTAATTATAATATAAAAACTTTAGCGCAAAGTAATCAATAAATCCTTATTTACTTTTTGCTTGGCACTCGTCAACAGTTTAAACATAGATCCTTGCCTATCTCAATAAGTAGCCTCACCCGCCGACCTTACCCACAGTCAAATTACGCTAATTGCTTTGGAAGTTAAATTTGCTATTTACTGAGCTGTCTAGAGTGGCCTACGGAGGTAGTAAGCCTGTTCCGTTGGTATCTTTATGTATTTGCGGCTCCAGAAAAACTCACAGCGCACACACGCACACTCGTTAGCGACATACCCTTGACGGCGATATTATTTTTTAATTATCACAGCTAATTTGTTGGCAGCGCACAACCGCCCCCTGGTTCACTAGCGTTCCGTGGCGAAAACTTTTTCAAGGCGAATTTAATTCACGCTCTCCTGTTGCACGCCGCTACGCCACACAAACACACGCACACACCAAAATTGTCACAAGGCTTCGCCGAAAATTTCGCACAGAAAAAATTTTCACGAACTCAACGAAATTTCTTGCGAACGAATTTCGATTTTTCCCACGTATTTCTCCCGCTTCGCCATTTCAACTGTTGAGGTTGACGAAGGAAGCGCAAACGTTCTAAATTTCAAAGAGGAAGTCGCAAAAAAAATGTCATTAATTTTGTTTCAACCGCCCACTGTGTTTCGCTTAGTTGTTGCCCAATTCCGCGTGTGTGTGTGTGTTTGTGGTTGAAAAGTTACACAGCGCGGCGTTTTTGTTTTTGCTGCTCCTGCTGTGCCCCGCTTTTAATTGTGCTTTTGTTGTTGTTTTACACATTAATCCGCATATTTAACTCTGCCACAACAGCGTTTTTGTCTGTTGCCCAGCTTCCGGTTTCATGCCGCTACACAAGCTGCTCACAGACTCCGAATCCGTTAGTATTTTATCAAAATTCCTCTGTCGGCGCAAAACTCCGTTACTCATAAATTTCACATCACTTTCGTTGTATGTATGTATTTGTGTGTGTGTTGAGTTTAGAGAGCACGGCAGCTTCACTCAGTTTCGAAAAGTCATATTACAAGCATATACATACATACATACATATAACTGTGCGTATGTAAGCTTACTATCGTGCAGCGCTTGCTGCAAGTATTCCCTCCCCACTCCAGTTTGCGAAGTTGTGAAAGAAAGAGATTTTTAATTAAAATTTTAATAAATATGTTATAAAAGTTAGAAAAGGATTTCTTCTCGGCAACGTTTTTCCGTTATTCAGCACTTCCGTTTCGCATGCTTTCGTTGTCAATGCTTCTTTATTGCTTCTAACTTTTGAATGTCTAGAAGAAATGTATGCTTTGTGAATCACTGGTTCGTGACAAAGGTCCTTGCTTGTTCGTTTTTTGATTCGTGCTTAAAAGTACAAATTCTATTTTAGAAACTAGAAATTAGAATTTCGTTAGAAGCGTTGATCACATGAGCTCATTAAATAATATATTTAGATTTCAATTACCAACCGACAATGCTTTTTAATAGACTTTAAGAGTGAAAGGCAGAAGGTAAGGTTAAGAGGTCGATACTACAGGGTTCTCATTTAGAGAGCTTAGGACGCCGGTTCGTTGGGGTGCTTAAAACTCATATATAAGTAGAAAAATAAACACACGGTTTAACTCAAATTATTTAAACTTTAATTCACTTCAAGTGCTTAAACAATAATGATTTTCTAATCATAAGCTTACTTATTCGCCACCCACACTACGAGCTCCTATCTCTGAGTATAAGAGGCGTAGTGTGAGAGAGGCGTTTAGGAGTTGAGTTACACACGTACATATGTAGTCGACATATATACGTATATATGTCACTTATAATTGATCATAAGATCATCCTTATATGTATATCGAAGCGTTTTGATATTACAAAAAATTTGTTGAGAAGGCTAATGTAAATTTCAACTATTTTAATTTCCTGGCAAGACTGCCGAGATCTATTCGCCTCAGTCTCGCAGAGGCTGTACAATAGAGAAAAAAGTGTATGGAAGTTTATACCTAACCCTCTTCCATAAAATTTAAAAAATTTGCGTCCGATAAATTTGTTAGCCTTACCGCATGAATTTTTATTGGAAATGTCCAGTATGAACTCTTATGATAGCAATATTATATACATTGTTAAGGGCAAGCTATTCAGTAGATCGTGTATATCAAAAGGATCTCGCAGTCACACTGCAGTGGTTAGGTGCACACGAGGTTCATTGGTCCTGTGCTAGAACGCAAGATACCAATAGAGATCCAACTCGTTCCCATTCCAAAGTGAGGAGAGAAATGTTGGCTGTCTCATCAGCTTAGTAGTTACTAGCGATATGACCTGGCACATAAGAGAGTATAATAAAGTATATAGTATCTTGATGCTACTTATAGTGAGTTCAGACACTCCTTGACTAGTTTTGGCACACAGTTAGTGAGCTCAGTGCTGGCATTTGTGACAATGAATGATCTCCAAGAAGTTGTGATTTAACACCATTAACTATGCCTTAGCAATAAACCAAGCTCTCTTCAAGCTTTATAGATCAAGCTTAAACGTGCTGTTAATGACGCACGACTTGATTTAGTGGAAAAAGTACTCAAACATTGGGTTCGTCGAATCCGTTCCTGAAAAAAGACGTGGAAGCCATTTGAATGATGTTGTATTCAGAACTTTATTGAATCTATTGTACTTTGTATTAAATAAGAAAGGTTTGAATTTCCTTAACTATTTCTTTTGAAAGAGCTCTCCGTCTGGTATAGTTTGGACTGCCAGAATAATGGAGTACTGCTCTCTCAAGGCTAGTCAAAAGGTCTTTGTCCTGACTATCAGTCAGCTACTTGACCTTCTTTGAATTTTACTGGATTTTTGGCAGCTGCATGAACTCAACAGGGCATGGCCAACAACCAACAAGGTTCATCTTATCGTAATCGTAGGAGTTCTGGTACTAGTGCGGTGAGGCTAAAAACCTTCTAGGATGTGAATTGCTGTTTAGATGTGTGGTTTTGATAAAGGCAACATTTTTTGAGACATTGCATTTTTGATAGGTGTTACTTGACTCGCACCCTGTTTCGTGTGTCATTTTACAATTAGCAAACTTTCTCCGCTCTGAAGCCATGAATCGTGACTGTATGAGAGGATGTTGCTACGGATGACCTGTGGTACCTTGATGTCTGCGCTACAAGCCATACAGCCAACGAAACAATCAATTTAATGAAGAAAACTTTGGTGAGCGCATCATCTCTCGACTTGGGTCTGTGTCGTGGCCTCCAAGATGGTGAAATTTAATACCACCAGGCAATTTTTTGTCTGATTTTGGGAAGTCGCTTGTCTATAGTCGGCATGCTGATTTATGTCCCCAATTGTTGCAAAAAGCGGTCGAAAATTGGATCCCTCGGCTGGAATTTAATCGAGCCACTTTCTGGAAATCATTTTTAAAAAATAATGGCAAACCCTTATCTTTTTTATATTGTATCTAAAAAAGCTCCTTCATTTTCTCAGAATGTGCATCTTTACGGATTAAAAAGTTGTTAAGATAACTTGATTGCTAAATTTCAAGAGGAAAGTTCAAAATGCAATAGTGCTAACTCACATAAGACTTATCGGCGGCATCTCTGGTTGCTTTAAATGAAGAAAGAAAGGCATACTGCTTAATAATTGAAATTATTTTTCGCCAAGACAACAATTTATAAAGGGATTGTTATCATCTGGTTTCGAACTCTTACTATTACCCTTACTCTTGCCTCCAAACCGCATGGCTAATAGACTTTTTGAAAATTTTTGTCATCAATTTTAGCATATGGCATTCAGGATTGCTGATACTAAATATACTAGAGTAAGAGCACGATAATATATATTTAACACATTTGCTACAAGTTTATATGTAAACTGAAAATTCATCGATATTACGATTGCCCTAATGTTACATTTTGCTCGGTTTCGCTCATTCACTTAAACCAGTTTACGACAAATGCTCTAACTTAATTTTCCCGATTTTAATATTCCGCCCAAAATTATATCTCAAGTGGTCAATGGTACTCCAGTACTAAGAAAGTATGCGCACAAATGCCAATAAGCAATTCTAAGCCAACAACAACACACACGTGGCCACTAAGTTTGCAAACAGTAAGTCTGCTTAACCTCAGACATTTTAAGTGCTGCGAGTAAAAATGAAATTAAGTGAAAGTTAAATGTGAATTTCCGAATTCATGGCGAACAACTTTCTGGTGCGTAAAAGTCTATTACACGAAATTGTCCAAATTGCATTATTGTCACAAATACAAGCACACCTACACGTGGCCACAAACGCTTTGTAGTTTCGTCCGGGGGAAAGAGAGAAATCAACGTTTTAAGACAACCTACGTTCGCCACTCGAAAATGGATAATCGTGATGCCAACATTAATGGTGATAACAATCAACGCCGACATCAGAACGCGCCTCGCCACCATCACGCAAGAAAAATACTCGAATACTGGCGCGCCCATCAAAAAGGCGGAGTGATTTCGAGAAAAAAAATACTCGAGATGAAGATAAAAAGTATTTTACGCCAAGAGTACAGTGGCGGCTAAACGCCGGCCGTGTTTTAACGTAGAGCGCAACAATGACGCCGTTAAAAGGGATTAAGCAGCAGATGTTACTGTGGTTGTTGCAGGTGTGTGCGTTGGGCGGCGCTCTACAGCAGTTGGTCGCAATTTGAGCAGCTTTCGGTATTTTTACATTGCTGCCAATAAAAATTTAGCGCTGACACAGCCGGCGGCAATCAGTAGTCACAGCACATCGGTGTAATGCTTTGGTCGTCGACTAAATATAAATTGGATTATGGCCGGTGATATTAAAAGAAAGCAAGTGGCAACTGAGGTACGGAGACACTTAACGAACACGAGTGTACGAAACGCCAGCTAAGCATACTTTGCAACTGGTGGTGGCTCGTGAAATGGCTTTTAGCGATTGATTGATTTCATGAGAGTATACATTATACATTTTAAACACGAATTGGATTACTCGATTTTTGTCGGTTTTCCGCAGACAAGCAATAACGTCAATGCAATAAATTTGGCGTAAATAAAGTTTAAGTATTATAACCTCAAACCCAATATAGTTTCAGTACATATTAATTATATTTTTCAATAATTCAGAAGACTAATAGAATTATCATTTAGCTAAGCACCGGTTTATTAAAACGTTTTTCATATGTTTATATATAGTCAGGTTGAATACAGTGATTATAACTACGTTCCAACTTTTCAATACCAATTTGGTAGTACGATTTGCTCTTTGCCTCAAAACAAGCCTCAGTTGATCATCTCTTCGAGGAAAATAGTCGCTGGGGCAAGATGTGGTGAACACGGTTGATGCAGAAGGAAGTCGAAGCCCAAATCATGGATTTTTCCACAATTTTTACCGACACGGTGCATGGTCTTAGTGAAACAACACTTCCTTTTTCTTCATATGTGATTTTTCGACGATTTCGTTCTTCGAACGCTCTAATAGAGCAATAGTGGATTGTCCTTTTTTTTCAAGGTAACCATTAAAAATTATTATTCCAACGCATAATCTTGCCTGCCGACTGTTACCTTTCTCCACGCTTTGGAGCGCATTCATAGTATCTGGTCCACTCGAATGACTCCATTGAACTTTGGAGTTAAATAAGGAAGCCATGTTTATACCGACAGTAAAATTTATTACGGTCGAACATTTTCAAACACTGCTTCGAATTATCCACGCGTCATTGATTTTAATCAAAGTCGAGTTCGCACGGCACCTACTTTGCCCAGAGCTTTCTCATACCCAAATATTCATGAATGATGTGATACACACGATCAGTTGATATTTTTAGAGTGCCTTCTATCTCGAACAACTTCGCTTTCCGGCCATTAAAATAATTTTTTGCACTTTTTTGAGGTTTTCGTCGGTAACAATCTGTTTTTGGCATCCACTGCGTTCACAGTTTTTATTTCGCCACGTGCAAACTTAGCACACCAATCCTTGATAGATGATTTTCCTGGTACAGTTTCCGGTAACTCGTTGCAAAGCCAAGTTTTTGCTTCAACTATTGTATATTTAATTTCAATAGATAACAAGTAAGGAAGGGCTAAGTTCGGGTGTCACCGAACATTTTATACTCTCGCATGATATCATTATCCGTCATTTACATATTTTTTATTTTGCTGTAAAATTAATTAGAATTAAGAGATTCTGAGAGATTTACCGATATTCTCGTTGAAAAATAAGGTTAGGTTAGGTTAGGCACTGAGTTCTTCGTGTTCGATATCAGGGACCTTGAAAAGTTATGGTCCGATCATAACAATTTTTCCACAGGGGATACCTCAGCTCACATACCGTATTTGAGTAAAGTTTTATTCCGCTATGATCATTGGTTTCTAATGTATATATTGTACAGGGAAGGCATCAGATGGAATTCAAAATAGCGTTAATAAGGCGTGGTTGAAAACCGATTTCGCCCATATTTAGCATACGTCATCATAACGAATTTCATTGAAATCGGTCGAGTAGTTCCTGAGTTATGGTTTTTGGTCCATAAGTGGGCGACGCCACGCCCATTTCTAATTAAAAAAAAAGCCTGGGTGCAGCTTCCTTCTACCATTTTTTCCGTAAAATTTAGTGTTTCTGACGTTTTTTGTTAGTCGGTTAACGCACTTTTAGTGATTTTCAACATAACCTTTGTATGGGAGGTGGGCGTGCTTATTATCATATTTCTTCCCTTTTTAAACTGTATATGGAAATGCCTGAAGGAAACGGCTTTATAGAGTTTTGTTGCCATAGCTATAGTAGTTTCCGAGATATGTACAAAAAACTTAGTAGGGGGCGGGGCCACGCCCACTTTTCCAAAAAAATTACTTCCAAATATGCTCCTCCTTAATGCAATCCTTTGTGCTAAATTTCATTTTATTATCTTCATTTATGGCTTAGTTATGACACTTTATAGGTTTTCGGTTACGCCATTTTGTGGGCGTGGTTATTATCCGCTGCCATATATTCTGGATATAAAAACAAATTCGATATGTAATAAATATTTCATGAGTTAGCGCTAAAAACGTCATTAACCAAATTTCAATCTGTGAATCGCTGCTAAATCGCGGGAAAACTAGTCAATTTTGGATTACTGTTGACAACGTGAATTGAAAACGGACTTGAGGGAATAGCGATGAAACAGTAGAAATGGTGATGAAGTCAGGATTGTTTGCGAGGAAAGCTTTGCTATATTTGCTGCGATTAGTAAGAAATCATCTACTATAAACAACAATTGGACGTCTGAAGTAAGCAATTCGCTATAAGCAGCCAACTTTAGTCAGTGGGAAAGATCTTCCATATCGCTTCTGAACGCAGTACTTTAATAGTACTAAATCCGAAATTCATTGAGTTTCATCATGACAAATATAAATTCACTTTTTGTCCATCTTCGTTTCCTAAATCTTCAGTATAAGGCTCTCTGGGTTTAATAAGAAAGCGAAACTTTAATTCTAACCAACTTATAAACTTTTTGCATAATTAAACATTACAACAACAAATACCCACAACAATTAGTTATAAATATCTAGATTAAAATAGAGATAATTAACAAACTAATCAGAAGTGCTCCCTCCTCACACAAAAGTTTGTGGATGAAGTTGCTTCTAAACAGCTTAGTTAGAAAGAACAATCCGAACTAATAAAATATACAACTGACAACTAATTGTGAAATGATGCGGTTGACCACACCAAATTGGGGCATATATACAGCAACAAGGAGTGGACATAAGTGAATCCACGCCAGAAGCATAAATTGTGCGCACTCATGAGACCCGAAAAGACTCCTGCCTGCAGATTTCAGATTTGCGTAATTTCAGTGTGTGCGTGACTGTGTACATATGTGTATGTGAGCTTAAATTATAGTGAACCTACAGAGCGCAGAAGTTGTTGTGGCACTGACGCTGTGACAAAAAGGTACAATAAGGACAATGTGGAATGGCTGCCTAAAGGCTGTGGTGCTGTAGTCTAGGGTACTGCCAGCATATGCTCCCCTTCTCCTTCCTCCGGTCACAAGTGTGACTGCATGACCAATGACAAATGACAATTCATGAATCAATTACAGTCAAGGATTTGCAGCACAAATACCCACACAATATATATATGTATATGGCTTGCACATACATAGGCATTCGTGGCATTGTTTATATGAGTGTAATTTATCAGTGAAGGAGCGGTAGAGAGAGAGTAATGTGAGCTTTTGCGCCACCTAATTAGCAATTTAAGTGTGCGCTTGATAACTTCTTTCAAAGTCATTATCCCTTGTTATCTTTTTCGACAAAAAATAATGAAGAAAATGTCGCACATACTCAGAGCATATACATTCAGCCTAATTTATATGTATATATGCATATGCTCTCATCTGTAAATTGTGTATGTTTTTAAGTGTATATGTATATACTTGTACTATATACTTTATGACAACAACAATACAACTTTGAAACCCTACATTTTTGCGTTTATTTTGTTGTTGTGTCCAAATTGAGTTGACCAAATTGTCTTTATTCAACTAAATGTGTTACAGTTTGGTTGTTGCCATTGTGGCTGCTCGCATTATCTTCTCTTATACAACTCAAAAACATGCTCGCTCTTTAGGCATTCATACCACAACAAGTTTTTGAAACTAGCAGCTCTTAGCTACATATATATCTTATATACATATGTATATCAACATAGCAATACACGTGTGTTTGCTTTCCTCTACAGTCCATTTAGTTTATTATATTATTTATTTGTGTTTTGGTTTTTTGTTTGCCCACACATATTTGCTTTGCCTTATTTACAATACCTTTTTCTGTCGCAATCCAAAATTTGCTTTCTAAATTTCAGTTATTTCATTTGTTTTCATGTTACACATCCCTTCATGCTTTCTGCAGCATTTTTATCTCTGCAAATCGTTTGAATAATTAATTCATTATTTCAAGTGCTTTTACCTAGAAATTGATCTTTTTCAAAGCACACACCTACACGTACATATACACATACAAATTTTATCCATTTGCATACCCTCACTTGTTTCAGTAACCATGTGTTTGTGTGCTCATGCATTAATTCCCATTTGCTCGCATTGTAACGGGTGATTTTTTTGAGGTTAGGATTTTCATGCATTAGTATTTGACAGATCACGTGGGATTTCAGACATGGTGTCAAAGAGAAAGATGCTCAGTATGCTTTGACATTTCATCATGAATAGACTTACTAACGAGCAACGCTTGCAAATCATTGAATTTTATTACCAAAATCAGTGTTCGGTTCGAAATGTTTTTTATCGACAAATTTTGTTCAGCGATGAGGCTCATTTCTGGTTGAATGGCTACGTAAATAAGCAAAATTGCCGCATTTGGGGTGAAGAGCAACCAGAAGCCGTTCAAGAACTGCCCTTGCATCCCGAAAAATGCACTGTTTGGTGTGGTTTGTACGCTGGTGGAATCATTGGACCGTATTTTTTCAAAGATGCTGTTGGACGCAACGTTACGGTGAATGGCGATCGCTATCGTTCGATGCTAACAAACTTTTTGTTGCCAAAAATGGAAGAACTGAACTTGGTTGACATGTGGTTTCAACAAGATGGCGCTACATGCCACACAGCTCGCGATTCTATGGCCATTTTGAGGGAAAACTTCGGACAACAATTCATCTCAAGAAATGGACCCGTAAGTTGGCCACCAAGATCATGCGATTTAACGCCTTTAGACTATTTTTTGTGGGGCTACGTCAAGTCTAAAGTCTACAGAAATAAGCCAGCAACTATTCCAGCTTTGGAAGACAACATTTCCGAAGAAATTCGGGCTATTCCGGCCGAAATGCTCGAAAAAGTTGCCCAAAATTGGACTTTCCGAATGGAACACCTAAGACGCAGCCGCGGTCAACATTTAAATGAAATTATCTTCAAAAAGTAAATGTCATGAACCAATCTAATGTTTCAAATAAAGAACCGATGAGATTTTGCAAATTTTATGCGTTTTTTTTTTTGAAAAAAAGTTATCAAGCTCTTAAAAAATCACCCTTTATTTGCCCAGCAGTGAGATTGTTTAGCACACATTTCAGTTTAATTGTTTCTAAATGAATGTGTGCAATTACAGTGGTACCAAACAAACAAATTATGTAAAAGTTAATAAATATTAATGTGCCGGTACGTATGTGTACTTAGTACACTACTGCAGCCAGTGGGTGGAAAGGAAGGCGGTTACGTATACGCACCGTCTGCATTTTTTGAAGTGTTGAATAAGGTCAGCGCTAGCATTAAGCGGATTTGCATACATACTAGTAATGTGTAAAGTGTTGACTCAATATAAAAGCATGAAATATACAACATTCAAGTATATTTTTCTATATACATACTTAATTTATAATATTAAATTAAATTATAATATTAAAAGAAGATGTTAGTTTTCGTAGGCTTATGTAATGGCATAAGAAAATATAATACAAAAAATTCATGTTTTCAATTACATAATATAATAAGATACAATGTGTTGACAAAAACTATCAATTTTTATTTAAAAAAAAGCATCACATCACTTTCTCCTGCACTGACCAGCTATTGCAAATCAGTGGTTGAAATATCTGGCTCGTCAGCGGCTGACCGTTCAGTTTGTATGACAGCTATATGTTATAGTGCTACGATATCGGTGATTCCAACAAATAAGCAGCTTTTGGATGAGAAAATAGCGTTCGCAAAATTTTGAAGACATATCTGAAAAACTGTGGAACTACTTTGCGTATGTACAGACAGACAGACTCTCAATCTTCTGCTCCTGCCAACAGTACACCACAGTTCTTTTAAAAAAGCAACTCTGCGGAAGATGTGCTCTACTTAGTAATTATAAGGAATCTTAGCGACTTAGGGCACAGGCAAACTGAGATTTACTTTTTCTTAATTAAAAACAATAAAATTACAACTCAGTAGAAAGAAAATAAAAAACTAATGCAAAGTATTTGAATTTGATCCAAACTTCGCACACGTCCACAGCAAATCCGTCCGAAACTGAAACTTTGAGGCTCAGAAAAATAAAAGCCTAATATTTCGCTTATGATTACCCAAAAACTCCCTCATCGTTTCGCACTTAAAATAAATATTTTTAGTAATCCAATAAAGAGGCTAATAGGCAGGTTTTGCTAATGTAGAAGAAAAAGATTTTATGGTCTCTTCTTCTTCTTTAAAGTTTTTATAATATTGTATTTAGGAAAAATTCAGTAGACAAATTCCTTAATGCTTTACAGAAGAGTAGCTGATGGTGCCTGAAATTGAAGGTCCTCATCTCGGTGACATTTGATTTCAACAAGACGGTGACGCTTCCCGCACATCGCATCAATCTATGGATTTATACACTTCGGTAAGCAGATAACTTCACGTTTTGAGCCGATAGCTTGGCCAAAAAATCATGTGGTATCGCACTATTAGACTTTTTCCTGTGGGGATAAGTAAAGTCTAAAGTGTTTGCCGACTTTCCAGCTTGGATTTAGGCTTTGGAGCATAACATCGCGCGTGTTAAAAGCGAGTTACCAGTCGAAATACTCGAACGACTCATCGAAAATTGGACTCCATGGTTGGAGCATCTGGGAGGTAACCGCGGCCAACGCTTTAAAGATAGATAGATAGACCCTAGGTTGCAGTGCAATACCTCATTATTAACTATTTATCTAGCTAACATTTTTAAGAGATAATCATCAAAAAATAAAATAAAATAAAAAAAAGAATGTTCTTTTGAGTAATAATAAACCTTCCACATTAAATTTGAAGTGTCTGTCTTTTTCCATTAAAAAGTAGGGAAGCTCGAAATGGATAACTCGAAATGCCTAAAATGTGATAATATCAATCCCATGATATTTGTTCGGCTCCATGACTTTGAAAGCTTTTAACCAGGTTTGGAATTTCTGGCACTGCTGGATCTTCTTAATGAAGCTCTATAGAACAGTATTTAATTGGGAATTTCCAAAGGGAGCACATATTCGCATTTTTAATTTGTTCTGTGATGCTGACTTTATACTACATATTCGCTTGAGTTCTCTCTCTACATAATTCGTCCAATAAACTCAGAATGCATCAAAAAGTCTTTGAAATGTACTGCATAAACATTTCTCTTATTTTATACTCTAATGTGCAAATTTTTGTACGCCAGCATATTTTTCGCTCGGCATAATTAACTTAAGCGACGCTAACATTTCTTTGAGCTAATTAGTCATACATCTTACTTCAATTTCACTTTCAAAGAAAACACATAATTTTTATACAAATTAGTGAACTATTTCTGCTTGTCAAAAGTCACTTTCTTGCCAACAACACAAGCATGAAGAAGCATGAAAATCAAATAAAAATAAGGCAAAAGAAATGCAGCAACCAAAAAGCGGCAAAACCAAATATATTCGACGACTTTAATTCGAACAGATGCTGCGCAAATTTTAATTAATAACCAACTCGACAGCATAAATTTAATGGCGCCCGAATATATGCCAAGCCAGTCAGCGCTGCCTTGAGCTAAGCTCTGTGTAAACGTTAGCTATGGCTGAGTCGCATAAGTAATTATGTAAGTCACGCAAGTGCCCACTGTACGCTCGCAAGCTGCATAGTGATTTGAGCGGCGGCTGTATGTGCCAGTGGGGCGGGTGCAAAGCAAAGCAAACAGCTGTGGGAGCGGGCGAGTGACTGCATACGCAATGTTTGCTTTGCAAGACTGCGTCACACAACACACACACAGGAGTATGCACATGCACACATACATATTTATAAGCACGTACAGGCAACTACTCAGGCACAAAGTTGAAGGTCAGCTTGAACTGACCTAGTTTGCTCTGTAAAAAATGTGAACCTTCTGATCCCTTTTTTGCAATTTACTAGCACCGCCACCCGCATTCTAGAGGCACATGATGCTGCACCACCCCGCCCATTAGCATAGTGTTTTGTGAGTATTAATGAAGTGGTATGTAACGCACACACATACACATATACATATGTATATAAATATTTTGGTGTGTTTGTGGTGGTCTGAGTATGCGCCGAGTGCGTCCACTTCACAAGCCAACGACGAACGATTTACTCATTTGCATATCGCGTCACAAACACAAGCTCCGTGAATGAGTGTGAGCTTATATAAGCACAAATACGCACACACACTTACATATATGTATTTATTTACGTATATTTGAACGCACAGCAATTTCAACTTTATACACGCATAAAAGTTTAAGCACACACTCATTCTTGATAGGCACCGCATATGGCCGTACGTGTGTGCGAGGGCACAGAGCGGATCACTAAGCTTTGGTGGCGCCTGCAAGCAGACTTTTTAGTCGCAGCGGCGTATGCAACAATTGTGGAAACAGTTCAACTGACTGGCAGCTTAATTGGAAACACACGCAAACTTGTGAAAGTCATTAATAAATAGTGGAGAGAATGTCAAAAAAACGTGTAAGTACTTCGGCGAGTGGGCACTGTCGCTGAGAGAAAGTGAAAAAGTTTGCTGAAAGTGGAAGGGCAAGTGTATGTACGTGGTATATACGCACTCGTTAACGCACAAAGCTAAACGCTTAAATTTTCATAACACTCTTTCCCAAAATCTCTTTTTTCTTTTGTTTTATAAGCTTACCCAAAAACAAGAAAAAACGTTAACTTCGGCTGCACAGAAGCTAATATACCCTTCAAAGGTGCATTTCTTTTAGTAACTATGTGTCCAGTTTGTATAGAAGCTATATGCTATAGTAATCCGATCTGAACACTTTCTTCGGAGATTATGTTATTACCTTAAGCAGTAATCCATGTCAAGTTTCGTGAAGATACTACGTCAAATTCGAAAGTTTTCCATACAAGCACTTGATTTAGATCGTTAGGTTTGTATGGCAGCTACATGCTATAGTAGGCCGATCTGAATAATTTCTTCCGATATTAATTTATTTCTACGAACATTAACTCATACAAAATTTCGTGAAGATCAAATGGGGAACTTTCCCACGCAATCACTAGATTTCGATCATTTGTATAGCAGATATGTGCTATAGTAAGCCGATCTGAACAATTTCAAAACGATATCTGAAAAACTGAGGGACTAGTTCGTATATATACTGACGGACGGACAGACAGACAGACGAACATGGCTAAATCGACTCAGCTCAACATACTGATCATTTATATCTATACTTTATAGGGTACGCTTCCTCCTGGGTGTTACAAACTTCGTGGCAAACTTAATATACCCAGTTCAGGGTAAAAAAAGACGTCAGTGTTAGTTCCACCTTCAATAACTCTCAGCTAAAAGCCGTCTTTTTCAAAAGCTTTTTTCTAGCTATTTTATGCAAATTTAATGTTAGTGCTCTTATCATTAAAACAAGTCTCATCAACTCAACCTATTCAATCCATTTTTCTCTTACAGAGTCATCACACCAATGTTACAAATCTATTGATATCGAAACTTATCTTGACTAACACTCCGTACATATTTACATTTCCTAATCCTCTGCCTCTTTTGGACCACAGTTGATTCGGCCTAATTTTCTAGAAAATGCGTGTTTAATGAGAAACAGCATTAAGGTTTCGCTGGTCAATCGCGATGCATCCCGGGTAACGCTAAATAACCTACGGGCCTTCATCACCATACGACTCCTACTGGATTTTGACACGGTCAACGGTTGGGACTTTGTGATGGACTGGTTCAGCATTGGACTTCTAAGGTTGACTCTGTCCCGTTTAGATTATGGCAGGCCGCAACGTACATTCCCCTCCAGTCATCATTAAATTGGTGTGTAGGTTGAAATGGTTCACCATTTCCGCTGTTTGGCACTAATGCACTGCCATATAAAGGCTATATCAACTCTCGGCTTGGTCTCGTAACAGAAATAACCTTGGGATCATATAAGGCGGCAACCTGGCTGGGAGGTGGATAAGACTAAAAAGGACGAGAGAGAGAAAGTCGGAACTGACCTCGATGGACTGTCTCTAGGGTGGCACGCTGTTAGCCAGGGTGATGAAATCGTCACCCGAAAAGGTGACGACGAAGCTGGGAGAACATGGCTTACCGCCACTAAACCGCGGTACAAATATGCCAATAGAAAAAAATATATATAGTAGAAGTGCGAAGCAAAATCTGCAGCACTAATAGATGAACTTTTGCAACTACCAACTACCCTGTGAAAAAGCTTGGAGAGCTAAAAAGCTGAAGTCAGAGTGTCGGCCAAAATTTCTGAGCGCTATGAAGACAAGCAGGCTGAGCAGGGATCTAAGTAGCAAAATAACGAAATTACTAAATTCGCTAGTGTAGTAAGGAAGAAAAGGAAGGGGGAACCATCTCCCGCGAAGAATGGAAGAGAGTAGCGACGCCTACTCCGCGGTTTTTGTGAAATGGAAAACGCCGTCCAGATGCGATTGCACTAATTTTGCATTCTCGATAATTCCGATTCTATTCAAAAAATTTTGCAGGTATGCAAGTAAAGAAGGAACACTTGGTAGTTGAAACTATACTTTCAATGAAGACGTCAAATACTTTCTTAATGAGTGTAAGTTCTGTCGCACGTCGGTTTTGGAGGAGCTACTCGTAGCCGAAAATGACTACAACGGCGGTAACATGGCAAAAGTCTTCGATTCTTAGCTGAGAAAGTAGACATCTCCAACAGACTTGGAGACCAATTCCTGCATGAAATATTTGGTATCACAAATTTATTTTATGGCAGCCGCGTTTGCTCATTTCGGATTGCAAGCGAAAACGTGACACTATTTTTATCACAATCCCAAGGAGTTCCTGCTTAACTTCATAACCATAAACGAAACATAAAATTGCGTCACACCAGAGGTCCGAAAACCGTCGAAACAGTGGACTTCGCTGGTAAACCTGCTCTGATGACACTAGCTACCTACCTACTGTCGACATTCTGGACACTGGCACCAAAGGCAAGCACTCAATAAACCAGCAGTTCTTTCATATCCTGAAAACGAAGACTATTCTAACAACGGAATGGATGATGATCGCAATTTTTTGGGATTCGCAAGGCGTAATTTGAATTGAAAATCTGGATCAATATTGGAGCGAAATGGTTACAGGGCCTTCATATACCAGATTATTGAACCAATTCGACGTCAAATTGCAAAATAAAAGTTCTCATTTGTGAAAGAAAAAAGTACTGTTCCGAAGAAAATTTAAGTTCATTGATGAAGTTAACGCTGCCGCAAAGTTTTCTATTAAAACCTCTCTACAAGACGTACTGTTCAGACTATTTAAGGTAGCAGGAGATCAAGATTATCGAGCTACAAAAAGACTGTGTTAAGAAATGAATCGTAATTTCTCCAAAGTTTCCTTTTACTTTTGTAGGAAAAATAGTCATTACCCCAGCCTTGTTTATGTATTCAACATAGTGTATACTATATAAAAATGTATTTTAAAATTAGAGAATTCTCAGCTAACCAATGTCACAAGCAAATTAAATTGACTGTATATTTGGCTCATGTTTGCTGGACGTCAGTACGTGGCATGTACCGACGTGGCAACCACAATCAAATATTGGCAGTCCAACAATGACGGTCACACACTAAAATCTGGGGCAGCTTTACAACTGTGTTTGCTCGGTCAAACATCTTCCCACGTTTTCTTTGCAAACCCGGATGCGATTACATAGCCCTATCTTTTTATGTTTCTTCTTGTCGCTCTTGCAACTGACCACATCCGTAATGTTTACGCTCGACAGCATTGCTTTACTTCGGAATCGTGTATGTCCCTTTGTAAGTTCTCCACGGATCCAACACCGTCCTTAGAAGCCGCCATCGCTTTGCCTTATATGTTGCTACAGACGCACAGGGTACCTTTACCGGGAAGAGAGTGGGCATATGTTTGCATGTGGTTCAACGCTTATCTTTCATTCTTCCTCACCCCTTTCCAACTGCCATTGGCTGAATTTTAAACATGCTCAATTAATTTCGAAAAGTGTGTGAAAGTGTGCGTTTGTCTGTTTGTGTGTGTGTGTGTTTGTGTGCGGGGGCGCAAAGGTCGATGAATACTCGTTTGCTGCTGCCACCAAGTCTTTACGGTTGCTCCCCAAGTCAAGCGTGAATTTGTGTCGGACGTGACGTAGGCGTTGGCGCTGACTCTGCCGCTGACGCTAGTTTCGGCATTGGCAAGCGGGTGGCACGCATGCAAATTCTCACTCTTCATACACTCAGCTATTTGCATAAACTCACACATACATGCACGCAGACATTTATACCTACTTATTTGCACACACGCTCGAGCAAATAAATTCTAATTCATGCCAAGTTTGCTGCGAAAACTTACAAGTAATTTCACTTTCAGTCCTTGTATGGGTGTGTGTTCGTACGCAGGCGCTGCCTCGAAAGGTCAGCAGTGAAATGAAATGAAATGAAATGAAATTAGTTTGAGAGTGAGTTAGTTTTTTGGCGTTTTATATTTTGTTATCTGCTCAGTGAATGGGCAATGAGTGCTGCTACTGTATGCAAATTTAGTAGACAGCTGACATTAAAAAGCTGATGCTTATTAGCTAACTCTGTATGCTAATAGAATTTAGAATTCGGTATGCTAATCTGACCGTAAAGATAAAGGGTTCAAATGCATAACACACATAACCTTATTATATATAGCTGGTTATAAATACAAAGCATTTAGTTTAGGTAACTTAATACGAAAAAATAATAATGTGAACCGGCGAAGTGATGGTACTGGGTTAAGAGAATGTAAAAAACAACTCATACGACGGAGAAGACAAATAGATCACTTTTATTCACTAGATTGTGATCACCTTATTTTAAAAATTTTTCAATGAACTCTGTGTTCGCTGAGCTCATTTCTTGTGCCAACAGTTTTTCAAACCCCATAACACAATTCGAAGTAAACCCACAACACAATTATAGAATCTTATCTTATTGCCAGGTATAGTTTTTAGCGCATTTGAGCATTTTCATATCTAAGAACCACCCCATATACAAGTCTGAGTCCAAATTGGTCCTACTAGGATTCCACTTTTTTTTAAGAAACGACAAATAAACTTCACTTTTAATGGGGAATGTTTACTGTCATTCGAAAGAACACTTTTTGGCATTTATGTTTTTGAAGATAAGCTCTTTCATATGTTGTCCGCGTCTACGTCTCAGATGATCCATCGGTTGAGTCCAATTTTCAATGTCTCGTTCGAGCATTTCGACTGGTAACTAGCGAATGACACGCGAGATGGTTTGTTTTAAGGTTTCAGACTTTACATATACTTCAGACTTTACATATACCCACAGAAATAAGTTTAATGGGGTGATACCACACGATCTTAGTGGCCAATCGACCGGCCCGGTGTTCTATCAGTAAAACCACAACAAACCATTGTTTTGATGAAATTCCAAAAAAAAAAACGAACAAAAATAACGTGACATCTTGATACAAATTACGCGTCGTTAAAAAAAGCTACTCTACTTCTTCTACTTGAATCACTCGTTATATAATATACGTTTTAAACTTTAGATAACATTTTCTATATCTCTAGATATGTCACGGTACAATTTGTGCCTAATGTTCATAATACAAATACTTCTTACACGACTATTCAAGTTGGTTCATGCCAGTATTTGAGGCAAACACACCCAACATAACTGAAAATAAAAAAAAAATCAATATTATTTATTAATCCATGAAAATTAGGTGAGCACAATGCATGTATATTTATATAAAACTAAACAAAAGTTGTGGAGAAGCCTACACACACATATATATTTATTTATAGTGTTACTAAAAACACTCGCTGCCACACAAACAACAAGTAACAGCCATTGACAAACACTCAAAACAAACAACACAGTAACGGCAAAAATGTAATTGAAAATCGAAACAAGCACAATAACAATAACAACAATAGCGATAACAAGCAAATCAACAACTAAGCAAACACACAATAACAATAGACATTGAGCAAGATATTTCGGGTGGGTATGGGTGGTCGGAAAGAACAATCAAAACAACATCAACAAATGTGCAAACAGCGAATAATAAATAGAAAACTAAATAAATAAAATATTAGAGAAAGTAGCGCGCAAATAAAATCGAAAAAAGTGAAATGAAAATTGCATCGAAACTGCAAATCACTGCAAGTGATTGATTAATGTGCACTTGCAGCACAATGCAACAACACAAACACACGCAAGGCTATGTCGTGCGCAGTAGGGTGTGGCAGTGTGGAGCGGTATAGCAAATATGTGGCAATAAAAGTTCGATATATTGGGTTGAGTAGTTGAATAAATAAATAAATATTGCTGTAAAAAAATGATTATAAGAGCCAACAACATGCAGCCAACAAGTGCAACTGCCAATCAAGAGAGGCAATCAGAGAAAAATTGTGGAAAAAACCAAAAAAAACCAATTCGATAACTGTAACGTGGAGGAAAAAAGTAACAACTGCTGCTCAATTATTACTGTTACATGTATTTATAGATGTAGCTGCATTTGTATTTTTTATTAAAAATAGCGAAATTCGACGTTTTTGCATGAAAATATTTTCGTAGAATCGCGATAAATTCGCAAATTGCAGACATGAATTGCTAATCAAGGTTAAAGCTGGCATTAAGTATGGAAACACATAAAAATAGTTTCAGGTATTCTGTGAGTTCCTGTGGAATGGTAAATTTATTAACAGGAAAAATATAAGCCATAATACCCTACAAAGGCGCATTTCTTATAACATAAAATTGTGCAAAAAGTTTTTTTTTCTGATTTTTATCGGTCAGTTTTAATGGCAGCCATATGTTATTGTAGTTCATTCTCAAAAGAGAAAAGCAAATCTAAAAAATCACGCTTATCATTTATATATACATATGTACATATTGTATTTTGTAGGGTCTCCGATGTTGCAATTGACTCTGTTCAGGAGTTCTTGCAACTGGGCACACTGTAGCTGGCTTCAGAATTTTATTTCAAGTTGATGCTTCGATGGCCGTATACCATCCACACCTGAGTCACAATTTCGCGATGAGTGAAATGTTTCAACAAAAAAGATCCCTTAAAGTAATATCCCCAGTCAGGGATGTTACTGACATTGGTGGAATATCTGAAGGATTAGTGAAAACTATTTTGAAATATCATTAAGGCCTATGAAGAGTAAAAGCACGATTGGTTCCAAGCTCTCTCAAATTTGTCGAAAAACAGCGTGCTCTAAACGTGCTTATTACTTATTAACTACCAGAACGTCATGAAACGTATTATGACAACGAGTCTTTGATATCTGCTTAAGACCTGGAAACAAACGATCAATCGACCGAATATCGTGGCAAAGGTCAGCCGAGGCCGAAAAAGCCACGTCGAAACAGATCAAAAATCAAAGTTATGTTGTCGATTATCGAGGTGTGGTGCACTTCAAATTTCTTCCAACCGACCAAACTATAAGAAAGTATATTATTGGTATTCGTAAAAAGAGACCCGGAACACCGTGCCGACAAATCTTGGTTTTTGCATCACAATAATGCACCGTCGCATGCTACATTGATTCTCCGCGACTTTTTTTCCAAATTTCAACCAAAATCGTAGTGCCTGATTTACCTCCTTGTGATTTCTGACTATTCAGTAAGCTTGAAGGACCGGTCTGAAGACATTAAACGTGAATCACTAGGCGCATTAAAAGCTATTCCGGAAATTTACTTTAACAACTGTTTCGAGGTTTAGAAAAAATGTTACTTTAGTTGGCAGAACATAGATTTTGAAGAGTAATTAAGACTTTTAATATTATGAACAAAGTCCTATTATTTTTTGCTCATAGTAGGACTTCTTGGAAGTATTTTGTTCACTTTCGTTTTCCAGATTGCTAAAAAATCTTAACGTTTTCTTTTTGAACGTGAACTGGATCCAATGAATCTTTGGTAGGGATGAATAATGCTGGAAAATAGTTTGAAAAAGGTTTCGTTTTCAAATTTAAGGAGAACCGGCATATAACTACTAAGGTACACGGAGTAAGAGCATCTGAATGGACTTGCTTTCTTGAACCTTTTCATTAGTAAAAATTTGGCTGAACATGATATCCTCTAACGATATTTAAAAAGCCTACTATATAGTACATATATCAATGAAATGAGTCAACTTTGCCTTGAAGATAAGTGATTATATTCTCATAAAAAGAAAACTTACCCTATTCAGGGTATAAGAGTGTGTTCTCAGAACACACAGTATGTTCTCGACAATAGTCGGTATAAGGGAAGGGCTTAGCAGGCCATAGCTGAGTGATTAATGTGAGTCCTGACTTTGTGGAGAAGTTCATCAAACGTCATGACTTGACATAAATGTTGTGTGTTGCGGTGAACATTTTTTCAGAGATCAAGTTTGACTGACCAAGAAATTAAAGTTGGATAAGGTTGTGATACATTTTAGACCTTCCAGTTAATCCTGTGTTCTTTGTTTTGACAAAAGAAATTCCTTCATGTAAATATCACTAATTAATTTGTTATTGTAAACAAGAGTGCTTACGACCAGCAAATTGGCTGCAGAAATAAGGGTATCAAACTACAGTTATATACGAATCGCCGTCTGGAAATAACATCTCAATATATGTACATATAGTTCATATATATAGAACATAATATGTATATGATTTTCATCTGATTGTGCACTGCAAAGGGACATCAAAACAGGTTACTAAATTTAATTTTACACAGCTTGTCAGCCAAGCGTTAAAATAACATTGACGCTACCAGGCAACCGAGTGTAAGTAATCGGATTAGCACGGCATCGCTTATTTTGTATAAACAAGTTATACCACACTCACACAAACACACACGCTCGTACATTCGCCAAACCAGCGAAAGAGGTAAGGGGGTGAAGTATCGTTAGCTTATTTATGCTTGTGTCAAATCCCATGCAACTCAAGCGTCACATCTGGCCACAACAGTTCAATGGGATGGAATTCTGCCGCTGAAAGTATGACCAAGCAGGACGCAACAAAGGCAGCGGAGCTCCGAGAGGCAGCCTTGACGACAAATTAGTTGTGTATTCGTTGAGGCTCTGTTTCTAACCATTAACCTGGCGGTATACCATTTTATTTGCATTTTACAGTTTCGCCGCTCAAACGAAAATGATAGAAACATGCCAAAGTTTGCTTGCTTCCCTTACAGACGACACACACACATATAAAAAATATAATAAATCGCGCAATTTTCAATATGTGTTGCTGGTTTTCAAAAGTTTCAAGTTGTGAAAGACACTCTTTATATTTCATAATATGCTTTATATATTTAAATAAAATAGTTACTATATTATATGTGTACACATCATATATTGTATATGTAGATGTTTTAATATATGTTAATATTTAGAGATGTACAAGTATGTATGCATCTCTTTTTCTCTTGCCGTTACCTGTCAATATTGCAAATTTATACTTATTTTTCGTCAGCTTATTGCATTCTTCATTTTCGTATATATATTGTATCCTCCCATCTACATATATTATCTGTGAGTTGTTTTTGTTTTCGAATAACTGAAGCGGAATAATTTAACTACCGCAGATTATTTACTTTCTGACGTAAAGTAGTAGATACCATAACTATTAGCGAAATCATCTAATTAAGGTGTTATAGAAATTTGCTTTCGAAAGGATTATGCAAAGGATGTCTTTTAGAAATGTGGAAGAAAAATATAAAGTGAAAATCGGTGTCAGTGGCCATCTCGTTTTGGGCCTATTCATCAAAAGTGCGACGCGTTTAATGGTCATTCGGTCCAAGATTTTCCGTAAAGTGATTGGGTTCCAATTGTAGGCGATAGCGAATAGATTCATTCATGTCTTCTTCGATACTCTGCCTCACAACAGCAATAGCGTGTTCGATGCGCACTATTCGGCATCTCTAGGAATGCGCATTATCCAGTAGGGAACCAGGTGCGAAACCGAACTATGGTTATTCGAATTTCTGACTCTGCTGGTTCAGTACGCAATGCGTCGACAGAAACAAATCCATAGTTTGGTAATGAATTTGATCGATTTGGAAACATTGTGCCAAAGTAAGTCCGCTCATTAAAAAGTCGCTAGCCAAATTGAGTAAAAGTCAAGTTGTCAAGAATACCAAATCGTTGAAAACCACATGTAAGTGGGTTGCCTTTTTTTTGTTTTTTCGGTATTCGATAACAAAAATTAATTTAAATCTCGCTTAAGATCTATACATTTTTGCATGCGTTTGAATCAATTACCGAAGCATTTTTGCCACTCTGATCGAGATATCTCTAAAACATTTGTTCTGAATGTTCCTCTTTAGGTGTTGAAAAATGTTGGGAATTAATTCGGGGCCAAGTCAGAAGTCACAGCAGGTCAGAAATCAAGGTTATACTGACAGTTCTCTTTCGATTATCGAGTTGAGCTGCACTGCAAATTCCTTCCAAATGGCCAAGCTGTTAATAAGAAGTAATATTATAGGCCGAAAACTTTTTGGTTTTTATATCACAATAATGTATCGTCGCATACTGCATTGATTATTCGTGAGCTTTCCACCATATTTTCAACCATATTCATCTGATTCATTTCGGTGTAACTTCCGACTATTCAGCAAACTTAAACTACCGCTCCAAGGAAGATAGTGGCAATTAAAGGAACAAAACATGAAACAGCTGAATTTATCGATTGATCTTTGTTTCTTTTCTCTGTAATGTTTATTGTAATAGCTTGGAAGATTTTGCATAGAAATTGTTTGAAGACGGATGATAATCCTGGAGAGTTTTCTCAAGAACATTTCAATTTTTATTTATTGGAATCCTTGTAAAATAAATGATAAGTAAATATCAAAATGACCAATATTTTTTTCTAACAGTTTTGCTAAAATAGAGAGAAACGGCTTGATATCTACGAGTAGTGTTCAGAAAATATCAGAAATTTTGGGGTTTTCAAAAAAATATTTCTTCAAATGAATTTCATAGTCGTATATAAACAATAAAGAAACATTAGGCAATTGGACACTCCAAGCCTGCGCCATTTTAAGTTTTAAAATTCCTATTATTTTCTGAACAGACTTCATACTCGTAGATACCAGTGCACCCCTATCGCGACATTCTATATTCTCTTAATTTTGAACGCTGTTTATGTTAATATATTGTCATATGGTAAGTCGTGTCGTGGACGAAAAAAACCTAAAACGTAATAGAAACACAGTTCCTTATTCTTTTATTTATTACATTTACATATTTACATACACATACGTATGCAGTTATATTCATAAGTTGTTCCATTGAAGTGACACAAAGTGTGCGAACAGCGAAATTTACACGTACCGAATGCCTGAAATTATGATATATGATCTCTTGTCAGAGATACAAACACTCACACTGATATACATTTCACCGAGTATAGAGCTTTATTTTGATTTATGATCGGTGACACAAATTGCTTCCTACGAAAAGGCCCCGACATACACCAAATTGTTACGTGCAACAAAGCAAACACACTGGCACATATATAACTACATACATACATATATGTTTATATATATATATTTCGATGCTTGTTTGTTGCATATTTATATACAAGTCCATGAGTAGCTCATCATGAGGGAAATATGAAGTGAGAAATCAAAGAAACGAGGCAAAAGAAAAGCAATGGACTCGGCAATAAGCGAACCAGTCAAGCGTTGACAAGTCAAAGTGAACTGCGGCATGTAGTTTATGTGAATCTCACATGCAGCACATACGTATAGTTGTTGTTTTTCGTGTGTATAATAGCGGTTTCATGGCGATATGAAAATATGCTTACATAATATTTGTGGTTGAATAAAAGGAAATCACTTTGCGTATTAGCCGGATACACAAACTTATGGCTAAGTAGCTACTTATGGTTCGGTTCGGTATTGTATTCCACTTATGACAATAATAAATTGTATTCCTTTCGTGCGCCTAAGTGTATGCTACACCACAGTTGCTTGTGTGTGCAAGTGTGTTTGTGAAACGGCGCTTTGACAGCTCAAGTAAAATGTCTGTCACTACTCAAAGTAAATACGATTTACGATGTCTCGAGACCCAAGTGCCACATGGCGTGTGCATGTATGTAATAGAGCTGGCACATATAAACACACATATGCATATCATTTTTTTGTTTTTTTTTTGCTCGTAAGCATATCCCTTGCTTTTTATTGTTGTCGCCTTTAACTATTGGTACCATCTATTATTGTTGTTGTTGTTACTGTTACTATTGCTCTTATTGCCAACAGTTGCCAACGTCAGTCGCTATGCTTGGCCAGCAATCTGTGTCACGTGGTGCGTAGCTGCTGTGCATGTGTGGCCTCCCTCCCGCTCTTCCGTACTCTTATGCGCATTATACGCGCCTCTATGGTTATGCATGCGGCATTGTATTAAGTGGCATTAAGCTGCTCTTGTGCTTGCGGCAAGCGAGCGTGTAAATTCTCATTTTATGCGATAGCACGTTTCTTTTTCCCATTTTATTGCACATATTGTTTAGCATGCTTTGCTCAGCTTTTGTTCGGCGTTTATTTTTGTTTAACAGCTTAACTTGGTTTATCCTTCAAATGACCTCGAAAGTATTTATTTCTTAATATGTGGAGTTTTGGCGTATTTAATTATGTCGTTATAACTATTAGTTGGAAACATAGATTATGCTAGAAGAATTTTTGTAAAAGTGAGTTACTAAGATAGTTGGGTCCCTGAAAAAATTAAAAGTTTTCGATCATTATTTGTGTTCGTCGTGATTAGTCCTCATACTACAAATCATGTTTGGAATTCATGGATACCGAAACTAAAAAGAATAATGACTTAAGAAGGGAACACGGACCAGCATTCGTAGCTGTCCAAGTCAAATCATTATTTAGATCGACGTTTAAACTTAACCTTAAACTCAACTTAACCTAAAGGCTGAAATTAGTACATTCTGAGTCTTTCGGAGGAAGCTGGTCCTTAAGTACGCTGCACCAATATGGCCGTCTAGAAGCAGTTAAACGCAAACGAGGACGCTCCAGACAGAATAATGCACTTCAGACTACAAGATGCCTCTTTATGTCTCTTATTAAACCCTGTATAGTGAAGTCCGTAGGCTCCCCGTTAAGGAACATAATGAATTCCTCTCCAAGCAGTTCTTGCTGGGGTAATTTCACAGAAATCATCATTGCAGTCACCTACTTGGAGCGGAACCGTCTCCTGGGAACACCAAGAGGTCACTCTTCAACTACGTCGACGATATCAGACGATACATCGAGCAAATTTTTGACAAGCACTGCCGCCATTCACAGTGGAGCCGTCAACACCTTCACCACCCTTCAGTGAATGGCGGATTTGGAGTCAAAATACCATACATTGCAGATGAAGAGCTCGAGTTGACGCGGTAAACGAGAGTGGCCCTTGCGCGGCTGTATTCTGAATACTGTGCCAGGTTATACTCCTACTTATCCAGAATAGACTCCGACATATTCAATGTATGTCCTGCGTGCAATGAGTCTCCCCATGACACTTGCCACCTCTTTGCATATCCCAGCAACCGCACTCATCTGACACCCCTCTCCCTTTGATCCGACTCCGTCGAAACAGCAGTTTTCTTAAGCCTACCGTTGGATGACATCGACGACAACTTATCTAATCCTTACAATCCTAACGGGGATTAGGTACCCGTTACAAAAACAACAAGGAAGCTGGTACACCCAGAGGGTAACTCGGTTTATGAGAGTAACCACATCTTTTCATACCCATAACCCCACACTACTTCAAAAACGGCGCAAAAGCTTTTTGTATACTTTCGAGGACAATTAGCCTAACTTTACTACGAAGAGGGCTTAGATAAGCGTAATTAAATGAGCTTAGCGTTCTTGAAGGGTTACAGTCAATCGACGTTTGTTCGAATTAAAACCAGTTAAATGAGACGAATAAGTGAAAACAGCACTGCAGCGGAGGAGTCTGGAAAGTCCTTTCCACAAACGCGGTTTTTTTCGATCTTTTCTTCGCCTGTAACGACGGTTTTTGTATTCTACACTGGGTATATTTACACCCAAAAGGCACCGTCAGATGCCACGTAAACATATATATTTAGCCTTGTATGTCTGTCTATCCTTGTTTATCCGTCTGCCTACATATGTATATGCGAAATAATCACTCAGTTTTTGAGATATCAATTTGAAAATTCTCAGCCGTAATTTTTCCTAAGAAGCCTCTCAGTTATCCGAACTGCTTCTATCGGTCCACTGTACCGCATAGTTGTCAAACAAACTGACCAATCAAAGTTCTTCCTAGGAATATTTTGCATTTTGAAGACTAATATAGCTTTGAAGCAACCGGGGTTGACTGGATTTCTTGTTTTATTAGATATGTTTCTTCAGAACACATTTTACCACCGTTTAGATTAACTAAATCTGTTCCTTTCATTATGTAAGCATAAAATTAATTCCAAATAGTTTCGAAAGTAATAATCGAGCATTCAATCAATTTGTATAATATTGTAAATATTTTACATAAAATATATACAATTTCATAGTAATTCTCAACTGATGCATTATACCAAACTTAAAATTTCCGATATAAATTTGCTCATTCAGTCACGTCTTTGCAACTCTGAAACCAGCTGCACACTTATGCTGCTCAACAAGTGACTATTTTCTTGCGTACTCCAACATTCTCCGCTCTCCACTTACAGCAGGTAATTTGTCTCTGTCAAATAACAGCAAATGGGCATTGACAAATGATAATCGGCTGCTTTGGCATATAGCTTTCGCACACTTCCCTTGATCGGACGCTGACTGCATGTCCACTTCGATTGAATGTATAGCAGTTAGTGCAGCAAATGATAGGGCTGCACTTTAGCAGAGACGTTGGTGAGACAAGTAGCAATTTATGCATGTATATATGTACATTTGTACATATGTATAGTATAATCGTACACATGTTAACATTTGTGTCACTGATGTGAGCAAATAACAAATTATTACTTGCAAGTGGAGGGGTCGTGCAGTTAGAGAATGGATTACGGAGATATTTAATTGTAACATTGTGATGCGTATGCGAAATACCTTTTGGTATTTTCTTAAAATAAAGGGATTAAGTATTAATTATTACATACCAAGTGCCATCATAAAGAATAATAATTTTTAGAAAAGTAATCTGCCTTAGAAATATGATAACGGCTTACTTCTAAAAAATGAACGCAGTTTCTGTTTGATGCTTCGAACTATAAGTAGTCAGTTCACATTGATCTAAACGGTGTACACTTTTGTTAGACATTAGGGTGGGCAAAACCCGTGTTTTTTACGATGGTTAGTGGTAGTTTGAGTTTTCAAAGAATGAAGTTTCTAATTTTTTGGCGTATCTCAAAAAACTGCATAAATAGTTCTCGAGTTATTCGATCAATAAGAAAGGGTGGTCGGGCGTTCTAAAACGTTCGTGTAATCCTTGCAATGCATTTTTCTCAACACTATGTTTTGTATACTGGCGACTACTATAGCACGAAAAGTCCTTGGTAAATGTCAATGAAATTAATATGGCTTTTCCAAAAAATATAATATAAAGTAGATGAATCTGATGGAAGAATTTTAGGAAGTGTCAACGTTTCTATGATAAGATCTTATAATAAAAATCTTGTAAAAAATGGTTGGAAAAAATTGGTAACGAAGACTAAAAACCTTGTGAGGTCGAAAATGAAACTCCCCTGACTCACCAGCCCTATTGAAGAATGTGATATTTCTTAAACTTAAACCCGTTTAAAATTGACCGCGGTATGCCAAATATGAGTATGTATATCTATTGGGCTGATTCCAAAAAAAATTTTTTTTTCGAGTTTCATCGTTCATAATAATTTTTTTTTTCATTGAGTTATAAAATTCATAAGAAATAATAAATTTTCCCAAAAATAATCAAACGTTAATATCTTTGAAACGGTTAGGTTTCCGAAAAACTTGTATGAGCCTTTTTGTAGAGCATTCAATTTCCTACAAAATCTAGATAAAGATATTTTTTCAAGTAGTTGGAAGCGAGATATAAAATTTTCCATCTGATAATAAGAAAAAATATAAAACTGTATGACCTTCCCGTTACAATTAAAAAATCATGTTTGGAGAGGCTTTCTTAGAGGTGTATAGGAACCTATTTTTCCGAGTACCAAACGAAAAAAAAAATTTTTTGAACCACCCTACTATGTATGTATCTCGTGCGCACCGAGCTTGCGCATAATTATAACCTCTTCTCTGCATGACCGGAGAATTCGGCTCATATAACATCTCTGCCCTATAGGCATGAGAAAGAAGCAGTAATCGTTAAAAGGAACTCATTCAAAATGCATTTTCAAATATCTCCAACTTTTCGGATAATTTTATGATATTTAAGAATATATGGTTCTCAAACACACCGCCAAAGGTCAGAAAATATCGTAGATAAAACTTATTATCATATATATTATTACATATGCAGGCTTAACCATATTGAGGTTGGTATGACTGTCAATGACATCTTTCGTTCTTTCTGAAGTACATAATTGGCGTTTGGGATTGCTTTCAAAATCACAAATTTTTTTTGAAAATCAACGGCGCGTTAAAGTCTGTGTAGCAATGCTTTCCGACTGCCAGGATATCATGAAACATATTATTACTGGCGATGAGTCTTGCATCTATGCTTACGACCTGGAAACAGACGATCAATCGGTCGAATATCGTGGCAAAGATGAACGGAAGCCGAAAAAACCACGTCAAAGCAGGTCACAGGTTGTGTTCACAGTTTTCTTCGATGATTGAGGTATTGTGAACTCCGAATTTCTTCCGACCGGCCAAACTGTCAACAAGGAATACTGTTTGAGTGTTATCCATAGTTTGCGCGAAGCTATTCGTCAAAAAAGGACAAAATTATATACCCAAGACTCTTGGTTTTTGCACCGCGATAATGCACCACCCATATTATATTGATTCTTCGAGCCTTTTTTCGCCAAATTTTCAGGCAATATCATGCCGCAATTGTATTAGTCTGACTTAGCTTCGTGTGACTTCTGGCTATTCAGAAAACTCAACCGACCGCACCGTGGTAAGCGTTTTGAGTTAATTGAAAACATTAAACATGAATCACTATTCGCATTGAAGGCTATTCCGGAAGTTTACTATAACAACAGTTTCGAGGATTAGTAAAACGATTGTGAAATGTGTATTAGGGCCAAGGGTGACGACTTAAATTTTGAAGAAAGTTTTAATTATTATTTTTCTTTTACAAATATGGGAAAATTTTCTTACTTTTACTTAAAAGATCGAAATTATAAAATTGTTATCCCGCATAACAAAACTCTATCAAATCAGACTTCGTCATTCCTCCCATATAAGTACACACCGCTTCATATACAAGGATTGAAATTATTAATGCAAATATTTTTAAATCATCGCAACAAATAAGCCAAAAAATATCTCCAAATATATGTATTTATATATATTGTAATTGTTTTTGTTTTTGTTTGAACGTAAGCAATAAATCCCAATTTTTCAAATTCCAGCTGGCTGACAGTTTTTACATAAAAATTTATTAGATATTCGCCAAACAGATATGAAGACATATCCCATATGTGTATATTTATGTATATGCTCGGTATAAATGTGTGCATATTTTATTAATTTTCGACATTCCTCGTACCTAAAGCATTTATGCCTTTAATACCTTCATCTTTCTGTCGAAACAGTTAGTCGGCAACGCTCACCAGTTAACGCTGATAAGGTCAAACTGAACGATTTTTCATCAAAATTTCATGCTAAAAGCTTTTCACTTACACACATATGGTCCTATATTGGTTTATATGACTACAAGTATGTGTGCGCATGTGTGTGTGCGTAGAATCTGCTCTTATGGCCGAATTTTTTACGTTGAACCCTTTTAAGCCATCAATATTTCAAACAAAATAAATGAACGGTGACATTGTTTGAGTGAGCAAGTTTTACCAATTTTCATAGGCGACTGCGATTTCTCGCTGCTTTCTTTTTTTATTATGCCGCTCTGTGCCTGCTGACCGGCGGCAGATTTGAAACGTTTTGTTATTGCGCTTTTATTCTTTGCAAACTATGAACAGGTGCATGTTCGTGAGTGAGTTGGTGCTGGTGATTTGTATGTCGCACTCGATAAGGGGGTGGATCTAGGTGATTTTTGGAACACAGCAGGTGCTGGCTGGCATACAAACATACAAGTGTATGTATTATATATTATGTGTATGGCTACATGTCGGTCTTGTTTGCTTTCAGTGTGAGCAAAAACGTCAATTTTTGGTTGTTGTTGTTGCTCAATCCACTTGGTTGCCGCCTATAAAATGGATAAAGCATCCTGTCGCATATTCTGTTTATTTTATTTGCTTTATTTTACCGTTATTATAGCCCACACAGGATTTCAACTAATTTTGAAATATGGAACTGTCAATTCCTAGCCAACCTTTTTCTATTATTCTTGCCCACACCAACGCCCATCAATTTTGTACTCAAGTACACTCGAATGAATATACTCTACACACACATACATATATATAAATATATACTAATATACATCAAATTGACGCTGATTGATTGTGTCCACCTTGACATTAAATTATACTTTAGCCATCTCCGTCGGACCGCTGTGCTGTGATTACCACTCCCAAACATACTCACCCATACACAAATAAAGAAGGACTCTAAACCACTGCCGACCACTCAGCATAAGCCAACTGACCGTCCATAAATTTGTTAGTCCACACAAAATTGTACAACATTTGTAATTCGCTGTGTGTACGTACTTAATTTTTTTGTTGTTGTGGTTTTTTGTTTTTGCTTTTTGGGTAATTTATATATCCGCCTTTCGGCTTTGCTTTCATTACAGCAATATTTCTTTTTGTTTCCTGTGTTTTTCATGTGTTCTCTTTTCTGTGTAAGCCACTCTAAATCTATATTTATGACGGAACTTAATTATGGACTTTATTGTCGTCGCTGTGTATTTGAGGAAAAAAATAAACTTTTATTCTAACACTATATTCCCTTCGCAAAAAAATAACAGAAATGTGTAGCAAAGCAACATAATTGCATATTAAGGCACTTTAGTTCATTTGCGGTGACAAGGCTTTGTGCTGAATAATTTGTCGCGTATACGCCCTGTACGCCCCAACAGCTAAATAAAGCTATTTATATTAAATAGCACGTACATGAGGTGTTTGCATATGATATCCTGTTACATGTATATGACTATAGACTAAAATTACGTGGGGACATTGACATTCTTCCTAGTAAGTAAGAAGTAGGCATTAGAGTTTGCGAAAAGCACTATTGGATATAAATCTTTGTTAGAGTTTTGTGATTCTATATCATGAAATTTTATTTCATTGTATAATAAAGAACTAATATTTAGATAACACCGCGCTTAATACTGCTTGATAATAGAATTTAAATGAATATAAATGCTTTAGCCGGCAACTCCAGATTTAACGTCTACGTGGACAACCAAGCTGGAATCAAAGTAAAAGCCCGATGCTCTTGCCGGCCAGAAGTGTCTTGAAAAGCAAGGTAGCAATAGAGAGTAGGGAGCGCGAAAACAACCAGCGCAATAAGATAGTAGACGAGATTGCCATGAAAAATGTCCGGATGTCATCCAAAAACATGATTAATATTGGAAAACCCATGCATTGTCAACACAAGGATCTGCACAGGAACATTTCACGGAAGATCTAAAATATATACTTAAATGTATAAATATACAAGGTAACAGTCTGAAGGTGGAACACGTTTGCAGAATAGGGCTGACAGATCGAGAAGACTGCAAGGGTTGTCAATAGCAAGGCAAAACGGAAACAATGGAGCAGCCTTTGAGCACATTTTTCGCCTGGGTAGGCTCCTCGTAAAGCATTTGGGGTCCAGACAGCTAGGAATACTGGAGTAGGTGTCAATAAAGAGAGCTTTAAATTCATTCCAACAGTCCTGGCTTTCCGCTAGCTTAACCCCGTTTAAAAATTCTTTACTCTTCATCTGCATGACTCGTGTTCCACCAAACACAACGTAGGACAAGCGTGATGGAAATCTGTACTAAAAGCATTCCCTTTAAAGCTTTTCATGTAAGTTATTTGCGCAAGGTTCTACGTCTCTTGCCTAATAACGTCTACCTGTAGAGACCCCAGCTTTTGTTTCTGGAATTTTCGCTAACTTCGTGTCTGATCTTTGCTTCACACCTAATGAAGTTGTACACTTGTGGCCACGCAAACTTTACCACTCAAAATTTTCAAGTATTGTTATGTTTGCTAAAAACATAAAAAAAATTGAAGAAAATCCCGAACGAACGAAAAAGTTCGAAAAAAATTAAGAAAGTACTTGTATAGTGGTAAGGTTTGCGGAACCATGAATGTAAATGTACCTATGGTTAGAGAATGACGAAGTACTTACCACCGTCCAGTTTTTTAATATTGCACCTCCACTTTATCGATTTAGCCACGTTTAATACCTTCCAGTCGGCAGTCGATAGCCCAGATTCTGTCGTTGTAGTAGCCACAACGCATTCTCCAGGTACATTATACGAGGTATGATTACTTTTGCCATGAGCACTGATGAAATACTGCTGAGGTCCACCAACTAGTTGATCCGGAAGCGCTTCAGCCAGCTTCAGTCACCCACCTTAGCGACGGGTCATAACAACACGTTCGCGTGCTTCACGTCTAACTTCTGGGCTAGACCCCTGCACTTCCTTTTTTAAGGTGGCTTCGCTTCGCTCCCTATCGATCGTTCCCCCTTTCCAGCAATATGCTTCTCGATGCTATTCGCAAGCTCTGGATCCGCGGAATTGCACCAGTTACGAGTAGCAAAGTATGCCCGGCCATTCTTTAACTCCTCTCTGGCCCAAACCAGCCATTTCACTTTCTTCAGGTTGGACTTGCCTTCAAGTACCGCGCTTTTGCTTATAAAACTTCCTTGTTTGGCTTCTTCCGAGGCCCTCTCTTTTTGGGACCTGCTGAAGAGAGCGAAGAAATTCTGCTTCTTTAACTATATTTATGCTCAAAACACTTCCTTGTCCAAGTCTTCATCGACGAACCGACAAGGCAGCAACTACCACTTTCTAGTTGACACCCGGGCGTAGTATACAGTTAAAATGAATTTTTGCCGAGAGTGTAAACCAGAGGTTAAAAACATTATTTTAAGGTAGTCTCTTTTTAAAAGAAATCTTATTTCTTATTCAAATCCTTCAAACAGACCTACGTCTCTGTGTGGTTAATTAAACCCCCAATGGAGACATATGTATATCGGCTCGTGACCTTTGAGAGTTCGTTTTTCTACCACTACATCGACATATATACCATATGTACAATTACATATGTACTCTTGCTCATACATATATACTTAAACCGCCACACAGTGACCGAAAATTAATTGCGGTCCATGCTTACTGTGATAATTTTGTTAAGTTTATTGCTTATTTACGAGCAGAAAAGTTCTCAGCGACACGTACAAATACGCAAATAAAATACGAAAGTGTCAAAAAGTCTTTTAGTCGCACTAAGCCAGATTTTATTGTGCTCGATGATAAGCAAACATATGAACTTTGTTGTTACACATATGCCGTTATAACTTTGCATTATCATCTGTACCCACACCCCGCTCATACGCTCATTATATTTGTCCTCCCACGCACGGGCGCAGCAGCAGCAGCAGTACTTCATTATTTTGCTAAGCTCGCATTTATTTCGTTCTCTGTCACTTCAAATCTTTTAAGGAATTAATCTCCTTTCGAGTCAAATTAAAATTAATGTGCGATAGTGCGCACACACAGATAAGCAAGTAGTTTCACTCATTTATGTGGGGTTAATGACACAGAAAAAAATATAATATACATATTTTTTAATCAATGAATTAATTAGATGAAGTTATATGCAAGGTTTGAGAAACGAATATAGAACCCATGATTAGGTGTTGCAAAAACTTCATTTCTTGGGAAAATTAGTTTTTTAATAAGTTTGGCACGGCCGGAATTTTCCACAAACAATCCTCGAATTTTTTTGCCTCTTAAAGTATAACCCAATCTCTTTGAAACAATATTTAATGGTTATAACAATGCTAAACAAAACGAGTTTGGTTAAAAATCGAGTCTGCATGACATCATGCTTATCTTTATATATATAAATCTTCTGATCGTGTCTTTGCATTTGAACTGCTCCTAAACGGTTGGACCGATTTTGATGAAATTTTGTGTGTATATTCAAGGAGATTCGAGAATGGTTTAGATTGGATGATTTAGACACTGGAAAATATTTTTTAAATTATTTTTTCATTTTTAATCAATTGTTAAATTTGGAATGTTTGACTGATAGATGGCGCTACCATCGCAGTATCCAATATTCAAACCTTAAATTGGCGTAAACGTGCATTTAAGGAAACGATGCCAAAGTAAAAGGCGACATCTGCGGATCAAGTTTTTATATTGTGGACAGAGTTCGTTCTTAATATCATGTTCAAATCTAAAGGTCAGATTACATTTAAGCATTTCATAACCCAACAGTGTTCTCACTGCCGTTAGAAAGATCAGCTGTTATTGTTATTCAAGAATTCACATCGCTTAATATTTATCAAAAGAAAAGATTGTCATATAGTATTTTGAAATAAAAGCCGTATTTTTTCAAATATTTTCCATATAATAGAAATGATGGATGCATTTTTTCATTTTTAAGTCGATTTCTAGGTGAAAATTAGATTCATCGCTTTAAAAAAAATTGTCTGTTACATTTTTTTCATTTTTGTTATTACAAATGTTCATGGCAAACTTATTATATTCTGGAATATATCCTGGGTGAAGAGGCTGTTTTTTGTTTTCTTTAAGATGTCACAAGTTACAAGAAATACCATCTCCTCAAAAAGCTCTTACGAAAGAGGAAAATTCGTCGACTATTTAAGTTCTATTTAGATACTTTCTATATACTCAACTATACGTTTGATAAAGCCACAAATAGGTAAAATCAATGATATTTTACATTACCCTCAGAATAAATTAACAAAATTAGGCATTTTTTGGCCTCTAGACTTACTCTTGAATTTTATATCAGTGAAGCAAACTCATTTGTTGCAGCAACTGTGTGATTGTTCTTTCAAGCACTCCATAAAACTGCACATATTCTTGACTACATGCAGATGAGCTTTCATTATATCATCTTAACAAAACTCAAGCTTAAAGTTGAGCCAACTCACAAACTGCACTTCCTTTATGCTTTCAAGCACATACATGCACGCATACAATAAACAAATAAAGCCAAGTTAAGTTTGCGCAGATATTTGCTTTCGACATGCTTTACATACTTTTGTTTGTATTAAATATTCATATTCCGTTGCTGGCCGAATTTCCGCCCACACTTTCTCGCGCCAATTACGAACGCCGTCAATTACGTACGCGTGCAGATTTTTTTCTCTTTCTCTTTTTGTGGCAACCAAGCGTTAAATTTAAAAAGTTTTGACTGATGCACTTTGGAAGTTTTCGACAAGAATTGGCTACATGGGAATATATTAAGAAGAGCGAACACAAGATAATTAAAGAAAAAATTAAGTAGCAAGCGAAGAGAGAGAGAGAGCGCATAACTTAGTGAGTATAAGTTTCTCAGGAATAAAGCAAAAGTTTGCAAATACTTCAGTTCTATATTTTTGATATACCAGGAATGACAAATATATTTCCTCGCATATATGTGAGTATAACCAAAATTAACTTCAACTTCAAAATATGCGAGCAAAGCAGCGCTCGGTTACTACTCAACTGTTTATTTTACATTTACATCACACCGAAATAAATTCGACTAGATCAACACGCGTAGCTTATATCAACCGTATTTGCAATTAAACTTACTGCGCTGCGCATAATTCAGCTTATTTGCTTTACGGTTAGCTGCTGTGGTTCAGAGTGCATTGCCTGTGTGCACTTGAAATTAATTGTGAGTAAATAGTATAGTTGAAATTCCATTAGACAAATAAATTCTGCGCGCAAATATCGCGTACTCTATGCAAGTGTTTGCTAATTAAAATTCACATTTCAGCATTGAATATTTGGTGCGCGAACAGATGCATTTCCGGCGGGGGCGTATACGTAACTTTGGCTTGTTCGCGTAAAACTAATATTTGCCTGGAATGACTAAATAAAAAACTATATTTGGGAAGCGCTCGCATGCATGAAGTGCTAGATTAATATAATTCGTTTGAGATTTTATTGGTGCGAATATTCTGGTATTTAGTTTTTGGGTGTGATATACATTTATACATATACGCTAGTAAATATCGTCAACTAAACTGTAAAATGTGACATCATCAAAAAAATGGAAATTGAGTTTCTTATTGCTTACTAATCATTACAACATGCTACAGCTATTTAGCACAAAATCTTCAGCTTCTGTCAGATATAACCAATATATAACCGTTATATAACCGAAACTAAAATTTTGTTTCAATATGAGTACTTTCTATTACATCAATCGTCTCCGGCTTATCTACATAAACAAGCGGCTTCACAAAACTCCACAATAAGTAGTCAAGCGGTATCAACTCGTACAATCGTGGAAGCGTCGCCACTTTGTCATCCATATCAACACCCTTCAAGTCAGCAATGAAAAAGTAGTTAGCCATGTCTTTCCATAAATGCGTTCCATAAATACTGTCAAATTATAGCTGGCTTAATTTTTGAAGACAAACTACACACTACGCAGTAATTTTTCAGGATGTAAGGGCATGTCTATAATCATCACTCCATATTCAAAAATTTAGTTTATTTAACCAAAGAGCTTCAAGGTTAGGTTAGGTTGAGTTACACTGACTGGCTGTCATGCCATATAGAGACCTAAAAGTCGTATGTAATGGCCGATGAAGTTTTATTGTTAATACGAGCTGAAGCTTATGTGATGCACGACGTCAACCCATTCAGTGATGTGTAATAGACACTTAATATCTAATTCTGATACTTCCTACAGTCGCTTGACTTGCGAAGCTCCTTGATACTTAAGCCGAGTTTTAGATAAGGGGAAACAGAAACAGAAGCGTCTCTCTCATGACTTCTTCAGTGCACTCTCTACATACTAATATTACAATGAGGAAATATTCGATTGTTTGTTTGTTGGATTTGAAAAGGCTTCGAAACAACTAAAAGACTTCGTCAGCAGCTAGACTTTCTTCCGTGAAAGTAGCATATATTAAATTAAAAAAATTTAAGGTATCCTTTTAAAAACTAATCATGTAACCCAAGGTGTAAAAAAATATTCAATAAATTACTTAAATGGCAGGCGCTGTGAATGCTATTGACCATACTTGTAAAACGAAATAATGAAGTACGACTTTGAAGAACGTATTGAGTATCTACAAAATCAATGTAACTATCTGTAGAAAAATGTTCGATCTGCATATATCTAGGTGCCGCTCAGCTTGGCTCCAATATGTTATAATACAATATGCAATGTAGACGTGATTGGGCCTTAGCATGGGAATCAATGTCATGCCATAAAGTACAGTGCAGCTCACTAGCCCACTTGGCGTCCTACGAAGGAAATGAATATACTATAAATAATAATGAAAGTCTATGTTTTTTCCCCTCAGTGGGACTGAAATTAGAGTCACCTGCTGATCATTAATAAGCGCATGTGATAACAGTAAATAATAACTTCTAACTGAGCCTGTGGTCTGTTGCTGGTTTGGCTCTGTAAATTGCAAGCTTGTGTGTTTTCCTTCTTGTCCATTGCATTCCAATGTTGCATACCCCAAATGCGTTTCATCTCACCTTGATTTGGCCTCTCTGCATCTTAGGTGCATGTGGTAGAGATGCGGATTAAAATATTATCATTTTTACATTGTAGCTATTATTGTGTCTTAAGGTCATTCAATAACTCTTAAAAAAAAAATAAAATTAAGCTAAAAGTTATATAGTGTGTTGAGCCCTCAAAGAATCCAGCTCAAGAGACCATAGAGTACTCGTTTAAGTTAACGAACGAAGTTAAGAGTCCTTTGTTCTTGGTCTCTTTATTAAATCATGATTATATGTGTTTAACAGTTCGGTTTAAAAAAAGAATTGATAAAAATATATTTAGAATTTATTGACATTCTGTACTATTATTTAATTTTCTATAGAAATTTAACCATTTTTTATATAAAAATATTTAAGTTTTAGTAAAAGTGCACATCCATTTATATATATAAATATCTTCCAGATAGCTTACGTATATATTGAAGTCAAGTCATAGTTTCGTCCCCTGCATGTTTTCTCTAAAAACATTCAATAATAAATATTTAAGCGTCTTTAAGATTAAAATTTGAAGCATTGAGATGCACACATATTCATACCATAAATGTAAACAGCCCAGCATATTCAATCCTCCTGATACGCCTGCACAACTTCCTGTGTCGATGCGCATTTACATACATCAATAATATTGAACCTCTCTTATGAAGCTATATGTATGTATTGTTGTAATCACATAACGAACGCTGTGTGAGGATACGCGCGTTTGCAAAGCAGGCCCTTTGGCGCTCACGTCAATATTCACGCTAATCCATCAGCGGTGCAAATCCACCTTTATAACAATTTGTTCCGGTTATGAGGTTGATCAAAAATTTCAGAAATTTCGCACACACACACAACCCGATGCGCGCACGTGTGTACTTCCGTTTCGATAAAACTTTGTACTTTGCCTTCCCTCGCGTGAGTGTGTGAGAACAGGTACAGTGGGGTGTATTATTCATATTTTAGCGCGTATTTACCTTTGTGTGTAGGTGAGTGAGTATATATTTAATTTTTAAACCAAGCGCTCGAATGATTAGAATGGTGATATATAATAATACATGCCTAAGGCATTATATCATACAAAAAGTCTTAAAACACATTTACAAGCGAATAATTGCTTTCTTCGAAGCACTTTTACAACCCACTGTAAGCACTAGGATTCTAAACCCTCCTTCTGGAGCTAATCTTATTAGTAGCTGTTGATTGTAACGCCGCATAGCATCCAGCATGAATGCCATTATCTGCTAAACAATGTATTTTCATTTAATAGTTAGTACAGTGGGTATAAAACGTGTGACTGCACCCACATATGATCCACCCTTATATGTAGACCCTCACCTCTAATGCCAAAATAATGCTAAATATATTTTAATTTAAGTTTGGCGAAATATTTCAGCAACCGCGCAATGGCAAAGAGTGGTGTGTCACAAAGCTGGAATGTCGATTATTCGCACGCACACACATGAGCGTTACTCATTTCCTGGCAACTTTAGGCGTGTGCTCTCAATATTATATAAATTGTGTGTGTGTTATCTTACCGTGGAAATACTTGTATGCTTTGACTCTGGGGTATATTAACATATTTTCCTTTGGCGCAAATAGCAACGCTTTATACAGTCGCTCGGCACAAAGGCGCAATAATTTGCATGTGAGCGCACAAAACATATACATATCTATATATATATAATATATACATTTACAGGTAAGTCACCTCACAGCCACTGAAATTGTTTGTATTTGTATTTATGTGCATAATTTTCTTCAATATCGCTTTTATTGATATGGAAAAATACCCAGTCTTCAGGTTGATTTGCTAAAAGAGTACGTGACATATTTCCATTTGATTGAAATGAATTCGTCAGTAAAAATTTTACCTTCATATGCTAAGCGAAAATATTTGCGTTAAGTGAATTGGAAATTTCTTTTTTTGTAATTTAATGTGCTTTTGGCTTTTCCACAGCAAATTCTTGCTCTTCATAATTTGCTGTATTTGAATATTAAATTGTTTGCCTATTAGGCGAGAGAAATACTTCTGTGAGGTGAAGTACCTAAGATAAAAGTTACGATATTAATATTCTAGGATTTACTGATCTATATGCTTGGTATTTGGAATAAATATATTTGTTCATGAAAAATATCAAATCACTCAGAGAAAGGTATAGCTAAGCTTATTGTGAGACCTCTCTAACTATTTCATTTTAAGGGCAAGATGTTTAAGACTCTGATATAAAAGAGTGTTCTTTCAATTAGTATATCAAACCAATTTGTACAAAAAATAAACCGACGAAAATACAACTAAAGAAGTTTCAATAAAATCAAGGAATCAACACATATACCCTTAGTTTATATCCAGTATAATGGAAGTTTTGATATTGATATGAAATATCCTATAATTCCTTTGGCCAATCTTTTGCAGATATACTTAAAAATTATTCGCGATAACATTCTCGACAGAAATGAACTCGGAAGATTAATGCTGAGATCGATTTAAAAATAAATAGATAAAGAAAAAAAATTAAGTAAGGAATAATTTGTAATAGAGAACCTTTTGCATAGGGTGCCTCGTGCGAAATGAATTACAAATACAAAATCTTAAACAACACCCATTCAGGAAATCGAAAAGAGGCAATAATGCCCGAGAGCATTGTCGAAATTTTTAAAATTTAGTTGATTAATAAAAAATTCAATTAAGTGAGTTAGATAACCCCTAAGGATAAAATTAATTTAAATATTTTTATAAATTAAAACGCTTTTCGATAGATAGTTCACTCAAATCACTGTGGCAATCGTGAGACTTTTTAATTTAAATTTTGCGCCATACACATCAAACGATGATCAAAACGTCAATAAAATAAAAGAAGTGGTGCTTGGAAATCGAAGGTTAGCAGTCAGGGATCTCACTAGCATCGTTGGAACATCGAAAGAATCAGTTAAAGCCATTTTGAAAGATCATTTGGACCTAAAAAAAATGAAAGAATAATTGGTTTTAAAATAATAATTTTTTCAAAAACAGCGTCGGGTTAACGTCTGTGTAATAATGCTTTCCGACTACCAGGATGTTTTGAAACGTATTATTACTGGTGACGAGTCTTGGATCAATGCTCACGACCCGTAAACAGACCTATCAATCGGTCGATTATCAGAGCAAAAGTGAGCCAAAGCTGGAAGAACTATGTCAGAGCAGGTCATGTTGACAGTTTCCTTCAATTATCGAGTTGTGGTGCACTCCGAATTCACTTCGGTACGCCAAACTGTCAAGGCGGAATACTATTTGAGAGTTATGTGTCGTGAGCGTGAACATATTCATAATAAGAGGCCGGAAGTATGAGCCGACAATTTGGTTTTTGAACCACGGTAATGCACCGCCACATACTGCATTGGTTCTTCGTGATTTTTTCGCCAAATTTTTAACCAATTTCGTGGCGCAAGAACCGCGTTCGCTTGATTTAGCTTCATTTAACTTCTGACCATTCAACAAACCGCTGTGTGGAAACCATTTTGAGACAATTGAAGGCATTGAATCGTTACTGCCTTCTGAAGATATTTTGTTTTTATTATATCGTAAAGGGAATTTACTACGTTTGTAACATCCAGAAAAATAGGTTGGAAAATATTGAAAATATGAAATGATCAGCTTGACCATCTCAGCCTATTTAACCATTTCCGTCTATTTATACATCAGATAGTCCCTCAGTTTTTAAGATATTATAAGAAGTTGCTCATTTGGTAGAGCCGCCGAAGTCGGGCCACTAAGACATATAGCTCCCCTACTATAAACTAAACCATCGTTATCAATTTCTTGAATGAAAAGCTTTTCAATTTGACGAGATATCTTGGATCTTAACGTAAGGCGCCAGTGTAATCTGGGAAAAAATCTTTAAGATAGAGTAACTATAGCATAAAGCTGTTATGCAAAGTGATTGTTCAAAAATATGTTCTTGTAAGGAATAGTTAGTACTGGCGAAGGATATTACAAGTTCGGTGCAAGCGAAGTTAATGTTTCTGCTTTTCCAGACACCTTATTAGCTCGTTTCTGTGTCCTAAAGATCTATCGCATTTGTGTTTTACTTTCAGAAGCTATCATTAACACTGCCTATTACTACACCGCTTGCTTAAAGCTTATCAGTTTTTCATAACGAATATTTGTAAGTTTTTCTTAGATTTGAGCAAGTATGAGAGCACTTAAGTTAAAGATCTCACTACTAATTGGTTATAGGAGAAGATGTTTATGTGTTTAACCAAAATGTTTATTTGATAGTTATAGTATTCGGCTACCCCCTCTAACTGTAATGGAGTATGTACATTGTTTTGGTAAGGGATAGACTTAATCAAAAAAATGTTCAAAGTTGTAGATTTCTTCCATTACTTTATCATTTCTCACAACATGGAAAAGGATTTTGCTGGAGGCTGTTTACTCGAGTTTTGCTATGATTATTGAACTTATTTTTGCTGTGATATTCCTGCGATTTATTACTAAATTCTTTCTTAAAAAAATTCGTTATCTATAACAAGATTTTCAGGCACCATAATTACTTTTAATAATACCTATTTAATATGCAATGCTTCACAAATTAAGAGCGGTACATTGTTTAATACTATTCAGGTGTTATTTTAAAAGTCATATCAATAATTCCTCTGATTGCCATAATGCTCGAACGTCAGGAACAAAAGCGACAAGACAGAAACGCGACAGCTACATGCCAGCATTGACGGCCATTAAATTTCAACAGCAGCCAGAGAAGCGCCTTGGCCTTCAACTTGCAAAAGCACTGAAAGGAACATGCACAAAGCATTGCGTACGTTGCGTAGCCCCACTTGAAGGCAGCAAGCACTCCACCCCTGCTGACATTGACAAATGAAAAATTAATCGAATATCTGGGAGGCCTATGTGGCTGCTGGCGAATTATTGCCTGCCACACTGGCACTCTCTCCAAAAAGCACTGCTGTCTTAGCTGACATTCGACAGTGTCACTTAATAATTTCGCAATAAACGGAAGTGGCGTATTAAAAAGGTATTAAGCGATATTTTATTTAGCTTGACGGGTTTTGAGTATTAAAAGTTGTAACCGAAGGTTCTTTTAAAGTGAAAGTATTTTAATAAAATTGATAAAGGAAACGCTTTCGGAATGAATCGATGTTTTGAAGATTTAAATTTCATATTTTCAGAACCTTAAAAATTGCAAAAAATTATTTAGAGCTGAAATGAATAGGTTTTAATAGTATTTTGATTGGCTTTTCCAGCATTTTTCCAAGCAAAAGCTGGACTTTGTATATAAACTATTGAAATTTTGTAAATAAATGACTTACAAATCAAATTTGTAACCAAAATGTAATCAATTAAGTTTCTTCACTCACCTGATTACTTTATTTAGTAGTTGCTTACACTGTCACCAAAAATCCACAATAATCTGCTGAAAAATAAAGGAAAATGTGTATTAGTATTAATAATATAAATTGCTCTATTTCACACTTAATTAACTCAATATGCGTTTTAATGGCACTCAAGTATTAAAATTTAGGAATCCACAAATTCAAGCTTGCATTAATTGGTTTTCATTTAATAGATTTGCTAATCCTAAAAAGCTGATGTTTAATTCACCACTGAAACTCTCCTGCGCTTTGCGGCATACATAGTTAATTAGAACATGCAATATGCCGACAATTACTTATGGAAATGCCCAAATGCTGCTCTACACACACATGTAGCATGGAAGAGCTCAAGCACGAGTAGTGCCGTCGAATGCATTAAGCCAGCCAAGCGGAAATCCAGTCTCCGGTGCTGTGCGTGTGCAACAAAGCCAGTCGGAGTTTTCACGAAATTGCGGCAACAAAGCAATTATATGTGCCCATGTATGTATATATGTATTATATAGTATATGAACTACACATAAATATATAATATATAATAATGCATTTATATATATTTATATGCATGTATTAGTGAAAAACACACACAAAGCCTCGAATTCGTGTTATGAAAATTGTTTGGAGACTTGTAGAGAATTTTCTCCTCCCTCTCTTCCAAGCGAGTCTTAGTTTTGAGATAGTGTTTGTTACCACACTACCACCGCGGCTATACCAGCATAACATATGCATACATATGAGCGCTTGCATATGCTTGCTTCTGCTCTACATGTCAGGCTCCACTATTCTCATATCAACTTCAATTCTGCACCGAAATTTCATAGAGAGAAACAAGAGAATGCGCTTTCTACGAACATATATTATATTTCTATACGTTCAACATGTCTATAAAAGTAGACTGAAAATGCAGAGATTCATTGGTAACGCATACGCACTGGAGTACCTGCTGCTTCTTAAACATATACAGAGCAAACTCTGATTATTTTCACAGGTTTTGTCTGGAAAATCAAATATTTGACATGTTATTAGATTACATTTTCATTAACTTTTCCTGAAAAATGAAATGAATGAATGAATATGAAGAGGACGTGTGATTTATTATTTAAGTTAAGCTTGTTAAAATTAAATATTTTTGAAAATATTTTAAATAAATATTAAACTCGTTTAAAGAGATTTGCAACCCATTTCATTCATTCTTGTATTAATATTTTCATACGAACATAACATGGAAATATTATACTTTAGCTTATAACCTAGTAACGTCAAGTTTTTCTCAGAAATGCCGTCATTTAATTGATTCTAATGTTGCTAAGATAAATTACCAATGAAAGCTTTTAACATCTCTGTCTCAAATGTACTTAACGAACAACAAATCAGCATTATAATTTTGATCTGAACAGCTGCAAGCATTCGAAGAACTTTCAGAGAAAAAGTAGAAATAAAACAAATATATATACTATATATATACAAATATATATTAAATATACATTGTGACGTGTCTATTTTTATATTTCTAGCTTAAGCAAATCAGTTGTGTCCATTTTCATTAAAGTTCGTTTAGTCACATTTTCAATTTAAATAATTTTGAGCCAAAGTTTTTTATATTTTAATAAAATGAAATATATATGCTTGTGCACATCTGCTTGAAGGGGAGAAACAAGTTTACAATAAATAAATTAAATAGTATATGGATATGAAAACCACTTTTATTTCAAGTAGCGACGTAAGATCGACTAAGCATTGAGTATTTTTTTAGCGACAAAAAAAACGAACGTAAGTATGGGAGGTATATTAGTTAAAAAATATACTTCCTTCTTCTTCCATAAAACTCTCTTGTATTCTTTCACTCTATTTTTATAATTTTTGTTTGAGAATATTAAATTCCATATTCGATTTCTTCCGGACTCAGCTTATTTGCTAAAATTATAGCCTAAACTTGCGCATCCAACAAAGAGAAACCTTTGAAATTGGTTGCAAAACTGGAAATTTGCGAAAGCTCTTTAAAGTACTAAGTACTCAAATATGTCACAAGACATTGCAGAGAGAACTATAATGTGAAGCTCAAAGTTGTTTAATAGTTACTGCTGGACCAGTTTCTTGCTGAAAGGAATTACTTGAATTAATGAATACATAAGTGAGCTTCGTAGCTAGACCAATACCTCCAAAAAAGCAAATATAAACTTCACTTTGAAATGTGGTAAAAGATTTTTCGTATTACCTTTGGCTAAAAAAAGAACTACTGATTCCAAATAATTACTCATTGCTCATCACTCATTGCTGATTTCGGACAAGCAGCATAAGTCGCAAAGCCAATAAACGCAGTGAGGGTCCAAAATGGCTAATAAGGATAAAAATAACAACGAAAAAATACAACCAACAAATACTATTGTGCCCAAAAAAAGGTGACATTTGAATTTAAACTTCGCGCGTCGAAGGATTTAGAGAATTATTTTTTATTTTGGGTTGGTAGTACTGTCAGTCACATTTATGTCAAATTTCATGTCAAAATATTCATTAGTATTTGAGATACGTGCCGTTTTGTGAGTTGCTAAAAGAGAGTTTTTCGTTTTTTGCGATGTCGAAATTTGTTGAGCAAGGAATTTGCATTAAATTTTGTTTACGGAATCAATTTTCTGCTGCGGATACGTTGAGGATGGTGCAGAAAGCCTTTGGTAATGAGGCTATGTCTAAAAAAAAATATTTACAAGTGGTATAGTGAGTGCCGGCCGTGAACGTGTCGAAGACGGAGAGCGTCCAGGGCGACCATCAACCTCAACCGACGAAGCTTTTCGACGAAGCGTTCAACAAATCAAAGATTTGGTATTGAAAAACCGTCGATTAACAATTAGAGACATTGCTGATAAAGTTGGCATATCGAAAGGCTCAGCCAATACCATTTTGGAGGATGTTTTGGGCCTCAAGTGCGTCAAATCTCGACTGGTACCGAAAACATTGAATTTTTTGGAAAAAAGGCGTCGCGTTGAAGTGTGTGAAACGATGCTTTCCGACTACCAGGGTGTCACGAAATGCATTATAACTGGCGATGAGACTTGGATCTATGCTTACGACCACAAAACAACCGATCAATCGAGCGAATATCCTGCCAAAAGAGAGCCGAGACAAAAAACTCGCGCCAAAGTCGCTCAAAAATCAAGGTCATGTTGACTGTTTTCTTCGATTATCGTGGTGTTGTGCATTATGAATTCCTTCCAACCGGTCAAACAGTCAACAAGGAATATTATTTGAACGTTATGCGTCGTTTGCGTAACGCTATCCGCCTAAAAAGGCCGAAATTGTGGAAAGACAATTTTCAAAATAAATACAATTATTTTTGGGCACAGTAGTATATAGTTTTAAACAGACGTGAAATAAAGTTACGCAAAATGGCTTGTACTCAAAAAAATATAAAGTAAAATTTCGTTCATACGTAAGTTGCCTCTAATATTTCGGGATTATAGAACAAAAATAAATTTTAATCATTTTAATGGTTTTCAAAATACTATCATTAAAATCTTTATACATACTCGTACTTTTGCATACATTTGAACTAATTTTCCACTTACTTTTCCAACTTTGATTCAAAACATGCGTTCAGAACGCAGCAACCGTCACATCAGGTGTCGAAAAACCTGCATCTTTTAGTTAATATTTTACGTACGTAAATAAAAAGCACTCATCCGATCCCAAATCAGGACCGCACGGTGGATGACACAACAAATCCATGTTTTGAGTGCTCAAACAAGCTATTGTTGCAGTGGATGTGTGAAGTTGGCTCCGTCATTTTTCGAGTACATTTTTTTACTCTCGCAACAAAGTTGCTAAGGAGAGTATTATAGTTTTGTTCACATAACGGTTGTTTATAAGTCCTAAAACTAAAAGAGTCAGATATAGAGTTATATATACCAAAGTGATCAGGATGACGAGTAGATTTGAAATTCTGATGTCTGTCTGTCCGTCCGTCCGTGCAAGCTGTAACTTGAGTAAAAATTGACATATCATGATGAAACTTGGTACACGTATTTCTTGGCTCCATAAGAAGTTAAGTCGGCCCACTGCCACGCCCACAAAATGGCGGGAACCGAAAACCTATAAAGTGTCATAACTAAGGCATAAATAAAGATATTAAAATGAAATTTGGCACAAAGGATCGCATTAGGGAGGGGCATATTTGGACGTAATTTTTTTGGAAAATTGTAATGACGGATAATGAAATCTCGATTATCACTTTATCATGCGAGAGTATAAAATGTTCGGTGACACCCGAACTTAGCCCTTCCTTACTTGTTATTACATACCATCTATGAAAATTGCATAAAGCCTTACATAAAAAGCCGAATATCTCAAGATTATTTAACGATAGCCATTTTGACCTTGGACCTTTTTTGTGACAAATAAAATTTTCTACAAGTTTGTCATAAACATTTTTTCTATAGCTCTGGTCATTTACGAGATGTACTATATAGATAAAAATGGAAAATTTTTACATGCCTTGGTCCAGTCCTTAATGTTGATATTAAGAGCTCAAATTTTCAGGGAATTATTTTTAGGGTATTTCCAAGGAAATTTATGATGGGAGCGAAAAAAATGAATAGTTAAAAAAACACCTTAATATACATACATATTAGGGGATCCAGCCACGCGTTGCAGTGGTATATATTTTACACAATTATTCATATAATAAACTATTAAGTACAGTGAAAATACAGGTATAGGAATGCAAGATATTGTTCTTGAGGTTTAATTTTGAATATGTTCATACAAATAAATTTCATTAGAAAAATTAACGAAAGATATATAAATTAATACCTAGTTACATCCATGAATTGAATAACCGCATATTTTTTTATCAATTTTACACCATTAGGCACAATTTGTTCGGCCAGATCTCAATAATCCAGTGGCTAAGCCAAGAAAATTTCTAAATTCACTGGAAATTTTAAGCGACCGGGAAGAGTAACCTATTAAAATTAAGTGGGTGCGTAAATCAAATTTAACACTGTACTACGAAAATATGACTAAAGCCGTAAAATTAGATGGCGGAGAGTTTCATATTAGCGCTGAGACTGTGTGTGCATACCGGGGTAGTAAATTTGCGGTGTACTCATTGAGAAGTTAAGAGCTACTATATATGTATATACAACTAAGTACTTGTTAGGTGCATAGATTTTTGACAACAGCTGTGAATAGGCACTTTACAGCTATAAAATTAGAAAATCGCATAAAAGGCACAGAAAAATTATGTGGAAGCAACATAAAGCGCCAATCTGCTGAGAGCAAAGCAAATAAAATGGCAGAACATATAAAACGACGTGTGCGTTTGTGTATGTGAAAACAAGAAATAAACTAATTTTAAATTAATCTCGTCAGCCGCCGAAATGTGGTTAAGTTTACGAAAAACAAAGTCCAGTTTGGCAAACAAACAAAGTTTCCGAAATTGGGTTAACACCACACATACACGAACATATACCTACATATAAGTAAACAATTACATATATATAAGTGCAAGAGAAAAAGAGAGAGAGAGATAGAGATATAGGTATAATAAGGTTCTAAGTACACGCTGGCCTTGTTACCGTTAGATATGAAAGCAATCAAAATATTGCGAACTCATCAAAGCTTTTGTTGTTGTCACACTTGTGGTAGTCAAGGGCAAATAGCCGCAGAATAAACATACACACAGTTACTTACATAAATTCCACACAAGCAAAAAAATACAAGCAACTTACTGCTGAGCCTAAGCTAACAACTTTACCACACACACACAGCTACATTGGCGCGTATTTTCACCTTTCGCCTGCAGCCATCAACGCCGACCAGGCGCATCAACTCACCGTTATCATCACTAGATTCTACTTGGGCCGCTACTTAAGCCATTCGAATTAATTTTGCAGGTAACTAAGAAACAGCTTAGACTTAGGCTTTGGTGTTGTTTGTTGTGGCTGCGCCTGTGGCCACATATTTGGTCTCTGCGCTGAAGTCCTGTGTCTGCGTAGATAAGGTGTTGCTATTGTTGTGTTTGTGTGTGTGCTTGCGGGTTTATAGGAGTCTTTGAAATATTTAATGTTTGCTGAGGAGCAATGTAGACGAAATAACGCATAATTAGACATAAGTAGTACATCCGTAGACATTGTAGTAGAGCCGTTTAAAATAAATTAAGTCGCTTTGTATATTCACTGCGTAACATATGGGTAACATATTTGTATCAAAGAACTACTTTTAGGGTAAAGTCATGATCTTGATTGCAATCATAAGTTCTAAAAGGTGGTCCAAGTAGAGGTATTTTTTTCAATAGCATTTTTTTTCATTCATTATTGGATAATATTTGACCGAACAGACCACGTTCATCACTCAGTGAAGGAAATATGGTAGCAAAAACTTGGCACATTTTACGTCAAGATCATAAATTGAAAGCCTAAACAATAAAGCTTGTGCAAGTACTGAGGTCGCTTAACCTTCTCAAATCGCTTCTCCCTATAGACCATTGAAAAGTTGCAAGAATATCCAACGTTTCGAGCGAAATTTTGTTCAGCATTGAGTCCCATTTCTGCCTCAATGAATATGTAAACAATCAAAATTGCTGCATTTGCGACGCAGAGCAACCCAAAAAGATTCGAAAGCTGCCATTTCATCCATAAAAACAACGGTTTGGCGTGGTGTGTGAGCCGATGGAATCATCGATCCATATTTTTTCAAAAATGATGCCGGTGCGAACATTACCGTTAAGAGCGACTGTTGTCGCATGATGATAACCGATTATTTGATGCCTGAAATTGAAGCTAGTGATCTCGATACCACAAAAACTGAAAATATAATTTCCAATTTCTTAAAACAGCTTGAGAAATATCCATTAATGTATACAAAGACACTCTCTGCTTTCAATATTCCTTAATAATTAGATCACATGTAAGATTTCTCAAAGATATAATAATATTTTGGGAGAACTGCTTTTTCGTTGCTCTAAGAAACAGGGCTCAGTTCAATGTTATGGCGGTTAGGTCTGAAAAATTATTTTTTCTTAACTGTCAATGCGATAGATGCATATTATGATTTTTATAGTTTTGATTGTATTTTGTCCAAAGCAAACTTTAATGGTGAAACAAAAGTAGTTCAATATTCAATCAGTGCTGCTGTCAAAGCATTTGAATCAGTCATCTTTAGCGCGTTAACTTTAAATAGAGTTTTATATCGTTTAATGTTGGCATGAATTCTACTTCACATTATCTACTCTTTTCCATCTCAAAATTAACTTTACTTCCCGATGACCTTTTGCGAACTAGTTCCCTTCTAAGAAATTTACATCTTTTCAATCTTCTATTTCCCACCACAAGAGTAGAGTATGTTTTAAAAACATACTATATACGTATCTATATACACTCACACCTCGGAGTAATTTATTTTAAATTTATTTACAAAAGTTTGAATCCATCAATCAAGCATGTTGCGTATACGCATTGGCAAACTTTCAAGAAAGCCTATTTCATTTCATAAGTAAACACACTTCACACTTTAGTTTCTTTATTTAAAAAATCACAACTTCAAAAACATAATCTGTTTGACCAAATATTTGATTTTCCGGCTACTTCTTGCATGTATAGTATGTACCATGCCTCACCTGATGATGAGTAAAGTGTGTATTGTAAAATAACTTTGCAAGTCAAACAAATATTGCCGTTGAAAAGACATAAAGTTGTAATGAGTTATTTTTCCAAGAAAATGAAAAAGTAAAGATTTTTTGTTTAAAGATAATAACATTTTCTATAGGCTTTCAAAGTAATTACTGAGATAGAAGCGCAAATAGCAAGCTTTTCAGTATTTTCCGAGTTACATATATGTAACTCTTACCCAGTGTTCAAAATATCCGTTCAATTTGTAGAAGTTAATTCAGTTTGCCATTGACGTTGTCTTAATGATTCTTCAGTATTTGTGGCTAAGGAAATGGTCCGATTCCGGCAAACTGCAATAACAGTCCTGCTCTGGGAAATGTTTGGTCGAACAGAAGAAATATAGGAACGTTGAAATCGAACTCGCCGCCTTGTCGCCACATTTTGGAATATTTTTTTTGGATTAATATTTTTCAATGAGGAAATACTGTTGTCTTGGAGTTGGTCTTTTTGACAGCATTTACTTCTCTTATACTAAGTTGGGTTTGCCTTTTCGTACCGAAGAGTCTTACCTCGGAACAACGTTTAAAAATTGTACAAATTTTCTTATTACTAAAAGAATGGTTAGGTTTTGGGCGATGCTTTCCCAATATTCGGGCTTCATGATCTCTCAGCAGGGTCGGCAATTCAAGCAATCATGAATCTGTTTTCTACTAAATTTACTCCATTAGATAGTGCGCTCAAAGATACCGTACAGTACGGAGACATGCCTTAAGAAATCCAACACGTGTAAAAATCGAAGCCGAAGGATGGTTAAGCGCGTCGCGCTTTCGGTGAATGGACACAAAGAAGCTGGCCGAACGATTCCGATTTTCAACAGAAAATGTTGCTGAGTGGTAAAGCTCACTTTTCATTGAATGAGTATATAAACAAATTTGTCGCATTCGGAGTAATGATGATCAACAAAACATTTTTAGATGCTGTTTCATCCTCTGTCTATTAGCAGAGGAAATCATTGGTCCATATATCATTAAAAGTGACAGTTATTGTATTCATGTCAGCTATAGACCCATGATTAATGACTAATTCGCGCTTTAATTGGATGATGTGCTGTGCATGACCGTTAGCTCTAACAAGACGAAACAATAAATTTATTGAAGGAAACTTTTAGTGAGCGCATTGTCTCGCTTCGTGGACCAGTGGATTGGCTTCGAAGATCGTGCGATATAATAGAGTTGGACTATTTTTTTATAGGTTGAAATTTATTCCAGTCAGACGCGGCGGTAACTTTAACATTATTATAATCGAACTAAATGAAAGTTTTGTATTTGACCTGACTCTTCATTTAAACAGATTATAGTTTTTAAAGCTCCAACTAATGGAAATTTTAAAATTAAACTATAGGCAGTTTTGTGTGCAATAAATTCCTTCAGTAATATAATTTGTGTCTACATCTCACACTTCGGCTTAATTGTGCATGCGTTGAAAGTTCATTATGTTTTGCCTTTCCACGAAACTGCAGAATACTTTTCGCGCCTTGCATGAATATTCAGCGGATTTTTAATTGTGTTAACAGCACGGCTTCTGCATTTTGTGATATTATCCTTCCTCTTTGCATATGCGAATAAAGGCGCGTTGTAAATAAAAGGGACACTTGCTTGCGAAAGTTATCGACGCACTCAGAATTCACCCGCACACATCCACCCTCACAAGCACTAACAGCCTTTATATGAACCGTTAAGTCGTTTAACACGCTGGCGCTTAATCAAGAAAATTGCGAACGGTGAGAAGAAGAGAATAAAAACGCGCAGATAATAACAATAACAGCAATTCAGCGAAGTAAAGGCAAAACTGAGTTTACAGTTGTGTGTAATAAATTGTAACTAATAGATGCTGACAGGATATGTGCGCCAAGAATATGGCCGAGTGCTCTGTCGGCTGATTGGTGAGCTTTTAGCGCACAGCGGAGCGTTGACCCACGCATTTGCGCGCATAAAACTCAGGTATAATCATCTCCATCAAAGTGCGTTAAACTGGAATGGCAGGCAGTCCGTGGAGTTCAAAGTGAGTGGGTAGCGAGCTAAAAGCGCCGTTAAGCATTAAAAAGAACGAACGAATTGAATGAAAAAGGCGAAAGGTGAAATATATACATACGTATGATCACCAATGGCTCCCGTTGAAAGTGCTGACGCTGGCGTACGTATACAAGTATTCAGCAGAGATTTATGCGCTGCCAGCACAGCGTGACATGTGTGCCAAGCATACAATTGGGCGCACACGAAGCAAATGAAGTAATTCGGCACACACAAGGCCGTGGAAGAAATATTCGATCAAACAAGCTGAGCAGCGAGCGCAATTCAGCCGAATAACTCAACGACCAACTGAACAAGCTATGGACAGCGCAGCATGCAGTAATTATTCCAGCAGCGAGATTGTCACGTAATCGTTGAATTGGGATTACAGATGTCAGCTGCATGCGCAGAATCATGCCTGACGGGATGCTGTTGTCATGTTGTAAAGTGTGCGAAGGATAGATGGTAGAATTGAAAATGGCGACGCCGCAAAGAATTTTAAAAAAAAAAATTTGTTCGTGCTGAAAAATGTGTATAGTACTAAAAGAATATGATTTAGCGATGTAGAGTTATTTTAATGGTTCACACGTGGCTAATTATTTTATTTACTTTTTCTTCTTTTTTTCGGTTCCCTTTAACTAACTTAACTTGACTTAAGTTTGTTTTACTGTATATTTAACTTAACTTATCTTATCTTTTCTTAACTTAAATTAACTTAACTTAACTTAACTTAACTTAACTTAACTTAACTTAACTTAACTTAACTTAACTTAACTTAACTTAACTTAACTTAACTTAACTTAACTTAACTTAACTTAACTTAACTTAACTTAACTTAACTTAACTTAACTTAACTTAACTTAACTTAGCTTAACTTAACTTAACTTAAATTTATTATATTTTCTTTTCTTATCTTAACTTGACTTAACTTTAGTTTACTTTGGTTTTCCAATTCTTCCTATATTGTTTTATCTTAAACGTAAATTAAGTTCACTTTACTTCACTCTTAACTTCAAGTTAAGGAAGGAGATAATAGTTCTAAGCTCCAACTAGTGTGTTATTGTTGCTGTTGTAAACCTTGTATGATAACTAGAGCATATCATTGCGTAACATGCAACATAGAAGCAAGTGGCAACATCAAAAATGCCGTTATATAAAATATCAAAGTGGTTCAAATCTTGAAGACAACGCCAAAGCTAGTGCCTGTCATATTTGGTTGGCAATTTCTCGCTTATTTGCGCATTTCAATACTTGTTGCTCCCCTGATCTTTGGCCTTACCCACACAACCACGTAAAAGGCACTTCCGTGCGCACAAAATTATAATATAATTCCGTTTGCTGAAAAGCAAAGTCGTTGAAATTTTCGTCAACAAACAAATTTCTCACACAAAACCGGCCAAAAATAAATATGAAAACTTTCGAAGGAAGCCAGAATGTGGTAGCTCATGTAGTGTGGGGGGAAGACCGCGCGCTTAAGGAGTTTGCGAAAGAGTAGAACCGTCGACAGCACATAAATTATGAAGCTAGCCCTTTAGCTTTGTAACTTGGCAGATTGAGGAAGACACGAAGTATCAACTGCTTATCTTCAAAGGATAAGCGGAAATACTGTTTTGATAGCGACTTAACGATTTTCTCTTTCATTTGGCGGAATTTTTCCACGCCATATCTTAGATGACAAAAATTTCTCAGAAAAAAATTTTTCAGAATTTAAAAATAGATTTGAGGTTACTTAAAGAGTACATCAAAGCATGGAAAGAAAAAATGTACATTAAAATTTTTATGGAAATGTAAAGGTTTTCAAGTTCAAACAGCTTCACAAAATACTTTAAATCAAATATCATAGAACTTTAAAAAAATTTGCAAGTAATTCAGGACTCCGGTGATTTTCCATATTCCCTTGCCAACCATTTCACATTCAAGTTTCACGTATACCTTACAGCTGCAGCTTTTGTTTACAATTATTTTGCGCCTCCATTACTTTCAGTTTTTATTATGAGCTCACTTTCACATCGTTTCTTTTGTGGTTGCTAATTTATTTCTTGACTGCAAAATTTATAGCGACATCAGGTGCTCCTGGCACTTGCCACTTCACCCAAGTCTGCTGTAGGTTCCGCTTGGCGCTCGACTCGCTCCCAGCGCGTTTTCAATTTTGACATTAAGCTCTTATTGTTGTTTATACTGTTTATGTCTGTTGCAGCGGATAATAGCGAATTATTAATTGTAATGCCATAAATAAGGAAAAGTTTTGTTAACACCAAGATTTATGAGCGCTTAAAGAAAATTTGCTGGCGAAGATGTTAACTAAAGTGTGGCGGTCAAGTCAAGTGGGATATTTAAGTTGCAATGCCGAAAATTACAACCAACAAGTAAGCAAGTAGTTCGACTATCGAAGTTAACGCCACAAAATATAAATATTGAAGTTTCCAGAAGCAACGGAATGCTCAACTTCGCCCGTTGTAGAAAGCATAACTTGTTTATCCGTTTATCAGACTTGAGTTGTGTTCGAAGGTTAGCATGTAATATTAAACTGTGGGTCTAATAAAATGACACTACTTCCGAAAATTAAAAAAATAAACATTGGTAGTAAGAGAAATCGGGGTGGCACCACCGCAGTCAAACACTTTCATAGATTCTTATTTGTTTAAAACCAAGAAAGAAACAAATATATTAGAAAAAACAATTGTATTTGATGTATTTAGTTAATTTTTTTAGAATAACAGACTTTGAGATTATTTCACAGACACAGTTGAAGTACCTTGACGCTTGAAGTATTAGTGAACTAAAGACTAAAATTCGAGGAGTACTTGGAAAGTACGGCATGGAAAGCCAATAAAATCTTTAATGCTTTATATGGAATGGTGGCGAGTAAAGGCTGTGTGCGTTTCAGCCGAAGATTTTTAAAAGCTAAGGTAAAGAGATCAGTTGTACTGTATGCGACTCATACATCATGTATCCATATTGTAGTCGCAGGAAATGATATGCTAGCCAAATTAACGCAGTGCATGGCTTTCTACCTTACGCTAATAAGAACTTTTCGAACCATACCAAACGCCGCTGCTGAGATATTAGCAAGTATTGCGCCGTTTAACATCTAGGGAGACGAATTCGCACGAATATTTAGCTTATCAGGGACGTCTACCGCAGCAAAAAAAGAGGAGGGAGTCAGACACATGACAATGTGGTGTTGTGGTGACAAACTTCATGCAAAGGACGGTGAAACCACATTCCTCATTGCGGGCATATATTTTTGAATAGATAGACAATATGGGGATCTGAATTCCACCTAACTCAAATACTGAGTGGACATGTGAGCTTTAGAAGCTACTTAGACAAATATCGTCATGACTTTACGCCATATTGTCCAACGTGTACAGAATGTAAAGAAGACTTTGAACACGTTCTCTATCATTGCTCTTGGGTTTCAAGTATAAGGGTATTAGAGTTCGTCTCACGGTACATAATTTGACTACACTTATATGCGAGTCCGCTGTGTGTGTGTGTCATTTACAACATATTAAAGTAATACTTTGTCCGTGGTGCCGTGGGAGAGACATCAGTTGGCAGTAGGCTAAGTTTAGCAGATTAAAGTGCCGTACTCCGGCTTTCGAAGCTCCCTCCTACTATTGAAAAAAGTTGTAGTTACGTTATGTGGACGTTAAATTATTAAAAAGTTCTCGAAGTAGTTAAAAATTTCCTCCGTTTTCTAATTTTTTAATTTCGCTTAGGAAAACAAAAAAATTAAACTTTTTTTCTTCTTTTTTTACAATCTTCTTGCTATTCTAGATATTTTAATTTTCCTAAATTTACAAGAAAATTCCCATCACACATATTATTTAGCATTCGTACGCAAAAAAAAATTGATGCTATGGAAGCCACTTAATATCACATATAAATCAATACCAATCCCTACAGCTGGGTACGGGTGGCGTATGAGTAACAGTTAGGCAAATTTTTAAATTGGATGAAATTTGTAAAGCTTCCCTACGCTTATGCTTAACAACAAAAATTTATTTTGTTTTCCACAACAGTTACACCTGCGTTCTGCTTAAGCTCAAGCGAATTACTACTTTCTTGCATTTTGGACAACCTGCCAGACTTGCACATTATTTATCTTCGACTGGCGCAAAATGTAAAACAACTTTTTGTGATTTATTACAAAACGTCACTGCCACGTGTTGGTTTTATTTGACAATTTTAGTAATATCAATAACGTTTGCCGCAAATTATTCGACATTCTTGGTTTTGCGTCATTTAAGCAAATTTAATTTTCCCACATTTTCGTCTTTTTTCACGCTGCCGAAGTTGCTTTCAGAAAATCACGCTTTGTCGTACCATATCTATCTGCAGTTGTGTCTGCCTGTCATGTCAGCTGGCTGTTTTGTTTGCCAAACTGTCAGTTTATTTATCTGTGGCACTGCATAACTGTACATATTTCTTGGAGTCAGTTTTTTGAATGCAAATGCAAATAAAACTGTGTTGTAGCAGTATTTATACAGAAACCCAGTAGTGAGAATGTGATATGAGGTATTAGGCAAAGCAAGCAGTGGAGGACACTCAAATCACATTTTTTCTATAATTTTATTTTTTTAATTTATGATGTATTGTATTTTTCCACTAATTTTAGTTATCGATAATTTTTTATCGATTTTTCGACATATTAATTAAAAACCCCCAGTTAAGTATTTCAATTTCTCATATTTATCGATTTTATGAATTTAATAATTTTTAACATATTCATTAAATTTGATAATTAAATTTATTTATCGATTTTATAGATTTATCGATTTCTGTAATAATCGATTAATTTTATTTATCGATTTCTGCACATTTATAAAACATAAAAATTTATCGTATCGCTTTTTCATGTATATCGGTTTTATGGATTTATCGATAATTGAATTTAACCAATTTTTACATATTCAATAAAGATCTTATAATAGTATAATTTATTTATCATTTTTTATAGATTTATCGATTTTTGACACGTTCATTAAAGATGCGAATTTAATGTTTCGATTTAAAATTTATCGGTTTTATGAATTTATCGATATTTGTATTTAACGATTTTTTGTATGTTCATTAAAAATGACAGTTTTATATATTTATCGATTTTATAGATTTATCCCCTTCTGTATTTATCGATTATTTTAGCTATCGATATTTTGGCATGTTCAGTAAATACGCTAGTTTAATGTACCGATTTTTCAAGTTTATCGGTTTCATGGATTTATCGATAATTTGATTGAACGATTTTTACAGATTCAGGAAGATTGCTAGTTTACAGTATTTGTCGATTTTATAGATTTATCACTTTATGTGTTTATCGATTATTTTTAGTTATCGATTTTTTTCGTGTTCATGTTTTCGATAATTGTATTTAACGATTTTTTACATATTCTGCAAAATTGCTAGTTTACTGTATTTATCGATTTTTGTTTTCATCGATTATTTTTCATTAGAGATCCAAGTCGGTTTTCATCAAAATAAAAACTAGTTTGTGACTAGTTGCGCATTGGTAAACTGCAGAATAGTGACTGTTCTGAGAAATACATATAAAAATACTTAAACACATTCAAAGCTGCACACTACATTTGTCTATACAGTCGCAACAAAGCAAACACACACATAAGCTGTCAGCTACAAATACAAATACATTTGTGCTGACTAACTTTTGTTTGATTTCTCATTTAGTTTTATTTGCTTTTGGCTTTTCGCTTATCATCGTTTCTTTTGTTTTACGACTTTCATTGCAGTTTAATGTGTTGACGTTGCTTTACTTTCTCCCGAAAACTAAATGTCTTCAAGTTATTCTGAAATTATATACATTTACTTTGATTTTGTCTCAGACGCATTATTTATTGTATTTATTTGTGGGAACTTTGCTTATCTGCTTGGCAAGCGTACGGCCATTCACTTTCAGTTTTATGTATATTTATTAAAGTGTGTGTGTTTACCATGACGCCTAAATGTATACTAAAACTTCTTCTTCACACCTCTTGCTTTATTTTATTTTCATTTTAGTACTTAAATTGATTACTCGATGTCAATAGTTAGTTTTCGTTCAGTTTGTTATGAGTGCAGGTCAAATATGTACATATGTATGCACACATCGCCGAAGCTATATACATATATACACATATGGATATTAAAGATTACAATGACGTTATCTCGATATCTCTTTGCTGTATTTTAATGCGGTTTCTTATTTGCATCAAGTAATTAGAATTCCATTAATTGCTAAAACCACAAATTTGAGTTTATTTAAGTGCAGATGACATGCGTAGATATGTAACAGGTGATTTTTTTGAGGTTAGGATTTTCATGCATTAGTATTTGACAGATCACGTGGGATTTCAGACATGGTGTCAAAGAGAAAGATGCTCAGTATGCTTTGACATTTCATCATGAATAGACTTACTAACGAGCAACGCTTGCAAATCATTGAATTTTATTACCAAAATCAGTGTTCGGTTCGAAATGTGTTTCGCGCTTTAATTTTGTTCAGCGATGAGGCTCATTTCTGGTTGAATGGCTACGTAAATAAGCAAAATTGCCGCATTTGGGGTGAAGAGCAACCAGAAGCCGTTCAAGAACTGCCCATGCATCCCGAAAAATGCACTGTTTGGTGTGGTTTGTACGCTGGTGGAATCATTGGACCGTATTTTTTCAAAGATGCTGTTGGACGCAACGTTACGGTGAATGGCGATCGCTATCGTTCGATGCTAACAAACTTTTTGTTGCCAAAAATGGAAGAACTGAACTTGGTTGACATGTGGTTTCAACAAGATGGCGCTACATGCCACACAGCTCGCGATTCTATGGCCATTTTGAGGGAAAACTTCGGACAACAATTCATCTCAAGAAATGGACCCGTAAGTTGGCCACCAAGATCATGCGATTTAACGCCTTTAGACTATTTTTTGTGGGGCTACGTCAAGTCTAAAGTCTACAGAAATAAGCCAGCAACTATTCCAGCTTTGGAAGACAACATTTCCGAAGAAATTCGGGCTATTCCGGCCGAAATGCTCGAAAAAGTTGCCCAAAATTGGACTTTCCGAATGGACCACCTAAGACGCAGCCGCGGTCAACATTTAAATGAAATTATCTTCAAAAAGTAAATGTCATGAACCAATCTAACGTTTCAAATAAAGAACCGATGAGATTTTGCAAATTTTATGCGTTTTTTTTTAAAAAAAAGTTATCAAGCTCTTAAAAAATCACCCTTTATATGTAACATATCATATTTGCGGTAGATATATATATGTATATATGAATCTGTGTATGTACCTATCCTTATCACATACCACAAAGATATCAAAAGAAATTGTTCGGTCCAAAGACGTGGACATTACTTCATGCGAATTACAGACAATTACTTGATTAATTGAATTTTTGTGTGGAGTATATTTTCTCTCTCTCTGTTTCACATATTCCCACACTGTCTTTCGAATATTTAAAACCTCAAATAGGCGTTAAATATTGTGTCAAAAATATGACTGTAATGTTGAGATTTAAGGATAATGTTTTCGGCCCAGAAATCAACTGATGCTCTCACATTTGATGCAAGGAAAATTAGAAAGGAAGAACAAAAATTAAGCAAATTGTTTCGAATAATACTTTTACGGCATTACAATAATCTCAGTTCGTATTTTATAACAAATTTTATTTGTTATGAAAAATAAACTAATTTTGATTAAAAATTAAAATTTGTTTAAATAAACTTTGGCATAGCACTGGCAACTGCGTACACAAAATAATCAGAAGAACTTTATAACTGACACACATTATATAAAACATAACAAGTCTTGCTATAAATTCTGTTACAACATTTGCAATGCATACAGCGAGTAAAAATTTGCAAGGAAAGTGTCTTTCTTTTCTGTTTTTACTTGTTTGCTGTGACTACTCAGATAGTAATCAGTTCACAGTTCACTATCCCTTATTAACAAGTGAAGTGGGGGGCTATTAAAAATATTGCTACCATGATTGCTTCACATGGGTGTGGACCTTCTCAAAAAGTTAAGATTTTAGAATGTTTTTTTACTGCACTATTGATCCTTTTCTTCAAACCTGTACAGTTGATAACAGAAAAGGAAGTGGTCGTTCTCGTTCTCTCAGCCAGTTATTCGCTAACGCATCCTTAGAAAATCCATAAGAAAACAGGAGATTATGTTACGGGAAATGAACATATCGACCAAATCCATGTCAAGACTTATTCAAGATAATCTCCACACGAAAGCCTAAAGTAGACAAACCAATTGTTTTCTGACAACGCGCTTGAAGTAGTTTAGGTAGGAAGCTGAACCGTGGCCCGAGGTCAACGGCCATGTAAGTATCCTACAATGAAAAATTTTCACCGTTTAAATGTTTTTAATAAACAAAACGACGAAATTTACACAAGAACTTGCAAAGTCGCCATAAATATTACTCCAAGTGGCCGTTATCCAGCTATTGTAATGATTTACTAGATGGAGTGAATAAGAGGTCCAAACTGAGACAGAAGGTTATCAGAAGGTTATCAGATACATTGATAGCATGATGAAAGAGTTAAACAATAATCTCTTGGATTTAAAGCATTTAATTTTGCAGTAAGATTTTGTTGTTGATTTTTCGTCTAAGTAGAAGTACAAATTTATATTCATTGAACTAATATCAGTCGTATCGGCGTAAGATTTGACCTAAGGCCTGTTACGTGCCAGCTTTCATTCACTTCAATTTAAACGTCTTTTAAATTCGACCAATGAGGCAACGGTTGATTTAAAACACTGAAATTCTTTGAAATTCCTCATATAAGCTTCAGTATGTCCTTCACTCTTTTTCCTTAATAAACTCTCTTGACATCTAATTGTGCTAAAAGGCGGTGATATATCTGTGAAAATTTAACAGAAGTTATCTAAAAAGAAAATATTGTACCGTTGTTGCCCAAAACCATAATGATATGCGAAATCTAAGAAAGTTGGACGACTTTTTTTTGTCATTTGTTCCGAAGTATCAAAAATGTGTGATGTTTAAATTCTTTAAGTAGAAAATAGGTTGATAAAACTCGCGGCACTTACCCGTTGACTTGGCGATGTCTCTGCGGTAGCGAATTAACAAACGGAGAAAAAACTGACGACTGGGATGACACGCACGTGTAGGCGAACAGATCGTATGAGAAAGAGAGCTTGGCCTCGTCCGCCAGTTCCTTTTGTTGATTGTGTGTGGTGTCCTCATGTGTGGTGCGAAAGGTGTGGTGTAAAAGATGATGTGTTGAGTGTGGGACGTAGTGTGGGATGACCGGAAATGATCCGCATGATGCCAATGTGTTGAGTATAGGATGTGCAGTGTGGGGTGAAGATGTGTTGATTATGGTGTGTATGTGTGGGGTGTAGTTATATTATATTTAGAGGGGGGTCAGGTGCTCATTTAGCCATCCCGGCCCCCCTAAACGACTGTTTAGCCTAAAAGGCGCTGCAGCTGTTGCAGCGTTGCCACAACGCTGCTCAGACCCGTAGATCGACGCGATGGTGGCCCAGGCTGTCGACGCCGCAATGATGTTGCACTCCGCTGGGGTGCGGAACGAGCTGCGGGTTGGCCTCGGGGTATGCGGCCGCGATGGTTGGTTGGCCGGCTCACTTCGCGTGACGAGCTGCGGTGTAGCAGCGTGTGATGCGGCCGGTGGCACAGTTGGCACAGCCCACGTGACTCACACTCTGTAGTCGCATGAGTGTGCGACAGGCAATTGAGGCAATGCCCGTGGGCCTGAGCCACTTGCTGCCGTTGCAAAGGCCGCATTCCCCTAAATATTCCACAATGGTGGAGACGATGAGGGCGTCGACAGATGGGACACCTTATCCGACGGGTCTCTGACGTCCTCGCTGCAGTCGATGGTGGTCGGGTGCCACCACGAGGTGCGGGGGTAAGCACCGCTGCGGGCGCGGTTGGCGGTACAGGTGCCGGCGTTGTTGCCGGTGCAGTTGCCGGCGTTGTTGCCGGTGTAGTTGCCGGCGTTGTTGCAGCCACAGTTCGGGGCGCTGGTGTAGGCCCGGTGCGTGGCGTATTGATAGCCCGAGCGGTCGACGAGGTTGCGACTGATGTGTCTACATCCATGGTGATCTATGTATAAAGGAGATTGTTAATTAGAAAGTTGTCATACAATTGGATATTGGCAATCGTGCCACGATATGTGGCATGAATGGGCCGTCGTATGGATCGACCATTTTTTGTTAGTTTTCTTTACGGTTTGTTAATTTGATTTATGGTTCGTTATTTTTATTCACGGTTTGTTATGTTCGGACGGTTGTTATTTTTGTAACGGTTGGTATTGGCGTATTTCTCGTTTTCATTTGATTAGCTGATTGGGACACGATAATATCGGTTTGTTTTTGCGGTTTTCGGATTCGCGGTTGTCGGTGGTTGGTAAAAAACACAGCTTCACGAGCGGTCTGGTTAGTGTTCCGTTTTGGGTACGGAGATCCACGACTCGTATGTGACCGTCGGAGCCGTAATGTAGCTTTTCTATGCGGCCAAGCCGCCACTCAGTAGGGGGTAGACAATCATCATGAATGAGGACGCAGTCTCCAAGTTTAGGCGGCTGTTCAGGAGTCTTCCAGCGGTATCTTTTGTGGAGATCCTTTATATATTCGTCCTTCCATCGGCGGCTGAAATCATGATGGAGAATTTTAATTCGTTCCCATCGATTTAATAGAGATAGCGACTCCACGCCTGGCTCAGGAATGGCCAGGATGGGTGCTCCTTTTAGAAAATGCCCTGGAGTTAAGGCAGTGAAATCTGAGGGGTCTTGCGATAGTACTGTGAGTGGCCGTGAATTGAGAACGGCTTCAATTCGATTTAATAGCGTCGTGAACTCTTCGTAATTGAATTTATAATTTCCAGCTACCCGTTTGAAATGGGATTTGAAGCTTTTCACAGCTGATTCCCATAAACCGCCCATATGAGGAGCGCTTGGGGGTATAAATTGCCAGTTGATACCTTGAGGGGCGTACTTTTGTACGATGTCGGGTGACACTTGTTTTAGGAAATCCACAAATTGCTTTTCGGTGGCTCGTTGAGCTCCAATGAACGTTTTGCCATTGTCGCTCATGATCTTTGATGGGTAGCCACGTCGAGCGACGAAGCGAGCAAATGCCGCGAGAAAAGCATCCGTCGTCAGATTACTACATAGCTCAAGATGTACTGCCTTTGTCGTGAAACATACAAAGACAGCCACATAGCCTTTCATGAGAGTGGGAGACCTTAACATGGACGCCTTTACTTGGAAAGGCCCAGCAAAATCAACACCTGTTGTGGTGAAAGGCAGAGCGAAATTGCAGCGTTCCGGTGGAAGTGCTGCCATAATCTGCGTTCGCATCTTCTGTTTGTGCATAGTGCAAATCTTGCATGTGAAGATGCACTTCTTGATTTGCGGCTTAAGACGGGGGATATAATACTCCTGGCGTACCATCTGTTGCATGAGACGATGTTCGGCGTGTAGCATTAAGGTGTGGATGTAGTGGAGGAATAATGTGGCAAATGGTGACCTCTCTGGAATTATTATGGGGTGGCGTTCATTGTATGTTAGGCTCGAATTAGCGAGCCGACCATTGGCACGAAGCAGACCTTTCGTGTCCAGAAATGGGTTGAGAACTAAGAGTGAGCTCTTTTTATCAATCGGCTTCGACTCTCTTAGTACTGATACATCGCGGCTGAAGTAGCGCGCTTGTGTATATGCTATTAGTGCGACCTTTGCCTTTTGTAACTCTAGATGCGTTACTGTGTTGCATGGGAAATTATGTGATCCCTTAACTTTGCCTTTGAGTTGTTCTATAAATTTGAACATGTAAGCAACTACTCGGAGAGCTCTTGGAAACGATGAAAATCGTTCAAGGATGTCGGTATCATCCAATAGTGTGTGAAAGGTGGCGATTTTTCGACCTTCTGGGGCGATAATGTTACGCATGGGGGATTGTGGCCAAGAATCAGGAGATTCTATCAACCATCGGGGGCCATTCCACCAGAGGGTGGTAGTGGCAAGGTGCAGTGGCTTGCACCCTCTTGTACCTAGATCGGCAGGATTGTCAGCACTGGCTACGTGACGCCACGTGGCTGATCCCACTAGGTCAAGAATTTGAGACGTTCGGTTAGAAATATACGTCTTCCATGCATGTGGTGGTTTTTCCAACCAGGCTAGTACAATTTCGGAATCGGACCACATATATAGTTTGCATTTTGTCATATTTAAATGCTTTTGCACCATGGCTACTAATTTTGAAAGTAGTAGTGCGCCACATAACTCAAGTCGTGGGAGACTTACAGTTTTTAAAGGTGCCACCTTTGCTTTTGCTACTAATAAGTGGCTTGTGGTCGTGGTGTCACTTTGCGTGCGCACATAGATAGTAGCGCAATATGCCTTCTCTGAGGCGTCACAAAAGCCATGTAATTCAACTTTGTGATCGGGAGAGTAATTTACCCATCGTGGGATTTGAATCTGAGAAATGTCATTCAGATTGTTTGCGAACTGGGACCATTTTTCTAAGCGAAGAGGTTTCACTTGTTCGTCCCAGTCGGTTCCATCTAGCCATAGTTCTTGTATTAAGATTTTCGCTTGGATCATAATTGGCGAAAGCCATCCTGCGGGGTCGAAAAGTTTTGCCACCGAGGATAAAATCTGTCTTTTCGTTATGGCTGATAATGCGGATATGGACTCTGTCGTGTATGAGAACTGGTCCGATATCGCATTCCATTGGATGCCTAATGTTTTTGTTGTACTTTCCTTTTCGAAAATAAGGAAATTAGTGTCCAACAAATTTTCGTTTGGAATATTTTTGAGTATATTCGGGTGATTTGCCGTAATCTTTTTTAAAGGAAACCCTGCGGATTTGAGGGCTTTTATTACCTGTGATAAGGCCTCGTATGCTTGTGGAAGGGTGTGACTTCCAGACAGAATATCGTCCACATACGTTTGAGTTTTCAACACTTCAGTTGCCAGAGGAAATTCTGACTTTGTGTTGTCTGCCAATTCGTGGAGAGTTCGAATGGCTAAATATGGTGCACAGTTAACGCCAAATGTAACTGTTTTTAATTTGAAGTCGCGTAAAGGACTGGTGGGGGATCTTCGGAACATAATACGTTGAAAATCTTGGTCGTCTTTATGTACGCCTATTTGCCGATACATTTTTTCAACGTCCCCATTGAATACGTATTTGTATATACGCCAATTTAATATCAGAAGCATTAAATCTGGCTGGAGTGTGGGTCCCGTAAATAGGATATCATTTAGGGAATTCCCTGAACTAGTGGTTCTCGAAGCATTAAAAACAACTCTTACTTTTGTTGTTTTTTTATCTGGCTTTACTACTGCGTGATGTGGCAGATAAAAGGAGTAGTATTTGCCGTTGACGATTTTCTCCCCTGGGGTTACTTCCTCCATGTGATTTAAATGGAGGTATTCTTCTAACACACCATCATATTCAGATTTGAGTTCGCCTTTTTTAAGTAGGTTTCTTTCCATACTTAGAAACTGCTGAATTGCAGAGGTGCGAGAGTGACCTAAGGCGAGTGTGTTAGGAAATTGTTGCTTAAGTGGTAGTCGTACGACGTACCGACCATTTTCTGATCTAGTAGTTGTGGCTTTGTAAAAATCCTCACAATACTGATCTTCAGGGGTTGTGACTGATATGGGGGGAGTTTTTCTAGTTCCCAAAATTTTCTCAATTGTGAATTGAGATACTCATTTGAGACTTCCTCAACTTGAGTTGTTAATGTTGTAACTGGTTCCGCAACTAGTCCGCTTAGGACCCATCCGAAAATGGTATTTTGCGCCAGAAGTGTTTCGGTAATTTTTTCAATACCTTCAAGAATAATTTGTGGTATTAGATCGCTGCCTAATAGTAGATCTATTTGAGCGGGGGTGTTGCAGTTGGGGTCTGCTAGCTTTAGGTGTGAAACCTTTTGCCAATGTTTGCTATTTATGTGATAGCTGGGTAACATATTGGTTAATTGCGGTAAGACAATAGCTTCTGCTTGTATGCGCTTATCCGCTTTGGGGGAAAAGAGGGTAATGGGGCAGATTTTATTTGAGTTTTGAACAACTCTTCCGCCCATTCCCGTGATTTCAAAGTTGGCCAGTTTTGTTGGTAACTGTAGCCTGTTTTGTGCCCTAGACGCTATAAAGGATCGTTGTGATCCTTGGTCTATTAAGGCTCTGAGTTTAAACAGTTCTCCTCGGTGCTCGATGGAGACAACTGCTGTGGGTAAAAGTACCCTACTGTGATTTTCGCTATGTAGCGATTGGGTTTTTAATGCCTTTGAGCAGCATGGTGCTTCTTGGCAGATTTCAGAATTTGCTGTGGCAACTAATCCTGTTGCTCGTTTAACGTTTGCATTGTTTGGGGGTGAGCTGGAAAAATTTGTTATATGTAACATTGAATGATGTCTTTTATGGCAGTAAACGCAATTAAATTTGCTTTCGCAATCTTTAAGCGTATGCGCATGTGACATACAATTGGTACATAATTTTTTCGATCTTACGAAAGTGTTTCGATCGCTAACATTCATTTTTTTGAATTTTTCGCATAATTTTAATCTATGACCTCCTCTGCACAGTTCGCATGACGTTTGTTTATATTGTTCGGAAGAGAACGATTGATTTTTAAAAAGGTTTCTATTTGAATTATTGTGGCTATTGGCTTGGGGCTTGTGGAAGCTTCTATTGAAGTCTTGCTGAATACCTTTTGGTTTACTTGTATTTATTTTTTTGTCTACCCTTTCTGCGATTTCGTACTGGGTAGTGAGAAAATCTCTCATTTGTTGCCACGTTGGGCACTTTTTACGTGATGAGAGCGATTGCTCCCACAATAGTAAAGACTTTTCTGGTAATGCTGCTGTGCATATATTCACCAGTATAGGGTCCCAGTTGTCTGTGGGAATGTTTTGGGTCGATAAAATCGACAAACAATTGGAAACAGTGGATTGAAGTTTGATAAATTCTTCACTGGTTTCCTTTTGAATTTTTGGCAAGTTCATCAGAATTGTTATCTGCTTATCGACCAATATTCGTTCATTCTCGTATCTTGATTTTAAAGCTTCCCAAGCCATATTAAAATTGTCGTCATTTAATGCGAACTGTTTTACTATGACGCCAGCTTGACCTTTCGTTTTGTATCGGAGGTGATACAGTTTTTGCGCATTAGATAATTTTGGGTGGTTTATGTAAACGGCTGTGAACATGTCCCGGAAGGACGGCCATTGTTCATAACCCCCATGAAAAATTTCTGTGTCACATGCGGGCACCTTGAGGTGGATGCCCGAACTTGCCTCGTGACTTTGTACTTGTGTCATCTCTACTCGCGGAAGTGGAGTAGGTGCAATTGCATTAATTAATTTTAGCTGATCTGAAATCATAGCTTTCGTCTCTTCGTACTGGTCTAAGCAGTTTTCATATTTGGAGTATGCTGAAGATTTGAAATTTTCAGGTAGATCTGATTCGTCAGATTCTACGATTGCGTCATATGCCGCTTGGAGACGCGTCCAAAAATTGTCTAAATTATCTTTTTTGATTTCTAAGGCCGATTCAGAATTGTCTTGAATCGGTGAGGATGAAAATCGAGTGCAGTATCGTATCAAACTGTCACTCTCAGCAATGAATTTTGCATACGAAATATCTTTACCCCTCTTTATTTTTGTAGCACCTTGCTTTGAGCGTGTAGCCTCAGCAGGTGTACATGGGCTCTTTTCATCTAAAACCATTTTTGGAACTTTTAGTGACTGTGCTGTTTTAGATTCCTTTGAGTCTGAACTCATTTAAAGATTTATAGAATGAATTAAAACGTCTTAGTGAAAACTAGACTTGTAGATATTTAGAAAACGTGTATAAAGTATACTAGTATATAGTATATAAAATGTTGAAAAGAAGACTCTTTTGTATGTAAGAGTTTCAAAAAATCAATAAAACCAATGGCTTTTTGATAAATCGAGATTTCGAAAAATATTTTCGTTTCTATATGTATTTATATATGTATATGTGTAGACGTGAACTCTTAAATAAATAAGAGTTTTGAACGAACTTAATATGATAAGACGCTTTACGTATTTTATAGGGTTTGTAACCGCGAACTCTTTTAAGTTAATAAGAGTTTTGACCGAATTTGTTTAGACGTGAACTCTTTTATATAAATAAGAGTTTTCCAAATCACGTAAAGAATATCGCTTAAATTTGATTTTATTATTTATTATAGACCGGAAAATTTTTTTTTTTTTATATGTTTATTCTTCTATGTATATTGTTTTATATATTTTATGTCCAAATTTCCTATAGGGTATATCTATAGGTGGATCTTTTATTTATTATGTGCTAATGAGCGCTCGTTTTAGAGATCACTGCACTTTGTACATATGCATGTATGTACATATGTATTACGCTTTTGGTTTTGCACAATCCTGCTTGTTTTTGTTGATCAAAAATCAAGGGGTATTGCGGGAATATGCCAATGTGGACTTTGAATATATTTTATACGCAATCCTGCTTGGTTTTGTTAGACGAAAACCAAGGGGTATCGCGGAATATATGCCAATGTGGACTTAGAAGCAATGAGCGTATCTACATATGAGACAATACACTTTTGTACAAATATTTTTTTATAAAAAGAAAGTTGTTATGAAAAAAAATCTTTTGTTATAGAATTTTACCCGATGTCGATCGGGTATACTTTTCAGTATGTCTTGTATATATGATATTTATATGCACTCGTATGTGCATATATATATACGCATGTATGTGAATATGTATATATGTTCGTACGAAGAAGACCGCGAAAGAGAATTTACCGACCGCAGGTAATTTTCTCAAGTTCACTCGTGTTTATGTATATGTATGTATATATTTATAATCGCGCCGCATATACAAGTATATGTACATATATGTATATGTACATATGTTCGCAGAGATAAGAAGCCGCGAAAAGAACTTAATAGTTTTTTAATATTCGATATGAATGTAATATATGTATGTATATTGATGTGGGTATGGTTAAACTAGTAAAAGAGCAAGTTATGCTCTTTGGATGTTATAAAAATATATATGTGACATATATGTATGTATGTGTTTTATCTTCAATTAAGGGTTTTCTGTCCCTTCTTTTTTTTTTTCGTGACCGGAATTTTGGTCAGACCGTAAATTTAATTTTTGAAATTAAATCATACATATATGCGTAAAATATACAAAATGTAAGGAAACGATACAACTCACTTTGCTTTCCTCCAGGGGCTTTTGGGGAGAATGTGAGCTTCGTATGTATTTGTTTGTGTGGGCCTTGTGCGTGTGCCTGTGCTTGTGGTTGTGCTTGTGCCTGTGCTTCTGCGTGTGCCTGTGCTTGTGCGTTGCCTTCTTTTTCGTGTTTCTCCCGTCCTTTTGATGCCGGCGCTTTTGTTGTGCTTGTATTTGTTTTTTTTTTTTTTTGTATGACCTTTTTTTTCCTTTTTTTTTCCTTTTTTTTTTCTTTGGGTTTGTCACTGCACTATCACTTTATTTATGCAAGTATGTTGCAGGTGTGCTTATGTATATATATATATTTTTTTTTTTTTTTTTTTCTCTTCACTGCACTTTTGTCACCACACTTCGCTTTAGTTTCTTAACAGCACTTATGTATGTATACTTATATAGAGATGTATGTATATGTTTCCTTTTATCTCTTTTTTTTTTTTTTTTGCACTTTTCTCACCACACTTCGCTTTAGTTTCTTAACAGCACTAATGTATGCACTTTAGTTTCTTAACACCACTTATGTATACTTATATAGATGTATGTATATGTTTCCTTTTATTTCTTTTTTTTTTTTCTTTTACTTTTGTCACCACACTTCGCTTTAGTTTCTTAACAGCACTAATGTATTCTTATATATATGTATATGTATGTATATGTTTCCCCTTTTTTTTTCAATTTGTTGGCACCAACGGGTCTTGTTTAAACGGTTTAGGTCACCACCGTTGTTATCCCACAATATATGTACATATGTATGTATATATTATTATTTTTTTTTTTTTTTTTTTTTTAACTGGCACTCCACCACCGTTGTGTTTCCGCAATTTTTTTGCACAATTTTTTATTTTTTATGCATGTGTTCACCAACTTTTTTTTTTTTTTTTGTTTTAACTGTCACTCCACCACCGTTGTGTTTCCGCAATTTTTTTAGCACAATTTTTTATTTTTTATGCATGTGTTCACCAACTTTTTTTTTTTTTTTTTTTGTTTTAACTGTAACTCCACCACCGTTGTGTTTCCGCAATTTTTTAGCACAATTTTTTATTTTTTATGCATGTGTTCACCAACTTTTTTTTTTTTTTTTTTTTGTTTTATTTAACGCGTTAACGCGACACCGTCACCGATTTTTATATAATTATATATAATTGTTACTTTTGTTTTATGTATTTTAAAATTATCTTTTTTTTTTTTTTGTTTTTTCCACTATTGCCGTCCGGTACGGCTTCGAAGGACCATAGTAAATAGGTTGATAAAACTCGCGGCACTTACCCGTTGACTTGGCGATGTCTCTGCGGTAGCGAATTAACAAACGGAGAAAAAACTGACGACTGGGATGACACGCACGTGTAGGCGAACAGATCGTATGAGAAAGAGAGCTTGGCCTCGTCCGCCAGTTCCTTTTGTTGATTGTGTGTGGTGTCCTCATGTGTGGTGCGAAAGGTGTGGTGTAAAAGATGATGTGTTGAGTGTGGGACGTAGTGTGGGATGACCGGAAATGATCCGCATGATGCCAATGTGTTGAGTATAGGATGTGCAGTGTGGGGTGAAGATGTGTTGATTATGGTGTGTATGTGTGGGGTGTAGTTATATTATATTTAGAGGGGGGTCAGGTGCTCATTTAGCCATTAAGCTAGAAAATGTCAAAATATATAGTATTAATAAATATTATGTACTTAAATAGATTAAGGTAATCGTGAAATATGAAAATTTTGGATACAATAAATATTATTTTCAAATTCTATTATGAATTATTTTATCACAAAACTAATTTATATTATTTCAGGAATGTGAAGGTTTGAAGAAGAAGCTGCACTATAACAACCTCAATAAAATCTTACCCAAAGTAGGATAGACTAAGCTGCACAACCACAACTACTCACTCCTTAAGGTCCGTATCCAGCTCTTAAGTAATTGCTCAAGAAAAAAAATACATTATTTCTTCAAGTAATTTTGACAGCTGGTTACGCATTGTGAATGATCCACATTAAAACAGCAATAGAGAATAAACAAAGAAAATAAGCTTTACGTATGTGTGAAGTAACATAAATATTTTTATTGCGATTTGAGGAATGTTTTTAATGTTTGGTTAGTTTTATACAACATTTCAAAATGAATAATACTTCATAATAATGATTTTAACTAATTTAGGATGAATTTAATGATTACTTTGAACTTGCTTCGAGAATCAATTGTTTATTTCATGTTTAAAATTAGAGCTAGATTTCTTTAGAGCTGCATACCAGCACAAGAAAATTTACCGCAGGAAATTTTGTTGACCATTTCTTAGGCGTTTTTTATATGAAGTTTTTACATTTCTTGAGAGCTGGATACTAAGCTTTACGAGTCAAGTAGATGTGCCTGTAATGTGGTAGTCTAGGTCTAGGTGGAAGCGCAGCTCTAGATACGCAAACGCTTCGAATGATCTAGTAAATGTTGTATTCTTTTACTGTCAGCATCAATTACCCTACTTAGGTTTAACAAAAACTGATCAGAAGTTACGGAAACAAGCTCATATTGCAGACTGTTCAATAGCTCAGAGATATTACTATACTCCAACAAAATTTGATTACTGAATACTGCTATTCTAATGAAAGCCTCAGACCAGTTACACAATAATGTTAAGCAATCATCCACATTTTTGTCTTGCAAATATTTTCACCACACAACAACAAGTGGTTGCTGCATAGCATAGCGCAAAGGAGAAGCGGATATTTCGGCATCTGCCAGATATTCATTGAAAAACAATAAAAATAAAAGATAAGCTTGCGAAGCAGGAAAGAAGCGGAGTAGAAAACACGCAATAAAATTGAAATTCTTAGAAGCAAAAAGTGAAAAAAATAATAACAACACCAAAACCACCTTTGAGTTTGTCTACGCATATGGAATACGCATCATAAAAGCCAGAAAATACTCGAAAGCGTCGGCAGAAATTATTTATTGCCATAAACGCCCACAATTGGCAGACCGAATGCCACATATTGCTATGAATGTCGCTGTAGTTATATATATATTTATATAAATAAATATATGTATATATAAATATAAGCGGGCGCATAAATTTGAGTATTTACTGCTTGGCAGCTATGCGGGGATTTGGAACGGCGTTTGCTGGTTGCAGCAGCGGTTCGCCGCCGTAGTCGTAGCACAAAGACACGACGCTTTCCGTATTCCGCTGGCATTCATCATTTTTTTCGAGTTTTTTTGCCGTCATTTCCTTTGTTCCATTTCATGTTTTCTTTTCATTTATACTTTCACCATTATTTTGTGGTTTGCCCCCATTATGCGCTGTTAGCGGCCACACAAATATACATACCGGGGATTTACATATTTTTTATTGTGCTCATTGCGTCAGCGATTTATGGCGCTAGTGACAATTTTCACATCGTATTGGCAAATGGCAAAAAACACGCGACGCAATTTATATACATATTTGAACGGCAATAGATTGGGCGCCCAGCTGCTGTAACAGCTTCCAGCTGCAGTCCACTTGCTGCTCCAAACCCTTCAACCCACGACTGTCAGCTTATATTTGACTAACGCGCACAGCCCTAAACCGTTATTTTTCCACGAGTATATAGCCGGCATATGTAATGTAAGTAAATACATATACATATGTAAGTATGTATGTACTCCCTCTCTGCTTTGCGCAAACATGCTTTGGGTTTGCGAGCCAGCGCCGAGCTGCAGCATGCCGCCATTAAACCAAGGGTTGTAAAAAATCAATTGCGGTTATTGAAGTTGATTGCCATCAAGGGAATTGAAAAGTCAAATAAAATTTAAAAGTATTTCCTTGATAAGACTTCATAAAGCTTTTTATGCTGCAAATTTGCGGCGAAGTATATGCAACTTTTAGGCCTGTCCAAGCTGTCGTATTTAATCAAGCGCAGGCATAATGGTTTATTACAAAAAAACATTAAAGTGTGTAAGGCTTTAACAGAACCAGTGAAGACAAGAAGATTAATCTACTTGTCACAGGCCCAGTTTTATTAAATTTTTTTTTATTCACTTGAAAGGGATTTTATTTCTTAAGAACCAACTGGAAATGAGACTTAGGGTTGTATAATTATATCATAAGAACATCATAGAAACTTTCAGAAAAAGCGGCAAGTTTAACTTAAAATCCCTCAATAACTACAGTTTCCACCTTATTTCACCTGCGAGTTCAGCGCTTTGAACAAATGGAGTTTAAGGCAGAGTTTTTGATATGGTATGGAGTTTTATAATAAATTAAAAAGAAAATAATTTCTTTTAAGTTTGAGGATAATTACTATTATTTTCATTGGCATATTCTATAAGTTCCTTTCAAAATTTCAGTACTTAAACTTCATCAAAATATTATGCCAAAAATATCTGCAAACTAATAGTGGAACCTCTCCGTGAGTTTCATAGCGCTAATTCCAAAGAAATGATCCAGAATATTCCTTGAACCAACAACATAACAGGTCAATTGAAAATACATATCTTTTTTGGTTAGTTCTAATTTTAAAAAGGCGCTCATATAAATTTGTCAGCTATCGGATTATTGGTTTGTGAATTATATCTTCGAATTTTGCTATTGCTTTTTGAAGTGAAGAAATACAGGGAAAGAAGTTTTTACAGCGACTATTATATACATAGCATTAATGGATCTTTGAGGGACGGAATTAGCGTAAAGCGACCGCATTGAAGAAAGAAAGAGTGCTGTTTCACCAAGGCAACACACTTGTGTCACAAGTCAGTGAAAAAGACAGAAAAATCCAGGAATTGAGCTTCGAATAGCTTTCGCATTCACTGTATTCTCCAGATTTAGCCCCCCACGACTATTTCCTGTTCTCAGATGTCATAAGAAAGCTTGCTGAAATTTTCCCCCGAATAGAAAGGGGATCACCGAAACTGCAGTAAGTCTATTCACGGAAGGTGGTGAAGGCTGCGGCTACCAAATATCTTTCAAGTAAAAGTGACTGTTTTTGATTGGAGCCTACTTCAACTTAACTCAAGCACACTGTGTGCTGAACTATAAATTAGTGCAATTATTAGTAATTGTGACTGCTGGCTTATAGCTTTAAATTTAATCGGCCACTTTTCCCCAAATCAACTGACTGGGAACGGGTTGCAGCTTTGTTGAATACGTCTTATGCCGAGTGGCTAAATATTTGCTCTGGGCGAATTACCGAAGTGGTTTGGAAGACAAAATAGAACCATTTTTCTCTTTCAAATGTACAATCCAGTTTCCGCAAGACTATGAAGAGCTGAAGGTGCTTTGTGTATATGTCGGAATATGGGAGATTTTTAATGACAAAGTTTTGGTTTACAACTGTTGAAGGTTCAGGCTGACATTTCTTAGTAGCTAACCCATCCTAAAAGAACTGTTTATTTGAGAAATTATGGAATGGTGCCGCATATCGGCAATAACGTGGCGAACGTTTCATTCCAAGCGCTTAATCGTCTCGGTCTTCTTTGCTTAGACAAGCGACTTCACTTCATCCTTAATCATAGCTGTATAGTGTTCCTTCTTGACTTTAACATTATGCCGGTTACATATAATATTTGTAGGAATATGGACCAACTTTGTGCATTCTTATGGCTGAGCAAATTTTTCTTCTGAAACGTTCGACGCTCTTGATGTTTGTTTGGCATGTAGGCGTTCAACGGAATGGACGGGCACAGCTTTTTTCAGTAAGGTATACTATTTTATCATAAGAAAATATATGAACCAACAACGAGTCGAAATTGTTAAAATTTACTACCGTCCAATTTATGGTCGACATAATGGTACTTTAAGATCTACCTTGGCCCATATTGGATGACATGGAATGTCACAATCGATTTATTGAAAACCAAGTTTGGTGAACGCGTTATCTCACGAAATGACCCGGTCTATTGGCTGCTTCGATCGTGCGATTTGACGTCGTTAAACTATCTACTGTGGAGCTACGTCAAATTTATGGTCTATGCCAACAAGCCAGCGAATATTGAAGAACTTTGTACGAATATCGAACATGAAATTGCAACAGTATATCGACTACTACAAGCGTGCCCGTTGTAGCCATGGAAAAGAAATCGAGTTTCATACATAATGGCATCGAATATACTTTCACAGGAACAAAAAATTTCAATTGCTATCTCAAGACGTTCTTGTTTCATTAATTTATTTTGTAGTGCTTTTATTGAAAACCTCGTTATTTTATTAAGAAAATATATTACTTTCAAAGCATTATTTTAAGTTCAAGATATTTATATACTGCACTTGTTTGCCATTTCTCCACTTCGTGCCAAGCAAGCTTACAACTCAATAAACGCATACGAAACTCGAAACGACATGCTTTGCTATCCACTATGTACGATCGACTCTATTGAAACATAAATTAATGGCAACAAGCAAATTATCAAAGGAATGCAATAAAGAAGGGTCGCTAATTTATTTATGTTGTTGTTAGTTGGTATTAATTAGCGCAACATAAAAACTTTCACTGCGCGAGTGGAAAAAAGTTAAAAATTTATGTGCGAAAGTAATGCGATGCAACGCATGAAACGGAGTGCAAGGACATAAGGGCAAGGGACACACGAAGTTTTCACACATATACTTATACATATGAGAGTATATATACTTTTATAAGCCATAAAAGCAGAGTGTGTGGTGAGAGAGGTGTAGCTGCACAGGAGGAATTAGAATTTACGGTAAAAGACACGCAGAGTTAGTTCAGTGAATGTATTTGTGTGTGAGTGTGTGTCTGTGACCGCCAGTTCATTCAAGCGGAAGAAGGTGTTGGCGTGCACGGAAAGCTGATGCAACGCGCCAAAAAAGCGAGAGTGTGGCCAATGGTGAAGTATTTGAAAAATGTGCGGAATGCGTGTGTGTAATCAGCAAGTAATGGTATGGCGTAATAGTATTTGTAATGGTGTTGGTAAATATTGTGATTGGTGGCATACACGCATGTGGGCGAGTATTGCATATGAATAAGGTGCAATAACTTCCGTTAGTTTTTTTTTCTCGCTCTCCACGTCGTTTTATCAAACTAGCATCTGCTTCGGTGGCAGCAATGCAGTTAATGTTGTTGTTGCTACAATTTTTATGCTTCCTCTGCACAGTGTGCAACTAACATGCGATCGGGCAATAAGGACACATACAAGCACACACACACTTGTATGTATTAGTTAAGTGGCGAGCACATATGGTAAACTGTTATAATATAAGTGCGAATTTAAGTAATGACATTGGTGCATGTTCACCACTTTACACATACGACACACAAACACACACATATGCAGCGGGAATGCGTAACGAGTGCAGCAACACAGACACACGCTTGCTTATAACAAGCTTAAATAAGGCGGTGCAACGCTTGAAACGAAATGGGTTGTGGGTATGCTCGTGTACATTAGGGTGATTCTTATGTCAGAAAGAATTTTCTACTCTTTAGAATTCCTTTAATCTAATTTAAAATAAAACCATTTCTCCAAATAAAAAATATTTCGTAGTTGTCAACGCTTTCAACTCGGCATACTGATTAGAAACCTAAGCTGCAGCTTGCCGGTGAAAAAACAGGGCAGTGCGTATCACGTGTAGAAAAAGGTCAGAAACGATCACCCTGAACATTTATGCCCATCATTGAGGTACCTTACCGCTATGATCGATACTAGGCTCAAATTCAAGGGCGCGTTGAAAAAGTCTGTGGTAAGGCGGCTACAAAGGCTGAGTAATTAAAAAAATACTTTTATGTTGCCAGTCTTTATAGTGACATGGAATCGTTTTTTCACCCAGAGCAATACCCAGAGCAACATCTGACATTATGAATTTGAAATCATACATATTTTTTTTTAGAACCACCCTAGCATGTCTTTATTTTAACAAATATACATACATATATATTCCAAGAAACAACACTACAACTGCAAGTGACCTTTGTGTTTCTTATATGCAACCTTCTAAAAACATATACGATTACTTGTATATACATATTGTATATAAATATATACATATATATATATTTGTAAGTAACGGGTGATTTTTTTGAGGTTAGGATTTTCATGCATTAGTATTTGACAGATCACGTGGGATTTCAGACATGGTGTCAAAGAGAATAGATGCTCATTATGCTTTTGACATTCATCATGAATAGACTTACTAACGAGCAACGCTTGCAAATCATTGAATTTTATTACCGGAAAATCTCAGTGTTCGGCATTCGAAATGTGAAAATCCGCTTTTTTATCGACAAATTTTGTTCAGCGATGAGGCACTATTCTGGTTGAATGGCTACGTAAATAAGCAAAATTGCCGCATTTCGGGGTGAGAGCAACCAGTTAGCCGTTCAAGAACTGCCCATGCATCCCGAAAAAATGGCACTGTTTGGTGTGGTTTTTGTACGCTGGTGGAATCATTGAGACCGTTGATTTTTTCAAAGATGCTGTTGGAACGCAACGTTACGGTGAATGGCGAATCGCTATCGTTCGATGCTAACAAACTTTTTGTTGCCAAAAATGGAAGAACTGAACTTGTTGACATGTGGTTTCAACAAGATGGCGCTACATGCCACACAGCTCGTGATTCTATGGCCATTTTGAGGAAAACTTCGGACAACAATTCATCTCAAGAAATGGACCCGTAAGTTTGGCCACCAAGATCATGCCATTTAAACGCCTTTAGACTATTTTTTGTGGGACTACGTCACGTAAGTCTACACAGAAAAAAGCCTTTTAGCAACTATTCCAGCTATCTTTGCTCAAGACAACATTTCCGAAAAAAATTTTCGGGCTATTCCGGCCGAAAATGCTCGAAAAAGTTGCCCAATAATTGGACTTTCCGAATGGACCACCTAAAGACGCAGCCGCGGTCAACATTTAATGAAATTATCTTCAAAAGTAAATGTCATGAACCAATCTAACGTTTCAAATAAAGACCGATGAGTTTGCAAATTTATGCGTCCATTTTTTTAAAAAAAGTTATCAAGCTCTTAAAAAATCACCCTTTATATATACTATATGTTCTTATATACATAACTGCACTGGAGCATCGTTGCGAAAAGTAATAGATTTTATTGCATTCCTGCGTGCAAAGATTTTTCGCATTCTATTTTTATGTGTTTTTCTTGGAAAATTCTCCAAGTGACGGCATTAAATGTAAGAGTCGCTGATAAAAGTAAATGCGCACTATTCAAAACTTATACTGATTGCCGCTGAAATGAGGCAAAATGTCGAAAGCAATTTCGATAAAAAGTTAGTCGAGTTACAGAACTTGTGGAATATTTTCGAATTGTAATTGCGGACATTTTTTGGAATCATTAACTAAATATAGATTTGATTTTTTATATTCTATGAAGATGAGTTTTTTGCTGTAAAATCAGGACTTGCCCTGTTAAAATAATATTTGAAAGGAAAGATTGACTCCACCCACACGGTGCTGTAGACGTGGATGAAAAAGTGTTTCAAAATGAAATCAATAACAAAGTGCAAGGCCTGCAATTTGAAAGGTTTTGCGAAAGATAAACACTGAAAGCACTGGCATCGCAGAAAACCACTCGACTTTTTCGTAGAGCGAAACGTGGTTTAGAGAGTTTTATCAAAAAAATCAACAACAGATTGAACTCATGGAAATTTATTTTTTATGGCCTTGTAACTCTAACACAAGTTTCAAAAAATTTGGCGCCCAAAGCAGGTATGAATGATCTAGATCACAACTTGAAGGATACCAACGGAAGAAATGATATAATGATAAATTGTTAGGCTTTCAGAAATGCCTCGCCCCTATTCTCAAAAAAATCGAAGGACAGTAATTTTTTATAACTTGCTTTAGGACGCATTCAGGTTCTTTTCATCATAAAACGGCTTACTCCTGAACCACTTTTACAAATCGTCCAATTTTATTACGAAAATGAATGTTTTGTAAAGAATGTTGTCGCGCGCTTCGTTCAATTTATTGTCAACATTTTGTTCAGAAATTAGGCTCATTTCTAGCTCAATTTCTGGTATGTAAATAAGCAAAATTGAGGAGAAAAGCAACCTGGGAAGAATTCAAAGATATCATTTTATCCAGAAAAAATTCCCCATAATCAATGGATTATTAATTAATTTCACTTTTGGACTCGTTGATTGGCCACCAAAGGCCTGTGGAGATATGTAAGTCTAAAATATGCGGAAAGTCCCGCTTCAATTCAGGTCTTAGAGCAAACATCACGCAGGTCATTCCCCATCACCAGACGAAATGCCTCGAACATGTCCATCGAAAATTATACTCAAACGGATGTATCGGCGACAACATTGGAAAGAGATAATGTTTCTGTTGTGCAAGTGTCGCCATGATAATGGTATTTTTCCAATTAAATTTTAAGTTTCTGTGCCTCTTCTTTAAAAAGGTTAGGGAAATTCGAAATGGATCAGACTTTCTTCTCTTCATTTATACATGGATGTAAGTCATTTCTGCCATTTTTACTCTACTACCACATTGGTTTCCACAGCAGTTTGCTGTTCAAGAGTACCAAAAAGGTATTTGGATGTGATTCTTGAGAGAGATAGAGTGTCAGATTTATCAAATTAGTCTCCATGAAGAGATTTTGTGATCTTAGTGAAGTCAAGCAGGCAGAAGATTATATGTAGTTTAGCTTCTTATATTTTTTTTTACAATAACTCATCACCATCCTCAGCAAAGTTTCCCAATTTTCCAAGCGCGGAGATTAATTTTAACAAATTGCGGATTAGTATTAAGCATAGAAGAATGCGATAGGAACTTCTTGCTCAAAGTAGTTTTAATTATGAATTTTATAAAATTTTACTAGTAATATTTAGCCACACACACTTCCCACATATAGATACATAGTACATTTTTATCTGCCCATTAACGCTGGTTCTTTTTCAATGTTGCATGCTAATTCTGGGCAAAAAACAGACAACATTTTAATTACCTAACTGATTAGCATATTTTGCTAAGTGCAACAATGGAGTCGTCTAGTCGGTGGCGCTGTCGAGTGTGCAACTCATCGACGAATAAACGAAACAAAACGTTACAGTGTGGCAAAAAGTGTGGGTACACATCAATAGTTAGCCATGTGCGTGCGCCTGTGTGCCGTTATCAAGTATTGTGGCGAATAATATTAATGCAAGCTGAAGTGAGAAAGTAATTTGCAAATTCACAAAAAAGCCACAGCAAAGGAATTGTATGATGTAAAGCACTTAGGGATGTAATTAAAAGCCAACCATTCAGCGAAGTGGAAGGAAAAGCCAGAAAAATTGCAAAAAGTGCGAGCAAAAAACTGGCACACATGCACACATGCTGACGTACATACATATATATAGTATATGGAAGAAGCTACCAGTCAAACAAGCATTTGTCATGTCATGCAAGGACGAACGTGTTGAGGACGAGAGAAGAGAGCGAGGAAGTGAGAGAGAAAGGGCACAACAGCAAATGAGCAAATAATATGCGAACAAATGCGCAAATATGGTAGAGTGGGTGTGGTTTGTGGCGTGAAAAGAATACCAGTTGTGTGTGTGTGGGCGACTAGAATAATGTGTGCCAAAGAGTACGTGTGCCGCCTGGCCGCAGGAGCTGTGGAGTGAAAGCGTTACATTTGTATATTGCAAACTTTTTTCAAAGGCAAAAAGATGAAGCTGCCAGCGAATTGCAAGTAGCAGCAGCAACATTAAAAGTAACAGCAACACACACACATACACATATGTATATGTAAATTTTTTTAACGCAGCTGCATGTTTGCTTGTACTTTGACGAGAATGAATAGTGCATTTCTAAAATTGTCTATGCGCTCAGGAGCAGCCACTTACACGGCCACCAGACACATTTGCCATGTCGATGCGCAGCCAAAGCGACAAAAGGTGCATTCAACGAAATGACGACGCGCACAAAGGCTGGCGCGGTGCTGGTGGCGGTCACATGGACGAGCTTGCCTGCACGCCAGCAAATCTCAGCTCAAAGTGCACCACCAACACATTGCCAGCCGCCACTTACACACACTTACACAGGCGCATACCAACAAGTACATGTTGAAAAATAAATAAAATACAGGCGTTCTACGTGCAAATGTGTGCGTGTGTGTGCTGGTTACACGCACGACTGGTAATTTGTATGCACTCATCGGTGCGTTACATTATACCGTTTAGTCTACTCTCTTGGCTGGCTGTCTAAACGAGTGCACATGTGGCAGCAATGCATAGTACATACGTGTGGCATATGTGGCAGTTACAATGCTCAATCACCCACTCACGATTACCGGGTACATCGCCTGTGGCATCCTTTGAGCGCTGCCTTCAATACATGCATTATATCATGAGTGTGTGGCTGTGTGTGAGCCTAATAAGAAATGCTTTTCAGCCTCTTTGCGTAAGTGGCACAATTATGTGCGTAATGCACGCCTGCCACACAACACATACAAGCCTATGCTAGTTTTCATGTATAGACAGCATACCTATGTCCAACCTTATGTCCTTGTGCCCTCTCACTCACAGACGCATTAGCACAATGGCAAATCGCAGGCAATTTCATTTGACTTACAGCTAACAGCGCTGTGTGTTGGTGGCGGAAATGGGTTTTTTATAGGGAACTTGTAAGTGGCAAGCTGGTGTTGTGGCTACTTTGAAGCGAGTTTGATGAAATAGCTTTACTTCCATATGTAGGCTAGTTGTGGCTATTTGATCAAGGACAACATAGTTGAATGCAGTTGGGTAGGACAGAATGTGCCGGAAAAGTAGCACAACAAATGATTTGTAAAGAGCATAGTTTCCGGTGGTCAATGAGTAACCTAGAAAACTTCTTTTTTTCGAGGAGGTAGGCGGAATCCTTAAGAGAATTTCGATTCTTTAACTAACTAACTTTTTCTATTAAAATAATCATACAGTTGGTAAATAACCGCTAACTAATCGAGGCTACCGAAAACTGGTAACCTGTAAAAGTAGGATATAAGTAGCGAAATAGATGGAAATTATTGTCATCTACACATATCGACTCAGTCTCACGATTTTTCTTTTACTTCGACCATCTTATGAAAACAGAAATCCAGGAATGGCTACCTGTTAGGAATAAAAAAGTTGTTAGAACTTAAACTTTTTCCAACAAAATAAGATTTTATCTCAAGAATACTTCTAATAGCAAGTTTTTTGGTATAATGGAATTTGAAACATGGCTGTTTTTTTAACATTTATAATAAAAAAAGTAAGCATAAACTAAAATGTACAACCGTTTTGAAAATCACCATCAATTTTTCAAAGCTTTTAAGGCATTTTATGTTCACCTCATAAAGGATATTCTGTTTCACGTTATTAATTTTAAATTCTAATATCTCTGAATGGATAGCTGGATACTAGTGATCACCTCCAAGTCTTACATAAATAGAGTTGGAGTCAACTCTGTGTTCTCATATAGTAAAACTTTACACCCCGTATATTCAGGCTCAACTTTTCTCAGTCTTAATAATTGCAGAATGCTTACGGATATGAACTCCGTTAACTTTCTGTGGTTTGCTGCTGAACCGCTGGGTCTCAGACCAGCTCAACAAGCATTGGTTAACTACCATCAGCTGTGAAGTCGCCAGGTCCTTCTTGGCTGCGGTAAATGAGAAAAAGTCTAGAGAGATCTTCGTTGTCAGTAAAGTGTGGAAAAAAGATAAGATAGAAACATATCAACACTTTCTCCTCGAATGTCCCGCTTTTGCCAGAATAAGGCAAAAAATACCTGGATCTAATACACCTCGACATCCAGGTGATATAGCAAAAATAGACAGGAAACTCCTTAGCAGACTATGTTCAAGGCGCTTTGCCGATAGCTAAAACCCAACTACAGCAGTTTTTCACTTAGCTTCCCAAAGGACAAGTCTAATTGTGATCCCTCCGCCAAACCGAGGGATTATCTAACCTATCATAATCTCACCTAACCTTATCTAGTTGCTTTTCTTAAACCCCAACCACTGTTTGCTGAGTTCTTGCAAAGTCCATAGATACAGTGCTAAGATGCAAAAGAACGCATTTTATTTCTATGAAATCTAGGTAAGAGTTTTCTTTCTTGTGAACTTATCAAATCATAAAAGTCATATATAGAGGATAGTTGATATAACTGATAGTGAGAACAAACACATGATTACTGTTTCAATTGGAAAGAAAATGGTCGAATTGGGTTTGAAACAGCGAGTTGTTGGATACTGTCTAGTGGTAAGCGAGTTCCTAAGTCGACAAACAAACTAGCAAAGTCTTACGAATTCATGTGTGATGGACTCGACTAAAATCTTTTGAATTTCTGTATAATATTTGATTTTGAATCTTAAGCCAATCGAAATCAGCTGTCGGCACATTTATCGACAACGGAAAGGTCAAAAGAAAATATGACATTTTCTAACATTGAAAGAGTCTGTAAAATTCAGAAAAACTGTGATCCCATAATACCAGTCAATTATGATGGCATCAGTCGACTATTATCCACATGTTGTTGGTGTTGGTGGATTTCAAATATTAGTCACGAGTCCTTTCTATGGTTTTGACTGTCAACAAAAATGTTCTAAGATCAAAACCAGCTGTTTATTAAGAGTCCATTAAACATTGTCTGGACATGTCGTTTTGCATCAAATATTATCGCAAATGTGTACCCAGTGAGTACGAACAACATGCGTGATTGGAGTTGAGCGGTCTAATTAGAGATTGAATTGACGTCAAAGTTTTGCGAATTACACCGCATATTTGTATGTAGAGTTCAACAGAAATGCACAAAAAACTAAGTAACTAATTTGTGAAGTTTAGAAGTTTCGACAGCAAACTCATTAGACTGAAGCAATAAAAATGCAACAAAAGCAACAGCTTTATGATTCTCCGAAACGCAATAAAATTTAGTGCTTGCCAAATTCCCAAAATTGTCGTCTATATGAGCTTGATTTTCACACACAATATCAACAATAATAATACGCACTTTTCTTTCGTTTCTTGCGGAATGCAAATAAGTACACGAGCGACGTTACGAGAGCAGCGCTTTGACCAGCCTGGCACCTGCGCGGCGCATAAGCCAATAAAAGTAGATTTTATTAAATGTTGGATGGAAATGTTGGCATGTCAAACAAAGGGATTTGCACAAATTTTGGTAGCAACTGACTTACGCGCAAGACACACACGTATGTACTTATTTTGTTTTGGTGTGTGAGAGTGGCTGGGAAAGTGCGAGGGAAGCTGGCAGGTGTGCGCTGAAATCAGACTTTCAGACAATTTACACGCCATTTTGAGCGGCGGCAATGAGCGAACATTTGTTTGTTATTGCAAATACACACACAGGCACACACACAAACATGCGTAGGTGAAGGCACGCAGGCTCTGTGCGCTTAAAGCGACTGACTTTTGTAGCGGAACGCATATTTTACATGCACGAGCGGCGCTACACGCCAGCTAAAAGCCAAGTACGCAAGTATATGTGTTTTTGCATGTATGTGCTTGTGTTCTGGTATATGTGCAGGTGCATGTGTGTGCGTTCTTACAGCGCTAATAATATGAAAAGTATTTAAATTCATGCATTATTGCCATAAACACAGTTGGTCGCAGTTGTCTTTTATTTGCTTCTTATTTGTTTGTGTGTACTTATATATGTGTGCGTCTCCAGGTGGGCGCCCTTAGCAGCTGTCATGAATAAATTTTGTGGCTTTTGTGTTAGTATAACCTTAAAGAAACTCGCGCGCGTTTTTCGCTTTGTGAATTTCGTATATTTTTCTTGAGCCGCTTGTGCGTAATGCCGTTTGGTTTGTATGTCTTCCAGCTTATTTACTTTGCTTATACAGTTGTTAGGCATTATATATGTTGTTGTTGTTGTTTATTTGTGTCTCGCTTTGCTGCTATTCTCCTTTAATGCGCTCATTCATTACGTTCGTTTGAGCGCATCAACGTATTTAACTTTTTATTTGCTTTATTGTTATGCGCAAAATGTTGGTGGAAAATTTTTCAAAATTACGCGTCACCATAAGCGATATCGCCAGTTATTATAGCAACAAATTTTTAGCATTTCTCCGGATAAAATATCCAAAAATTTGCGTCTTATTGTGCTGCAACGCACAACAACCGCGAACTCGAAGTTAATTATGTGCCGTTATATGCTGCTATGTACCGTTATGTGCCGTTAAATTATACTATTTGCCATTATGTTCTACTATGCGCCGCTATGCGCTGCTATTTACCGTTATGCATTCCTATATATTATAATATATACCGTTATCTGCACTTGTATCTCTTTTAAAGCAAATCTTTCTCATTTTTCGCTAACACATATGAACATGTGCGTTACTGTTGTTGTTGTACTTACGTATTGACCTCCTTGCCCTTTTTGTGTCAACAGTGTAGTCGTACATCTTGCTTAGAAAATAATCTTTTCTTTTACTTTAATTTATGTTTTGTAGCTTGTATCCTTTTCCTTTTGCTCGAATGCTCGGCATATTTCTTGACATTTGCCATTTTGCTGCGCTCTTCAAGTGTAAAACTCATATTTAGTTACATATGCTTAAGCGGATTAACATTTACAATTCATAAGCCTTTATCATTGGTTAGACGCAAGCTATTGTTGCAGGGGATTATTGGTGGTATAGAAGAGAAAATTCTCACAATTTAAGAAATTAGTTTGCTTTAAGCGAGAAAAATTACAAAATTCTTCTAAATTGTTGAATTAAATTTTAAAGAAACAAATTTCACTGGAAAGAAATTTTACGATTTTCAGAGAAAGTGACAATCCCGACGACTGAAGACTATTCAAAATAAGAAATAAATCTTATTAGAATAAGTTTCATTGCATATTAAACTTCCGAGAATTCAATTCATGAAGTTTCCTTAGCGACTTTTTGAACTGTAAATATCAGATTTGATGTAGTATCAGATTTCTTTAAATTGTGGTAAGATGAACCTTGTTGTTTGCTGACCATGCATTGCTGAGTTCATGCGGTGGCCATAGATCCAGTAAAAGTCAAAAGAGGTCTAGGAGATGATAGCGTGATAGACTGATACTCATGACAAACACTTTTTGAGTAGCCTTGAGTGAGCAGTACTGCAGTATTCTGGTGGTCTAAAACTATCCTCGACGGTGACCGTGTTGAGTATGTAGGAGTATGCAGGACTTAAAAATATGATGACAATCGTGGTACTACCGGATTTAACTATAAAAGTGATGGGATCCGCGACTCCTTTTGTAGGAACGAATTCAATGAACACAATTTTCGAGTACTTTTTCCACTAAATCCAGCCTTATTTCATGAATATCACGTTTAATACTGACTTGTTATGCTTGAAGATAGTCTGGTTTATTGCTAAAGATCAAAAGCTTCAAAAAATCAAGCGACAAATAGTCTAATCACAACTACTTAGAGCTCACAATTTCTTGAAATATTCGAATCTGCAAAGTTATCTCGCAATAATTCTGTTATACGTGCTGTGTGACACGTAGCCTCGTCTTGTTGGAACCAAATGTTGCCAAGATCAACTTCTTTCAATTGCGGCCATAAAAAGTTTAGATCGATGATAATCTAAACCGCTATTCATAGACCGTGACGGTGTTACCAGCTTCATTTTGGAAGAAGTGCGGAGAAGGCGGGTTTTCCACCAGACCAAAAATCGCACCAAACTGTCAATTGAGGTGAATGTTATCAATTTTCATGAATAATCTGCGGTTTTTTCGTTTTGTCAATTTTCCGCGCCACTTAGCTGAAAGTGATTATCATTGGTGAAGACAATTTACAAAAAAAAAAAAATCGTTATCGTTTTCAAGTTTCTGCAAAGCAAAATCAGCAAATTCACGACGTTTACGGTGGACCAAAAGCTTGCGTTCTTGAGTAAAAACCATTTTATACGGATGCAAGTCGCAATCTTTTCTCAAAATCCGCCTGGTTGTGGTTTGATACAGTCCCAATTCCCGTTAACGTTTTGGATTCGACAAATTGCGGTCATCTCATTAGCAACACTTGCTTGAACGACAGGAATATTTTCATTACTTCGAGCGGTTCTTTGCCTTATTGTCATTTGAAGATTATAACAAGAAAATGTACGCTCAAATTTTCAACAATTCCACGGTTAGCGGGCACTGGTGGACGACTATTATTGTACGATCATAAAATAGCAAAAGAGTAGGAACATTTGCAATTGGAGAAAGATTTTTGTGGTAATAAAACTGAATATAAACGTTGTACCTGCATATATCTTGCCATAATTAAATTGTAAACATTATTATTATTTGAATTAATAAATCTCCTTGGAAACATTCAAATTAGCGTCAATGTCTAGCAAGATAAGAAAATCAGAAAATTTAATGCCGTTGCCCACATTTGTACAATAATTCCAAATCAGAACTTGACTGTTGTACTTTTCTTAAGCCAAATTGCGCATTGCCCGGAGACATGCCATACACTAACAAACCTGCACTACTTACACACTACACTACATTTTGATTCACACATACATACATACATATTCGTCATCACCAGCGTTGGCTTTGATTGCGCCATCACGCCAACTCGCCATCACGCTGTCATAATGATGAATCAAAAATAAATTGCGGCAATTCATAGTCTGTTCGGATTGTCATGTTTTTGCCGCCTTTTTCATGTCTTCCAGCGGCTACTGCCAACTGTCAGCTGCCGAATAGTAAGAAAACGAGGACAGTGTCAATGAAAGTAATGATGGCAGCCTCTAAAAATATAAAGCTGTCTGCGAAGATGAGCCCCATACACAGACTATAAGTATTCGGCGCAATCACAACAACAAAATACAAGCAGCACTCTGGGTGTGCAACTCTCGTGCCCGCTTCTCTGCCGCATTGTGGATTTTCTCTGCCAATTCATCGCTACATCCCTTTATTTGCCAGTGATATGCGACTCATTTGGTTGAGTGAGGGTTGAATTGATGAATTTAGCGCTGTTGTCCTTCCAGCGTTGCCTGATATATTGCCTACTTAACGGTTAGTTTTGTGCTCTTACATAGTTGTGTCGTTGTTGTTGTTGTGTTGCTTGACACTTTAAATAGAAATTAATGATTTCATTATAGAACTCGTTTGGCAGTTTGCAGCTGGCCACTGGAAGTTTGTGCTTCGCATTCTTCTGTTGGTGTATCAATACATCAATATTTTAGTGAAATTTTGTGTACGCCGTGGCGTATGATTAATTTGTGCGCTGTTGGCAGCAGCGGGCGGCCGATTTAATAATATTGGTATTTGTCACAGGAGACTGAGGAATGGGAAAGTAAACAAGTATTCTCATTTATTTAGCCATTAGCAGACAAATTAGGCGCAACTGAAAATATTTACGCTTCTCCTTAGCTTCTTCTCTTGCCTCCATTTTTTGTCAATTTACTGTTGCGCTTTGCCTCATTTAAAATTTTCCAGCATTTTATAGCCTGCCAAATTGTTGAGTCGCGCTAATGCTGTTTGTACTGGATTATGTTAATTAGAAAGGAAAATATTTGTTTATTACCCCTTCAGGATTTTTTTGTAATGCAAATTTTCTAGACGCGGCAGTTAATCGATGGACGGCAACAGAATAAAGTGGCAAACAAAATTCATCCAAATTGATGTTGAAGAGTGTTACTATCATGGAAACTAATCTGATTTAAGATGCAAAGGATGAAAAATTAAAGAAATTGCCACATGTTTTCAGTCATGCAATTATTATGATAAAATAAACACAACAAGGTTCGTTCGAATCCAAATTGGTTTAATAAATATTAAATGTGATTGGAGTTGCCACCCTTTTACAATTTTAAATGTTGTATCATAAGCGAAGGCTTACATAATCGAATTTTTTCGTTTGCGTATCAAATTAATTAAAGAAAATTTAACATTTAAAATTTTTTTAGCAGTGTTGCCACTTAATCAAAATATTTTATATACATACAATATGTTAAAATTACTAAGATAACTGATTATAGCTACAAGCTTAAAATTAAAGTATTTTTATGGAGGGTTGCCATATCTTGTAAAATCTTGAAGAAATAAATTCTGAGAAAAACTAAAATACTAAACTGAAAAAATAATAAGTGAGGCTTCAAGAAATGATATGGTAGAAAAAAAATTAAAGGGTTGCCACCTGCCCAAAACTTGTTATAAAATTAAATTTATGATCCAAAGATTTCTGACTAAATTTTATTTGATTAATTTTTTTCAGAACCAATTTTGAGAGGTTGCCACCTTTTTTAGTACCGAGTATTCCTTTAAAATATTGGCATGAATTCAAAGCCGGTTCCCAATTTCTACCTTATGAGAATTTAATTAGGGATATAGTTAAAAAAAATGTAACGGGTTGCCACCTGTTCAAAAGTAAAATTAAATGAAAGGGCTAAACAACGTTAACTAAAGTTGATTTCAATAAATTTTTTTCGGAGAATGGTTGCCATATTTTATAATTTATTACTCGTTGGTAACCATGCAGTTCAGTAGCATTAGAATTTATTACCCACATCCGATAGGTTCTTCTTCTTCTTTACTGGCGTAGAAAACGGTTACGTGGATGGAGTCATGTGTAGAAGTTCACACCAGTGAGGAAAGTTCTCTGATCGCCATTCGCTTGGGAGTGGCCAGAAACGATTCTTTTACATATGGCTCAAGCAGTTCACGACTCCGGTCTTTGACCAATTATTCTCTGGGTAGCCTAAGAATATCCATTTGAAGGAGATCTAAAATGGGCAGGCGAAATATCCCCTACTTAGGGTTGTGCGCTGGGTTTGGGACCCGCCACGTAAAAAAACACCCCCAATGAAAAATAATAACCAGCCTCAGATGAGAGACCCCCCTTTTGATGACGACCATGGAAAACGAAAATATCGGATAGATTGCCCTACTAATAAGTCTAGAGAAAAATCTATAATTCTTACGTTGCTGTAATTAAGAAGTCTCAGAGCATAATTTCACTGAAACCGACATTTATTGGAAAAAGAAGAGAGCACATCTGCTAAAAGAGCTAGCAAGATAAATACTTATTTCCATGCTTATATATTAGAGCAGTACTTTGCAAGCACGTAAAGTGACAGTCATCACCCTCCCTCTAGAAATATTTCACGCTGAAAAGAAGGCCTAAGTAGACTTTTACTATATTTTGAAAATCTTTAAACAGATATGTGGAGTCACTTTGCATCTCCGTTTTTAACAGTTTATATTAAAATATCTCATGAAGTGTATTCACATATTTTAAACCCCTGCAAAACCCAGCAGAGACTTAATTCTGCGTCAGACAGCATTTCACAAACAATGAGAAGCTTCAAACGAAGAAGCTAAGTAAATTTAATCACATTTTACTAAAACACCTATGACAAGAATTAAAACAACCCATCAAAAGCACTTACAAGCGCAACTACATTCATATTCACACGCACACGGGCAAGCGCTAAACATATTGAAGCGACATGGCGTATGAGTAATGTGTTCCTAAGAATTCATAAGCAGTTAAAATGTAAATGATACAATCTGTTGTTGCTATTGTTTTTGTTGCTGTCAGTCGCAGTAACTGCGATAACAATGCAGAATATTGTTTTGATTTTTCATGCGCTTTCGCTTGTAAACGCTTTTGTGTCTGCTGCCTTGCGATTTGTTAAGGCATTACTGAAGCTTTTCATTGTCTCTGTTGGCGCGACAGCGCAAAGAAATCTCAGCTGAGCTGCTACACCTTGCTGATTTTTCACATACATAATCCTATATGTATTACGAAGCAAATGCAGGCACATTTGTTGGCGATATATTTGCACCAGAAGAGAATTCAAATCCATTGTTGATATGCCAGCTTGGAAAATGAAGGGGATTTTCGCATTAATACTTTCTAATAAATTGAAAAGACGCAGACGGTTTGTTGGGGGCACAAAATCGAGCTGTAATGGAATGCATATTGTATTGGGAGGCGCATCGCCTTATGTAATGGTGTACGTATATATATTGGCAAGCCGTAGTAAAGCGAACGGATTGACATAACTAAGTGAGATTTATGGGCTGTGGCGGGAAATATGTCTTTATAATAAAACCTGTACATATACATATTATATATACACGTATATATATATACATATGTATGTATATAACGACCTCCACTATAAATGGTGATTGCGTTTGAATTGGATTCCATTTTACGTGCAAAGTTCGTTGGCCGCCATGACATTTCAGTTGGCGTGCATCATCGCACCAGACAACTTCTTACACAGCCTCATGCTCTTCGCAACTCTGTGGCAGCACTTGTATGTATTTGTATGCATTTCGAAATATCTTCTCATTTCTGATTCGCAGTATCGTTTCATGTTTGTTTGGCAAATAAAATCGTGTTTGCATTGTAATTTTTGTATTAAAAAATGCTGGCGCAAATATTTCATATACACAGTTGAGAATCAAGTGATTTATATGACACATGTGACCTTTGTTACACACTTGATGTGTAGTCTAGCAGACGACAAGGGTAGCTGCTGGTAGATACTCGATAGCAGACAGTTGATGATGAATGTGTGTTATTTTGAAAGTTAAAAGCGCTGAAATGTTGGAGAAAGATATTAAAAAGAAAAAAAATTATGTGATCGAAGGGCTACACTCCAACTAATAAAATAGTATATTGTATACATAAATCTGCTAATCTTTTTAAAATTGAATTTTATTCTGTAAAGAGTAAAATTAAAGCGTATGCTATATTTCTTCATTCAATATGAATTAATTGGGTTTTAAGCCGTTAAATAAAATTAAATTTTCAATAACTCGTTTTTTGTTAAATAAATATAATAAATTTACAATAAAAATAAAATATTACTCTTTCCGTATTGTGGTTGCTGTTATAGTTAATTATTTTGTGTAAATTTTTCTAAAAGAAAAAGGGGAAATTTTCAGCCAAAAATTAACTTTACTTCTAACTGAATATTTTTTAGTCGGTTAAAGCTTAAACAGAACTGCCATATTGTCTTTTTATAATTATTGATTTCCTAAAAAACTGAACAACGGGGCGAAATCAACAAAACTAATGCTATTAAGAAAATTTCAAGATATATTTGGCTACAGTTGTTCTAATTCCTATTAACGATTGTGTGACAGCGACTGAAAATACATATGGGTCAAACCACGTCAAGTAGTCCATGAAAATTTCGAAAAATCACCGATTTTGAAAATGAGCAGTTCATTAGAAAGGAAATCAGACGCATACTCTGAGATATTTCTTCAAAATTCTTTGTTTTTTGTTAAAGTTATTGAAGGTTGAAATTTAGAGCATGATAAAATTGTAAAATTATTTTCTCATAAACTACTAGAGATAAATCGATGAAATTTTGTGAAGTCAAAGAAAAATGTTCGTGCTATATTATAAATATTTTTTCACGATCCATTTGTTTAAATAATAATATTTTACATAATTTTTTGTTAAGCAATTCAAATTTTTAAGTGTTCTTCACGCTAAAAAAAAATGAGAATATGTGACACAACGCAAAAAATATTCACCTTTAATAATCTGCAAAAAAATTTTTGTTCATTCATACCATTCCAAAGATATTGAATTTTATGTCCTCCCATCGCTCTTAAAACGTATGGCACATCCATCATTGCGCAATGTGCTCGTAAGCTCCTAACATCTATGCTGCATGAAAAGCATTAGCGATACTATTAAAAATTTATGCTCATGTGCAGAAAAAATACTAGTAAAGGTCATACGTCGATATTTCACTACATTATACTTTAATTCAAAAATTTTAGTCGAAGTTTATCAAGTATGTATCTCAATTAGATTAGGTTAGCCCATGCTGGCCAGTCTTTACGCCACACATAGACTTACTGGTCACTAGTAGTGCCAGATGGTGGTACAGTTTGGTTCGTGGCGAGGTATCTCAGATAAGATTGTTTAAAATAACTACCGTCATAAGGCACGGAAGGCAAGAGGACTTCTGTCGGAGAGATATAACATACATATAGCTGGCATATGTGAACGATAAGAATCAAGTGTTTTTTGCATAGCTTTTTTATTTAACGAGAAATCTTCAAGAAATTTTAAATGGATTAATTCCTAAGGAAATTATGCAATTTCAGAAGAAATTGTTAATATCTGAAAATTATAATATATAGCTGCCATACAAACTGACTAATAAGAATCAAAATAAAAATTTTTCTTTACCCTTTTATGCTTTAAGAAATGCGCCTTTGAAGGATGTTAGTTTGGAAACGCCTTCGGTGATTATTGCTTGTCGCGCGCAAGTGTTCATGATTGGTACAAATTATTCAAAGAGTATCGAGAACGCATTTGCGGATGAACCACGTGGTTAGGATGGTGGAGCTCAACATCAACTGATCAATACGTCATTAAAATAAAGGTTTGAGAATCGACGACTAACAGTCAGAGGTCTTACTGGCATCGTTCGAATATCGGAAGAATTAGAGAAAACTATTTCGAAAGAATTTTTCGGATTAAAAAATATTAAAGTAAAATTGGTTCCAAAGTCATTCCATTTTTTTTTTTTTTAAACACCATCGCGTTAACGTCTGTGGAACAATGTTTTAATCATGAAACATATTATTACTGGCGATGAGTCTTGAATCTTTGCTTACGATCCGGAAACAAACGATCAATCGGCCGAATATTGTGGCAAAGGTGAGCTCAAACGCCCGCTTCAGGGAAACCGTTTTGAGTCAATTGAAGACATTTAGTGGGATTAAGAATAATTTATAAGTTTTACAATTTTTTGCGCACAGTATTTTCTTTATGACTTTAGAATTTACGACTGTAATTATTCACCTTAAGAAAAGGTCTTTAAGCCCCAAGTGCAATTCACACAAGTATGCTCAGCAATATACAAACCCAACATGTCCATAAAATTTACAGAAGAAATAGAAGCAAACTAAGAATACTTTTATTAAACGCAAGGCACTTCCATTACTTCCCCGTATTAATAATTTGAACCACTATTGCATTATCTCAATTTAGCCACCTGAAATGAGCCTCATACAGGGACGATACACGTTATTCAAGAAAACTGCTCTTGAAGCTGGAAATCATTTTTCAAATTCAACTGCTCCAGCGATTCAAGGGGAAGCTGAGCACAAGACTAAGAAATGTAATTTTTCACTTAAAATTCAATTTGAGTGATTTTTGATTTGTTGCGCGCTAAGGTTTTCTATGCCAACCGCACAACAACAACTACGCGAGCTGTCATGCAAGCGCGTTTGTATTTGCTTAGCTGTCATTACATTTTATACGTTGCATTCATCTCATTTATATGCTGTCAGATCGCTCACATGTGCGTTACGTGCGTCACGTAATGCATGAGCTGGCACAGAACCTTAGCCGCCAAGCCACGGTAAAGCACTTCAACAGTTTATAGAAACAAATATCCACTTTGCCGTGCATGTGTCTATATGTAAGTGTGTGTGTGCAATTTTCCACGAGACCGCATTTGTTTGCCACACGCATTGCCATGTGCCATATAGCCACAACGCGCGCTGACAATTTATAATCGTTCCCTAAGCACAGGTGCAGACACACGCACACACACTTAAAATGAAGTATAAATACGCGTAAGAACGCTGGTGTGTGTGCTTGTGTGTGGCAAACTCAATTGCGCGCATCTGAACGTTTTTCATATATAAAGCTTAGCTTGACAGCGGCTCCTACGCTCCGCCAATTCCTTAAGCCACTGCTGGAAATGTCCCCACATTATTTCTATGGTATGCCGCACACGCTAACTGTATTTTTCTGCGAAACGAAAATTTATGTAAATAAGAAAATTTAAAAAAGTAAGTGGCTTCCAAGAAAAAGACAATAGAAAATTTATGTGCGCCGAATGAAGAGCGGCTGATAATCTGCAGGCTCGTTGTGCCACCAAACAGTTGATTTCTGATAAATTTATACATGTGTGCATGTGTGTGTATAAATGTGCCTAAAAATCATTTTGGTTCGTGCGACATTTTGACTACAAAGAGAGTAGGGTTCGTACATGCATTGCATGGCCAATGATTTCCCTTATTTTCTATGTCAATGCCAGTGAATATTAAAATGAAAACAAAATATTAAATGAAAAGGAAGTGAAAGAAAGGAACAGATTGAAATTGAAGAAAATGGGTAAAAAAAAAGTTTTGATAATAAGCGAAAGTGACAAACTCACTGATGGAAATTGGTAAATTGCGCCAGACATGGCGCACACACACACATATTCACTGAAGAACACATCCGTTATAAGCCAATTTTCTAACTCAGCATATGTGTGGCTTCCATTGTTATCACACAGAAAAATAAGAACACACATACGTATACACAAATATAGATATTAGGGTGGGTCAATAAAAAAACGCAAGTTTTTTTTATTCTGAAAAAAAAATTTCTAAAAAAAAATATATTAAAAGAGATATTCATTAAAGTCTTTGGAAGCGAGAATTGGAGATATTAGAAAAAATATAAAACTTCAAGACTTTAATCACTTCATTTTTCCCATATGTTTCATATGAGATTTTTTTATCCTATACAATCAAGTTTTCATCTCCAAAGCAAATAAGTCTACAAATTTGAAAAAGTGCAATTCGAAAACCAAATTTTATGCTCTACAAAATGATCCTATTTTTCTTACGAACATTGTTTAAAAAATTATATGCACTTAACTTAAATGTACTGTATTCATATAGTACACCATGGCGTATGAGCAACACTGAATATAAAAACCATTTGAATGAATGCTCAGCTCCTTTGATTTCTAACTTTAACTGCATATTACTTTTAAAACATTATTTTTATAAAAAAAAATCTGTAAATCGCTTTTTTAGAGTGGAAATTTTTGTACTAGAATATCATTCATCTAAGTTTTTAGGTTAGACTCTTCGATGCAAAATATCAAAATTTCCATATTATATTCATATATGGACAAGAACTGAAACTCGGGGCGTAAAAAAAAAAACAATCAACTCGGTAAATAAGAAACACCCTAACGTTGTACTTAACTGTACAAACTGATATCCTTATATGTAATCCTACGTCTCCGTGCATTTCGTTGAGTTTGTCTGCTGCGCATCCTTTTCCTCATTGTCACTTACCTGCAAAGAAGAGCGAAAATACGGCATGAATATAAAGATAAAGTTTTATGTTCGCAGCCGTTAAATGAAAACACATTTTGGCTGATACAAAATCTGTAGTAAAATAGTATAAAAAATAAGTTTATATCTGTGTGTGTTTTAAAGAATTTCCCTTTTTCGGAATTCAGCTTACGTAGACATTGACTTGAAGTAAAATAAATTTCAACCATTTATTTCAATAGATTTTTATATAATTTCACTTTGAAAAATTTTGTAACAAAAGGAACCTATCTTGCCATTTGTGAAGGATATAAGTAGTGGAGACTAGTTTGTAGTGGTGGTTGCTTTGAACTAACTTAGAAAAATGTAATGATGAGTAATAAAATAACATTGCATAAAAGGCAACTTACTTTGTCAACTCTAACCAGTCTCAAAGGGTTCCTTCTGAACTCTTCAAACTGATTCATATAAAGGTAAGACACTTGATGTCAATCTCTTTGTAGTTAATATTAACAGCAAGATGGAATACAAAGTTACAGAATATATTGTACGAGTATATGCAAAAGATTTTAGGAAATTCTCAGCTCATGATTTGACGCAAAAAACATTCTGAAACGGAACGAAGTCGACACATTTTAGAAGGCGATGGTGACTGCCGACGAAAAATGGATCACACGGCAATATCAAATGAAAACGGTCGTGGTCGAAGGGCAATGAATCGTCCCAAACACGACGGCAAGCAAGGTTTTGCTGTGTGTTTGGTGGAATTGGAAGGGAATCATCCACTATGAGTTGCTCCCATATGGCTAGGAGCTTAATTCTACCATCTATTGCGCACAACTGGACCGCTTGAAGCCAGCGATCGACCAGAAACCTCCAGATTGTCCAACAGGAAGGGTGTAGTGCTCCACCAGGACAACGGCAGACCACACACTTCGTTCATGACTCTTCAGAAGCTACGGGAGCTCGGATGGGCAGTTTTATCACATCCATCATATAGCCTGGGCATAACGTCAAGTAATTACCACCTGTTTCTGTCCATGACGAACGCCCTTATTTGGTATAAAGTTGAACTCAAAAGAGGCTTGTGAAAAGTGGCTGCCAGAGTTCTTCGCAAATAAGGAGGGGTTCTTCTACAAGGAGGGTATTATGAAGTTGCCGTCTAGAAGAAAACAGATTATAGAACGAAACGGCGTATATTTGAACTAAATCCAATCACAGTAACACTTTTTATTTTGACATATAAGGTTGTCAAACTTTGGAGCTCTTAGTATTTGACTAACCAGATTAATCGGTGAGGGCATTATTTGAATAATAGTATTTGGTTTGCATTATTGGGATAGTCGGATGTCGTCGACTATTCGATTAACTGCACATTTTCGAATATATGGTTAACCGCGCGATCTCGACAAAAACAAGCAAAATTAATTAAATTTTCAGCAGCATTGTTGCGATTTTTTTTTTCAATTTCTCAGCAACACTGTAGCAAAATATTTTCACCAAAATTTTCATCATATTATTGCGAGAAACATTTTTTCACTTTTTCAGCAACATGTTGCGAAACATTTTTTTTACTTTTCAGCAGCATTGTTGCGAAACATTTTTTTTAACATTAGTTTACTAAAAATTTTCATTTATTCAAAGACTTGCAGCAGAGCAGCTATTCGAATTGTTCTGTTAATCGGTTATTATACATGATGACTGCAATTCAGAAATATGCCGGTATCAATTCATTTTTTATGGCAGCCACTTCTTGCGAACACACACTTTGCCACGATGCAGTTTGTAACTTATCAAATAAAATATCAGAAAAACTGTTATTAAATTGAACAACAATCAGTCGTTTATCATCCTTGCTCTTGGTTGTACTATTTTTATCTTCTACCGAATGGATCTCCTAGCAACGCTGCCTCGCTTAAGCAACATTTATCGCCACTAAAAAATAGCGCACAGGTAAAATTTTTGAAATTTATAGAACATTACTTGCTAACAGCACACTTTACTTTAGTACACATTTACAACAAGCACTTACTATACACGCATATACATAAAAATTTAAGTAAGTAAGTTGTAAAATCATAATTGTACTTTTATAGTCCGACCGGCAAACATATGTTGTAACGTTGTAGCAGGGCTTAATGGGCACTTTGTAGAGGCTATGGGGCTAATAGAAAATCAGTTACTACTCGAAATTTATAAACACATATGAACATACATAAACAAGCAAAGTGTGTGTATTTGTGTGTCTCGGCTAAAAGCCAGTGCGCGAATTTTTCAACATGTACTAAGTGTTGCCGGATTACTGCTAAAAACACGTTGTACACCCACACCTGCTACACATTGCACTAATGCTGCTAAGAGCTACCCACTCTCGCGCCACACACGCACACATACATGGTTTGCTTGTATTGTGTAAGCTCAACTTACATTGTAGCCAAACTACCACATATTATTTAAGTATCATTACCATGTCCGCAGGCTCTCTACAAGCGCCAGCAGCGCACGACAACACCAACAAAATCACACAAGCACACACTTGTGACAAAATATTACCGGTGTATATTTGTGTGTGTGTGGGTGGCCACTCATATCAATACTCGAGGGCAGACCCTCGAATGGGGCCCATAAACAGCTGGTAAAGTTGTTGCTCGTTTGTTGCTTCATGACTGCTGTGCGACTTACTTACTTTGCTGGTAAGCACCAAATGGTTTGTTAACAACACACAACAACAATAACAATAGAAACAAAATTACAATAGAAATATTAACAAACATTGGCAAGTGGTGTAGCAACTAATTGCAGCAATGTTGGCATGTTAGGGCATTACTGTTGAGCAAATTTGAATAAACAGCAAATAAAGCGGTGGCACTAAGTAAGCTAAGATGAGGCAGATATGCTATGAACTCAGCCCTCAGTCAAACCGTGAATATTTATATAGGATACAACAGATATCTTTACCTATAGATGCAAAGCCTGCAACATGTGCGGATATACTTTTATGAAATAACAAGCGATGCTCTTTACAGGGTTTCACAGTCTCAGAAAAATCAGTGAATAAGGAATACTATACAAGTATATAATAAACGAAACAATTATTGGTTGCAAATTCTCATGATTTTTCATTAAAACTTCTTAATGGAGAGTGTATCGATAAAATTTCAAGTTACTTAACCAATGGTTATTCAAACTTCTAAAGTATTGCTGATATGACACAAATCGGTCTTTGAAGGATTACTAACACAAATGCCAAGGATATTTTATGCTGTCGTGTGGCAATCGGCTAGGTCAGTGTATATTGCAATCAGAAGCTTTATAATTAATATACCGAATATTTTAGTCATGACGAAAAATAGACATCGCGCCTAAATCACATGTCATAAAGTGTGATCCGTTTCGAGGTTCTCTACTTTTTTAAAGGAAAACCACAGAACCCAATGGGGCATATTTATTATCATTCGAAAGAACATTCCCTGCCATTTTTCTGAAGATTTTCTCTTTCTAATTATGGCCGCGGATAGGTCTCAGATAGGCCATCGGGTAAGTCCAATCTTCGATGACTCGTTCTAGCATTCTGACTTAAATCGAAGCGATATTGTCCGCATTGTCTTTAGAATTTACATATACCCACAATAAAACATCTAACACTCACATGATCGTGGTGACCAATCAACCAGCCCAAAACGCCAAATTATCTGCTTACCGATGTGTTCTCTCTATATATTTATTGATCGATGCGTTTTGTGGGAAGTGGCGCCGTTTAGTTGAAACCAAATGTCGCCGAGATCACGACCTCAATTTCAGACAACAAATAGTGGATTACCATAGCGCGATAACGGTCGCCATTGACGGTTACGTTCTCACTGGCATACAACATAGACCATGTGGGCCAGTGAACACAAACCACATCAAACTGCCATTTTTTCTGGATGAAATGGCAGCTCTTGAATCTTATAAGGCTACTCTTCGTCCCAAATGCGCTAACTTTGCTCGTCTATGTACCCATTGAGCCAGAAATGAGCCTCCTCGCTGAACAAAACTTTTTCTTGTAGATTTTCAAAAGCCCATAGAGCTAAGCAATGTTACTTAAAATAGTCTAGAGGCTTCGAGGCTTCTTGTACAAGCTGTGTTTGGTATGCTTTCAATTTAAGATCTCGAGTCGTTCTACACGCCATTTGTTTTAGTTGCTGCTAACGACGCCGAACGACTCTCCACGGTCTCCGTGTACATTCGACGCGTCAACTGCTATATTTTCCTCACTTCGTGCTGGTCAAATATTTTCCAGCAATGAATGCTGGGTGTCAAGACGGGGTATGTTCAGTAGGCCTCGCATTTTTTAATGGCAGTGTATCAACTAACGATTGTCTTCGATAAATTATCCGGCGGCCGAATATGTCGGTCTCAGATGTTGTCATCGTCCATGCCTCTGCACTATACAGTAGGATGATGATAATGAGTGACTTAAGGGGTATGGTCTTTGTTGTCGAAAGAGGACTTTACTTCGCAATTTCCAACTCAGGTTGAAGTAGCTCCTATTAGCAAGAGTGATTCTTCGTTGGATTTTGAAGCTGACATTGTTGTTGATTTTAATACTGCTTCCAAGATAGACGAAATTATCCACGACTTCGATGGCTATCAACAGTGATGTGGGAGCCAAGTCACAAGTGCGACGATTGTTTGTTTGATGACAGGAGATATTTGGTCTTGCCCCATTCACTAACAGTTTTACTTGCTTTGTCTCCTTATCCGGTCTGGAAAAAGCAAAACTAACGGCATTGAGGTCAATTGTATCAATATTATCGGCGTTCGCCAGCAGCTTTACACTCTCATAGAAGACAGTAACTTCCCTATTTAGCTCGAATTATTTTCTCCATCGAACGGCTCGGGGAGGTCTTTTCCGATCCTGACGGAGATTTTTATATTGCTCAAAGTCAACTTACAAAGCCGTATTACTTTTTCATGGACAGCAAATTCGGACATAGCAACATAGTCTCTAATTTAAAGTTTTAATGGGGAAGCACAACTTGTATTAAGAACAGCAATATCTTCAGAATTACGCACCCAATCTAACATATTTTTCTTGAAATTTACTTCAACTGTATGGTGGGACTCATATTTGTCGAGGATGTTACCAAATTATATTAAATATGACCGGTGCAGTACGTCATTTGTATTGAATTCCTGTTACTGCTACAAATTCACTTCAACATCAAATAATTCCAAATAAATTTGATTATGTACATATGTATATGTCGACGAAGCACATTCAAATTAATACATATTTATTACGAAATAAATTCTGAAATTGTAATTTTATAAAGTTTGCATAAGCAGATTTCACTATAACTGCCAAATACGACGAACTAAATACATTCAAAATCACATGCTGAGGTAAGGAAATCAATTTCCATTGAAAATTTTCTTGCCTCAATTTCCTCAAATCAAATTAATTTCAGCTTAACTTACTTACTTCGAGAGCTTTTGCGAGTATTTCTCAAATCATAATTTGGCTTCATTATAAGCACTCTGCCAATAAGGTCAAGCTGTGCTTCACAGTGAATCTTCGATGTAGCTCAATGTCCTTGAACAATGCCACACACAAACACGCACAGCAATTATAACAACAAATCTGTAGCAAATCTATGCTCCTTCCAATTGCGAATCAGCAATAAATATGGAAAAGTACAAAAATGGCAAGGACACAAATTCGTGTCATCGTTACGATTTCCAACAGTTCGAAAGACAAGCGGCAAGAAAAAGTTTACGCCCTAAATCCATACATTAGTGGCATAAACGAATAAAAATAGTAACGGTAAAACAAAAAGGTTTGAACAGGCAAATTACCTTTGCGTTTACGGGGATTTAGATGAGAAGTTTTGTTGCTCACCTAACAGTTTTTACAAATGCCAGCAGAATGTTTATTTGGTTACATTGTTGGGGATCAACTTTAAGGAATTCCGCATTTATTTGTTTCACTTTTGCTACTATTCACATATTTAAATATTTGTATGCTAATATCACTTTTTATAGCAGCAAGTGGCATTATCTGTATTGTTCGATGCTGCTGACTAATGAGTTTGAAACTTGTCAGTGCTTCACTTTTCGCCGAATTTTTGAACCATTTACAGGAAATATGCGTTCAAGAAGTTTTGGTGGAAGTAATGTGAAACATACAAACATGTAAAACTGCCCACACATAAATACATACGTACGTGTGTATCATCTATTTAAGGCATTTACCAGTATTATTTTGTCAAACGGAAATGATTGTGAAACTTCTTACATACCTTATTTATGAATTTAACTAGAGGACCCGTCCACGCTTCACTGTTTCTGATACATAGATAATACTACTACCATCATCTATATTATTTCCATTAGTTGGATTATAACTATTAGTTAATGAGATCCAGCATCTTTGTGAAGCAACTTGTGTCATTTTACAAAGAAATTGATCATAAAGCATTTCGTTAATAAAGCATTTGGCTTTTTGGGAAAAATACTGTTGAATTTTGGCTTAAGGAAATCCACCGTTGGAAAGTTATTTGCTAAACTGGAAACAGGCGAAATCAACAAAGTAGATGCCTCGCAAGTTCATAATCCAACAAATACAACGAATAACTCATTCTAAGAAGTGTTTAAGTGCTCGAAATAAAGCCGAAATTTTTCGTCTGTGATAGAATCATAGCTCCATCATTTTCCACTGCGGTCCAATCGACAGCCATTCTAGTGAACTGCACATGATGAACCGGTTCTCAGGCGTGGAAAAACGAAAAAGGCGGCTGGAAAGGTACATACAAGGTAATACATACTCAACGACTGATTACTGAACCAGTTATAATCTATTTCACTGCGTATTTGGTTGCAGATCTTTTCTTCTATTCCAAATACTTAGCAATTGTATTATTTTTGAGCGGTCTTTGTTTAAATTTGTACGCATTTATTCAGATGATTCCTATAAGCATGAATTTTGAACAAATAATTATGATTTGAAATATAATTTTTGAATTTATATGTTGTATTAAACTTTGACATAAAGATATATAAGGTAGGTATCCTATGTTCTTACCCTGGTTCTAAGCTACCTCTTCACCAATTTTTAGCCAAATCGGATCAGCCATTCTTGAGTTATTAATGGTGTAACTAACAACAGCTTTCTTTTATATATATAGATATAAAGAAAAAACTTGAAAATAGATGGCAACACTTTTCAAAACTAATTGCAATAGAAAGTTTTTCATCAAATAATGCCTGAGCATTCATTATTGGATAGTAAGTATTCGACCGAAAGACAACGTTCACCACGCACCTCAACTCGGACAAACGTATGCTTTTGAAAACTTTCTAGAAGATCCGACGTTTTCGCGGCTATTATTGCTCAGCGATGAGGCTCATTTCTGGCTAAATGGGAATAGAAACAAGCAAAATTGCCACATTTGGCACAAAGAGCAGCTTGAAGAAAGTCAAGAGCTGCTATTTCATCTAAAAAAAAAACGGTTCGGTATGATTTGTGAGCCGGTGGAATCATCGGTCCATATTTTTTCAAAAGTAATGCCGCTGAGAATCTGTTACGCGCAATTATAACCAACTATTCAATGTCTGAAATCTAGGCATCTTTCGGTTTCAAGATAACGGCGCCCCGTACATCGTAACAACCGATGGATTTATTGAGAGAAAACTTCGGTGAGCAGATAATTTCATGTTTTGGGTCGGTAGATTGGCCAGCAATAGCGTGTAATATCACACTGTTAGTCTTTTACCTGTGTGGTTATGTAATGTCGAAAGTCCATGCCGACAATCGCGCTTCGATTTAGGCCTTGCGGAAAAACATTACGGGTGCCATTAGCTAGTTTCCAGCCGAAATGCTTGAACTAATCAACGAAAATTGGTCTCAACGGTTGGACCATCTGCCAAAAAATGATATTTCGTATGATAATACGAATACTCATTAAATTTGAAGTTTATGTGTTTTTTCTTTAAAGAAAGTAGGCAACCTTGAAATTTCATCTCTGAATCTTGCTACACCCGTTGCCTTAAATATTTTGGGATCAGATAACAAAAACAAAAATGTATATAAATCATCGGAAATAGCTTTTATCAATACATTCTGCATTGCGATATATGTATGTATGTACTTTAGCATGTGTTTGAACCAATTTTCGAAGCACTTTTGCCACTCAGAGTAAGGAGTCTCCAAAACATGCCTTTTGAACGCATCAATAGCCTCTTCTGGTGTCGAAAAACGTTAACCTTTTAGTTTATCTTATACATACATATGTACGGGAATAGACAGAAGTCATTTGGTCCAAGTCAGTCTTTGTTTTATCTTTGCTATTTTCCAAGTCAGGACTATGCGGTGGATGACTCAACAAAGCAATATTTTGAGTGCTCAAAAATGTATGAGAAGTGCTTCATGCACGGACCACTTTTGTTGAATCGGCTCAAATTGCGGCAACCATACAGTCGACTGCTATTTACTTTCAGGCTTATATGTATAAATGCACGATTCATTACCTATTACGTTGTCATAGACATGTTTCAAAGCACCGTTATCGCATTTTTTTAATGTTCCTTCTGTTCAATCAACACGAATTTTTTTTGGTGCAATTGACAACGTGAACAGTTTTTTTACAATTTCATTATCTTACAATTTTGAAAGTATGTATTATATGTCGATCCCATTAATAACTCTTAAAGTTGAGGCCACTGACTCCGAATTTCGGTAGTAAATTTTAATAATTTTGTCTCGCTGTTTGATCGTATATCTTTCCTTCTTTTTAGCTTAGAAAATATATCCACTCCTTTCCTCTCTCCTGCTCTTTTTGCTAGGTGTAAAATTTAAATATTTTTCCAGTTTTATTTGAAATGGATGTTATAATGAGTTTGCTTTCAAATCTATACATGTAAAGTTACTTAGTTTTAGACAGAAGTATTTTAATCCACCAAACCGCGGCCTTGAGCTTGCGTTAACCACAATCATTTTATGTTCGTTGTAAAAATATCTCACAGTTAAGCCAAAAATTTGCGCTTTGAACCTCTCTGTTTTATTTTTGCTATTTTCCGGCGTATCCATTAACTTTTCTTCTAAAAATAAACGCAAAACCGCCTGTATTTCCATTTTTCAAATGATTTTATAACTAGATATGCATTTGACATCTCTCCCCGGGGAACAAAACTCTGCATTTAGAATATGCAGTGTATTTTACAAGTTACTGATAATCAGTCCCTCGCCGCATGTGTGCTGGCAGTTAACATCACCAAAATAATTAATGTGCATAAACTTTTATTTGCATATTTTTACGTTGTTATATAATACTGTTTTCCATGCCAACAAGTTGTTTCGAGTTTTATAAATGATGTAGAGATTTTTTCTGGGATTGTTTTTGGTACTTTCGTCACTATTTTGGGAATGTTTGCTTAGCTGTTTTGGATTGCTGTGAGATTATATGTGGTAATTTTTGGACATTTATAGAAAGTTTTAAGTTTTTATTTATTTCTATTTTTATTTTTATTTTTTTTTTTGTGGAAAACAATTTTTTTTTAACTGTTTGCGCAACTTTTCGAAACCTTGTTTCAAATTAAATTGAGAAAGAGGGATCAAACAGATTATACCACAAAATTTTTCTATATATGTACATAATATTTAATTTTCATTCATTCAGACATGTAGAGAAAGTTATTGAAATATTTTTCCAAAAATTTAAATTTTCAGTATTTTTTGTTGAATTCTTTTCACTCATTTTTCTCTTTCACCCAACTTGTTATGCAAACGCATATTATTGCTGCATAATTACAGCTTTAACTCAGCGTATATAACGGTTATAAATTTCCATTTGACCACCACTGCACCGACCACAAGTTAAACACATGCGAGTGTTGTACACACATATATTATTACCATGTTGCGACATTAAAAATTCCAAATTTACAGCGTAAAGTATATAATATTTACAACAGTGAGCGGAGTAGCTGAATGAGTTCAGCGTATAAACAGCACTCGGTTAGTCATGGGTTTGAAACCCAGCACATAATGAAATATTTAAAAAAAAATCGTCTCAATTGAAGTGGTAGTTCCTTGGGGCTGGGGAATCGCACTTCACTCAAAAATCGCTCATTAGTAATTTTTATATGAGAATCTTCAGAGCGACATAACATATTTATGTATGTGTTGGAAAATGCCGGCCTAATTCAAATCAACGCTGTGGTTTCTCCATAATTTTTGAAAAATATATGTGTACTTATTATAACAACGAAATTAATAGCGTCATTATATCCGCGTTGTTATTGTTTTTGACATGGAGTCATTTATAAATATTCACAGAACAAATAGCGCGTGAAAAAGTGCAGTTATTGATAAGCTAACTGAACAAATGGTGCTAATTAAAATTTAATTTCACTCATTAAACACAGTTTTTAATAAAAAATACACAAAATACTTAACGCTTTACAGAGCAAATAATTCTCATTCAAGTCATGTTACTGCATGACATAAAGAAGACCAAATGAAGGCTATGTTAAGTTATTTATAATTGAAAAAATAATTCTTCATTAAAATAGCTACAATTTGTTGTAGAATTTCTTAATACAATAGGTAAAAAGGTCGTGTTACGAATTCGCAAAGTTTTCCTTGCTATGCAGTTCAGTTTTCATAAGACTTTTTTGAAAATTGTTCGTGTTTACCCAATTGAATGTGGAGGATTAAAGTAGATAATGCTCTAAAATATTTGGAATTTATAGTTTTACTTTTATACTAAGTAGTCCGTGATAGCTGATAGATAGCTTTGTTATTGGATGGCTTATTATCCAAGTTACATCATATGGTAGTATTCTTGTGGTTTGTCTTAGCCATGCGTTAACTCATTTCTGCCCGATTTGTATTTAAATACTAACACAACGGTATTCACGCGAAGAATCATATCTCGGAAGTTGTTGGAGATACTAATTTTATTTTATTTTTCTAAATCTTAGACGAAATGTGAAAAATATACTCTTTTTATAAGGCAGGACAAAATTTCGATTTTCAAGGTCAAAGTTGAGACATTTTCAAAAATCAGAAAGTGTATATTCAAAGCTTTCCAGTAAACTAGAAAATACCAGTAAATTAAATTACAACCGGTTTTGTAAATGATTTTTTAAACAAAGAAAAAAAATATTCTTAACCCCCCAAAAAATTCTAGAGCAAAATTGAGTATCGAAATAGCCATTAGGCAGATGTGTGTATTATATTCTAATATTAAATGATCGGAGCCGTCTGTACGTTTATTGATATTGTCAAGGGGGGCATTAGGCCCTCCACCAGATCGTCGTGAGCTTGAGTTATTAAAGCTTCTGCAATTTCCACACGGAAGTCAGATTGACTCATAACTTCGGAGTTGTCATATTCTGAATATAAAACTTTTTGTTTCCATGCATTTGCCATTGTTGCATCGAATGCACTTGTAAGCAACTGCCAGTACTACTGTTTCTCTCCATGCACCTTAATGCGGTACCAATGAATGCGTGTTTCTAGTTTTTATTACATTGATGATAACTTAAATATCCAATTTCTGTGCGCCAAAAATTAATAGTAAACAGAAAGTAAGCCATATTTTACAATTTGACTTTTATAAAGGCGAGAAAGTAAGAAAATTTGGTCAAAATATGAATAGTATATATGTTTCTGATACTGTAACAGCCAATCGTGCGCAATTTTAGTTTCGTCGAGTGTGACCATCATGCAAATACTGTTTTAATTGTCCTGAAGCTCTTGTTTCAAAGTTTGGAATCATTTTAATCAAGACTGATGCAATACAACCTAATCATTGGAACAAAATCAATATATCGATCCGTCAGAAAAGGTGAACAAATCAGTATTGTTGGTCCGGAAGGTTTTTGCTATGTATTTTGTGATACAATATTAAAACTTTTGTTTCGGAACTGTACTGTAAACCATCAGCTGGCCTTAGTTGTGGAAATGTTTTTACTCAAAATCGACTGACCAATGACTCGCCGATAGTCCAGGAACTTCGTCGAGGAGTTTTTATGCATTTGGCTTGTAGTTCGTATCTGGAAACAAGTAACTACTATCTGTTCCTGTCTATGTCGCATAATTTTTATAATGAAAAATTCGCCTTAAAATTAGTTTCTGGAAAGGAAGTAATGGCACGATTGTAAAATGATAACAAGTTATCGAACAAAGTGGTGCATGTACTATATAAACTAAATCGGATCAATATGACTACGATAACTTAAACCTTCAATTTAATACAAAAACAAAAACTGGGTTTTGATCGTTCAATTTGTATGACAGCTATGGGGTATAGTAATCCGATATCGACGGTTCCAAAAAAAAGCAGCATATTGGATTGAAAAGGACGTTTGCGAAATTTACTAGCGATATCTCAAAACTTTAGGAATTAGTCCGTTTATATACAAATAGACGTACACACGGAGGGATGGTCAAATTGACTTGCTTAAATTGACTGGTTATTTATGTAGACACTAGCTCTTTACCCGCGGCTTCGCCCACAGTGGAGCCATTAAATAAGTATGAGAGATAAAGGGTAAGGGTATAATAATAGAAATGAGTCAAAATGATAACTAAATTTTATTGCTTGGCTGTGATCAACAATTTTTAAAAATTACTACAGACAATGAAGTTTCAACACCTTAAAATATGCGTATTGAAATGCAACAAAAAATGTTAAAATATATTTCACCGTAACAAAAATAAATAATTCTGAATTCTAACAATTTAAAAAAATAAAATACAGAGTGTTAATCTAGTATATTTTTGTAGACCATGTTATAAGTTTTCTCGTCGGGTGCAAATATGTGTAAATTCTGGGCATTAGATACACGTGAACAGGCTACATAAAGTTGACCATGAGAGAAGCATCGATTTTCTAAATGCACACCTGCTACCTGTAATGCTTGTTCTTGTGCCTTCTTTATAGTAACAGCAAAGCTAAGCTTGACGAAAAACTGAATCCTTTTAAATTTGAATGGAAAGTCAGTGGGAATAATTGGTATCCGAGGTATTATAACACTATTTCCCTTACCGACACCTGTTAAAATAGTAGCACCAAGTATGTTCTGTCCCAATTTTGTTATCCGAAGCTTTGTTCCATTACATAACCGAGAAACATCTAGATTTCGCATAAGCATTACTGGTGCATTTAGTTTCAATTGAAGTTTATGTGACGGTACACCCGATAGTTTAAGTGAATTTAAAAACTCCACAGGATATGAAGTACTTAGGTTCCGTATCTATAATTGTATCCATTGACAAATATTCTTTCATTTCTCCTTGAACCTCGTTTAAAATGTCAGTGTTGATCCTATTAACAATTTCATTTCTTGGTGCTAATATTGCTCTTGCACACAACCACTGATCACTTCACAAATTTTGTCGCAATTCCGGAAAAGCATTAGCAATGAAATCCACATCACTTTTTACTAAATTACAAAATTCTCTTGACAGTAATATGTAGCCTTCAACGTCAACATCTAAACAACCATCACCAATTTTCAACAACATTTCTGCGGAAAGTCCTGAATCCACGTCATTATGAAAATACACTTTCATATTCGTTTTCAGGCGGAGTTTTTCAACTGTCGACCATAAGCGTGATGATTTAATTCACGCTTGAATTTCATCTGCTGGTGTCCCCCTCTGAATCACTGGGAGGGTTTGACGGAAATCACCAGTCAATAAAACTACCATGCCATTTTGGATATACCAGATTTCTGCTTCCGAGGCATTTTCTAAGAAAAGCAGAGTAAGAATTAACATCAGCAAGTAAGATCTAAAATAATAAAATGACTGCTAACCACAAAAATTACGGATTACCTAAAAAATTTTAATAGTTTTATACTGCATGTAATGACAGAAGAATATAACAATAAATATAGAAAAATTAATATTATTATGTTAATACAACTCTAACAAATAATTTCGACCAAATTAGTTATCACAAAAACGGTACTCACGGATTTTTTTAGATCATTAAAAGAGAAATAATTCTTTCATACATAACTTTTGTGTACTCGGTTCAAGATCGCTTTCGCAGCGCAAGGAACGGAAGCCCTCAAAGATAAATAATTTCCCCCGTTTTTTACACATTTACCACTGTTTCTTCGCTCCTATTGGTCGCTATATAGCCTATAGCCTTCGTCGATAAATGGACTATCCAACACAAAATGATTTATTCAATTCGAACCAGTAGTTTCGGAGATTAACGCGTTCAAACAAACAAACTCTTCAGCTTTATAATATTAGTATAGATTTTGTAGGGTCTCCGACGCTTAATTATGGAAACAAACACCGTGGCAGACTTAAAATTAACCGTTCCGGGTTATCAGCTGTGATAATAGTAGATAGCAGTTATCTCTAATTCCACTTACCGTAGAAAAGCTTTCATTATATGGTCCATATTCATAAAGCTTAAGGCCATATTAATAGCTGTCTTCAATTTATTTTCCCGCTAATTTCCTCGATGCTTTGTGTAAAGTTTTAATATAAAAGCAGCAACAAGTAGCAAGAGATTATGTTAATATCTTACTGAAGTATATAACTGCTTTCTTCAATGCTATAAAAGTTTACTTAGCAGAATTCGTACCACTTTACGGTTGTGAACGGCTCAAATGATAAACTACTGTTAAAAGAAGCATTTTGAGTTATTGGAAAGAGTTCTGCTCGAAAACAGGAATAAAATATTAATATTTGGTGGGAAAAGGATAGTTTGCTACCATGCATTTGTCCGAGGTTAAGCGTGTGTGCCTAGTTATTCGTATTCAGCATTCAGTAACAGCTGATTTGCTACAGAATATCTCTAGAAAACCGAAGACAAGGAAGCAAAGTTTGAGTTACGAGACTATATTCCATGTAAAAAACTCTTTGCCGTTTACAAAAGCAACTGCTTAGACAACAATTGCCAATTTTGCATAAAACCGTATTTAAATAAACGGTTTTCTTCACTTACTCCTTCCCAGGCTTTTCTTTTGCACTACACTTTACCTCACGAATTCAATACTCAAAACTACTGAAGTGCAAGAAACCCTACAACTGCCAAAGTTAAATGAAAATTTTAGAATCCCTCTACAGCGGCTACTGTTTTAGGAAGTCTCTACATCAATTTTACTCACACACACTCACACAGTTGGAAAATGAGCAATTTTGACTATTTCTGTTTGTCTTACGCAGAAAAAACTCGTTATCGGCTGCAAACAATCAAAAACCATCTTCCACCAAGTGCGGAAAACAGACACGGCAGTTAAACCGAACCGCGAAAGCGAATGCGAAAAGGGCAACGAAAACTGTGTTGTGTAAACAACGAGGGTTTCGTCTTGCAATCGACACATAATCGATAACGCCGCGATAAACTTAGCATTTGTCGGTTGAATGGCGGCAAACGGGCTACTGTGTAGTCAGTCAGGCAGAGAGCGTAGCGTTCAAACAAAGGAATTGGAATTGCCGAAAGTAGGCAAGGCTGGAGACGCTGTATGCAGTCAAATAGTGGAGTGCGGAAGTTGAGAAGGTTGCGTGGAAATAACTATTACGCACAGGCATCACTGTATACTTCTTCTGATGCCCGTTGTAAATGACTTTTTAATAATCAGCTATGTTTGCTGCAATTTAGTGGGAAAGCTGACTTCAAAAACCATGAAAACTATGTGTACTTTTGTGAAATTTGCTTATTTTTCTTTAGAGAGTTCAGTTAAATCTTTATATATATAAATCTTCTGACCGTGTGTTTGCCTAGGAGCTGCTCCTGAACGGATGGGCCGATTTTGATGAAATTTTGTGTGTACGTTTAAGGAGATTCGGGAAAGGTTTACAATTTTTGGTCCACTGGAAAATGTTTTTTTAAATTATTTTTTCATTTTTAATCAATTTTTAATTTTGGAATGTTTGACCGATAGATGGCGCTACCATCGCAGTATCCAATATTCAAACCTTAAATTGGCGTAAACGTGTATGAAACAAAACGATGCCAAAGTAAAAGGCGATATCTGTGGATATATATCATTATGAGGAAAAGTCGGAAAATTGGACAATTCTAAAAAGTAAATTTTTTCCATACACATTTTTTTTCAATTTTTGTTTGTTTTGTTTTTCAATATTTTGATTTGTAAATTATTTGATTCGTTCAATTTCGGTCGCTTGCTTTTTTATTTCGTCTATTCAAAAGAAAAATTATTCAGTGAAAACTTTACGTGTGTTTCACACAAAGAGGTCAATTGCAGATTGAAATTTGTTACGAAGCCACCAAGAGGTCGACCTAATATCGGTCGGTGTTCTTTTTGCCAACAAAGTATGGCAGGCCAAGGCAAGGCAAGGCAAGAAGTACTCCCAGGATGCGGAGACATACGTTCGGAATTATAATTCGCGGTCAATCAGCAAGTGATCGTCACGATGTTACAGCACGACTTTTCCTACAACAGTTACGATGTTTGATTGTCTTTATCTTGAAGCAACGTATATGTGGTGCTGTTGGATGAGATGTACTTTGTTGAGTGGCAAAAACCTCTATTTTGCATGCACACATTCTTCTTTGGATGATGGTTACAACAGATCAAATTGATGAAAAAATTTCTGCGGAAATTCCTGATGTAGAGAAAGATCCAGTATTATAGGAAGTAGTGGAAACCAATATGATTCATGGACCTTGCGGACATTACAATCCCACTTCGGTTTGTATGTCTGACAATAAATGCACGAAACACTGTCCACGTGCTTTTCTTTCGGAAGCACAAACTAGAAATGGTAGATATCAACTCTATCGGCGTCGCTCACCAGATAACAGAACGTTCAGCATTCAACTTAGAAGAGTGAATATCGAAGTTGACAACACATGGATCGTACTGTATTCACCATTATTGTCTAATTCACATTCAAAACTCATATCAGTGTTTAGTATTGCAGTTTGGTGAAATCGATAAAATACGTTTGGAAGTACGTGACCAAAGGAAGCACAACTTTCGTCAGTGATCCATTTGCAAGGACATTCGGAAATACTTTGATATTATACATGGAATGCATCGTCGAAGAAATAGTTACGCAGAAATCAAGGCCAACCAGTAGATTGACATCCAGGTGTCTTATTAACTAATGCATTAGGACGAATTTACACAATCCACCCGAAAAACGACGATTGTTTCTACCTTCGGTTGCTATTGATAAATGTACGCGGTTCAACTTCATTTGAGTCATTGCGTACTGTGAATGGTTCGGTGTGTGCAAGTTTTGGAGAAGTAAGCCAGCAATAACAATTGCTGGAACATATTAATCACTGGAATGAAAATGAAGTTCGCACACTTTTCGATATAAACGTTGATGGTTTGATATCAATTCCATTCGCCGCTTATCAATTCACGAAAGATGAACTCATCACGAATGTTCGGACATTGGCCAAATTATCGTAACTACGATTCCTTAAGTGCACGCGCAATGTTAGCTGCCAAAAATACCGATGTTGATGACTTAAACTGGAAGATTCAAAGTCAAATTCCGGGAGACTTGCGTTCATACAAATCGATCGATCATCTTGACAATGACGACGACGCCGTCAATTATCCAGTGAAATTTCTAAATTCTTTGGAGAGGCTTGGTATGCTACCGCATCCTGTGCGTCTCAAAGTTGGACCTGTCATTATTATGTTTCGCAATCTTCATGCACCGAAACTGTGTAATGAAACCCGACTGATTGTGAAGCACCCATCGAAAACAAGGGCGCAGAATGCTTGATTGTACGAATTCCTTTGAGTTCTAACGATTTGCCATTTCAGCTCAAATGTATTCCGTTTCCAGTGAAAATTGAATTTGAGATGACGATCAACAGGATAGTCGCATAGTGGGTGGCATAAATTTGGAAATGCTATGTTTTTCACACGGCCGTGCACACGAGTTGGAAAACCATCTTCTCTGTACATTAACGCACCGGGACAGAAACCAAAAAATGTTGTTTATCAAGCTGCGTTACATTGAAAAAAATGTAGAAAAATCTCAATAAAATGATTATCAACACAATATGAATTTTCATTTCAAATTTCTTTTCATTTCAAAGCACATAATTTCACGCAGGACAACGGCTGCGGGGTCAGCTAGTAGTATATAAAATCAATGTGATAGTAAAAAAGTAAGACGGTTGAAAATTTGTTAACTTAGAAAGATTACTAACTAAGTTCCTCCAATATACCAAGACAACTTCTTTTTAAAACATCCTAAGAACTTGGCCGTTTCTTCCGAACAATTTCATAAATGTTACGATCCGCCTAGAACATAGTACAACTATGAGCAAAAAAGTAAGACTTTATTCAAAATTCTAATTTTCTTAATTTACTCTGTTAAATCTATGTCCCCCAAAGTAACCTCCCTTGGCCCCAATACATTTGGCGGCCACGTGTTTTCCACTCCTTGAAACAGTTTTTAAAGCCAATTTCCGGAATCGCATTCCAACCGCGTTTCAGGTTTAATTTCTTCAGTTGACTAAAAACGTTTTCTTTGAAGCAATACTGTTTGAAAATTTTGCGAAAAACTCAGGTAGAATCAATACAGTATGCGACGACGCAAAAATTAAGAGTTGTTGGCCTATAATTCCGAGTTTTGTACGAATAGTTTCGCGCAAACGACATATAACACACGAATAGTATTCCCTATTGACTGTTTGAATGGTCGGGGGAAATTAGAGTGTCAACATAACTTTGAGTTTTGACCTGCTTTGACATGTCTTCCTCGGTTTCGGCTCACCTTTGCCACGATATTCGGCCGATTGAGCATCTGTTTCTAAGTAGTGACAATGAATCCCAGACTTATCGGCAGTAATAATTCGTTTCATGATATCCGGAGTATCGGAACCAAACGTGGTTTCACTTTTCAAGGCTTAAATTTTTTTTCAAAAGTGTTTTCAATAGCATTTCTGACATCTCAACGATAGCAGTAAGATCTCCGACTATTAATCGTCAATTCTCATGTATCCGTTTCTTTAGTTAATTGACATGTGGATCATCAGTTGATGTTGAGGTCCACCGTTTTGGACGTGATTCATCGTCAGCTCGTTCTTGACCCTCCTTGAGTAATTTATACTAATCATAAACACTTGCTCGAGACAAATAAGTAACAAAGTTTCGTCACCAGAAACTTGATTCTGCACATAAAATTTAATGGAACTTATTTCTTGAATAATTTCACTCATCGTAAAAATCGCCTAAAATGCATTCGGCTACAGAAAGACAAATGTATACTAAACACTAAGGAATATTTTGATGTGACATTTGGCCAGAATGCACTGACATTCATTAATAATAAAGTCTTACTATTTTTTGCTAGCAGTATTATATAACTAAATTTTTTTCAGTTCCAGGAGCCAACTGGATATGCTCAAGTGCGAGTCTCGGTATGAGGGTAAATGAAAAAGGCTTGCTTCGTATAACAACTATTAAGCTATAATTGGTCGAATAATTTCTGACTATTGGAAACTGTAAGGTATATACTTTTTCTAAACCCAAGTGTGTTACTTTGGAAGGTCACCCTAATGATATCAATCATAATAAGATTTAGTAAGTTGTACGATGTAAAAACTAATCAGAGAAGTACTTGATATAATCTTGTCAACGATTTGCGAAATGAGAGTAGAGGACTAAGGTACTTTCGTGAATCTGCTTAACATTGCTTGACTGATTCTAGTGCCGACAAAAGGATATATAATGGAAAATCAACTAACTATAACTTGACATATGTAAAAAAAAATTAACCGAACATGTTTCACGAAATTGATCATTAGCTCTGTCAGAAAATATACGTGTTCGGTGCAGTCCTTTGGTGACTTCAAATTAAGGTAGAACGAGAAATTAACCAAATTTCGTTAAGTTTGGTTTAGGTGCTTCCTTATATTAATGTATGTTCCACTATTAAAACATGAAGATATTTATATGGTGGCATGTAGCATACATGCAACAGTTCATAACGCATATTAAAAAATAGTAATTGGGCTGCAAATAACAAAAGAAGCTTGTCATAAGATCTAGTATATCTATAAATGCTAACTCGTATTATGTAACCTTTCTATATCATCTGCAATTTTCGTAAAAGACATCTTAAGAAACGATTAAAAACTGTAAAAACGAATTTAGGTGCTATACATTGCAACAAAATTTTAAAAGAAAAATTCGTTAGGGCGTTCAATGCTACTGTATGTATGTATTATTCATGCTTGACCTTAAAAAAAGGTTTATATATAAACAAACATAGATTAATACTAAGGCAACCGAAAAAAAAAATGAAACTTCTTTGAGATGTCTTTGAACGTCATTATAAGTGGTATCCTTTGAAAGAAGCTTATAGTTCACAGTAAATGTGGTAGATGAAATTTTGCGAAGTAGTGGGAATTGATGACAATCTTCTACTGAGACTTTTTATTTCCTCCTCTATTACACTTTTACTTCTCGATTGTATTTTTTCTTGGTACAAAAACAAAAACACAACACAAAGCATTTCCCTCAATGTTTTTACCTGTTGTTTTCATAAGTCTCACCATTCCACCACTTTGTGAAGACCCCCTAAGTACCCTTAAGTCACTTACAGCTACCGCACAAAAACTTGTTGTTGTTGTACACAAAAAGAACACAATTCGATTGGAAAGTTGCTGATGAAACAATGTAGCCAAATACTTGAAAGCAGATACTCGTATTTTTTGCCAAAGAATTTTCAAATATTTCCTCAAATTTTCGTTGCTTGAGTGTCCCAAATGCCCTTAGGGCCTTTGACCACCCCCTGCTGGTGTTACCTTCAAGAATTTCATTTGATTTCGTTACAATATTTATAGCCTTTTCCTTTTACAAATTCGCTTCTCTGCACTATTCGCCTCGGATTTCGTTAACAAAAAAAACGAAACAGCAACAACAACAAATAATTGAACGAATGTTGATTTGTAAAACGAACCAGTGAAATGCCGTTCACAAATACATGAATAAAGTGTATAAATAACAACAACAGTAATAATAACAACAACGATAATAACAGTGGCAAAAACACAAACAATAGCAATAAGAAACACCAATACATACACGAATGACAGAATTGGCAGAGGACAAGCGAACGTCACAGGCTTGTAAGGATGGGCGTCAGTGGAAGAAGAAGAGCAGTGTGAAGTAGCAGCGGCAGGAGCAGTGCAGCGACGCGGGGGCCAAAAAAATGAACAATGCAATGTGGGTAAGCGCAGAATTTTGTAAAATAATATTGTTGCTGGCGCTTTGGGCCAAAAAACACAATGCTCTCATTTAATTTCATTTTATTTTAAACAAACAAACAGGGAAATGTATTCAATAAACGTGTGTGTGTGTGTGTCTGTGTGTGAATGCAAAATTATGCATGTGTGGTTGCATGCAAACGGAAATTTATTAACTGTAACAGCATTTTGTTTATCTAACATTTTTATGGCGCACAGCGGCGCTGTCGCTGTTTTGCACAAAAACACAACATGAACAACAACAACACCGAATTGATTTTTCGTGAATATCATTTGACCTGCATTCGCGCTTATGTTTCACCATGTAAATATGTATATACATATATATAAACGTACATATATACCAGTGTATTTCTTTTTTGCGCTCACAATTTAACATTTTTGTTGAAAATAATTGAAAAGCCATCGCTGCGGTGGCGTGTTGGTAGCCGCGGCAACAGTGGCGACGAAATCGACCGGCAACAGCGCTTTGTCAGCATTTTATTTGTAGCTTCCGCTTCAGTAATAAAGATATTGATTATTCTGTTCGCTGAATTCGCGCGCGCGCGCCCCAAACAACTGGGCCGGCGACCAAACAGGCCGCCAAGCTGCCGAGCAGCCTACAATTGGCGCTTGCCAACACTTCTAACGGCTGTTGGCTACCAGTAAATCAACACACACTCAACACGCCGTATTTTACATATAAATGTGCACACATATACACGTGTATATATTTGGGCATGTGTGTATGGATTTGCTGTTGTTGCATTGATTTCCTTTTAAGCCATTGTTAGGGATTGGTTACGTATACGAACGGGTGTTCGCAAAATAAATGGGCAGTTAAATACCCAGAAGCATGTATGTAATTGTGTCTATACCTTATATGTTTAGGATTATATGCATAAGGACATTAAATTTAGGTGGTTGTAAAGAATTCGTTAAGATAAAATTTTATTGCGCGGTAATTTTTAAATGAGGCGGAAACTTTATTTCCTAATGATTTTCTATGCACGCAAAACTTATGCTAATTCAGGAAAGCAAACGAAATTTGCGAAGAAGTAAAATTACGTCACTGAACTTTATATGCAATATAAATACATTTTTATCTTTGTATGGGTGTGTTCTCGAAATTTCAAAACTACTGAAGGCATTTTACAGAATTTGTTTGCATTTAGCCTAATTGAAATCTGTTAGTGCCTTTGGAAAAAAATCATAGCAGTAAAAATATCAACAATAAAACAACAGCTACAGAACCAGTAATAGAATACATATATGTATGTTGAAAACGCAAACTATTACAAAAATTTCGTAAGCGATCAGTTTCAAAGCAGAGTTTACATCCACCTAAAACTATTGAAACAAATTAAAATAAGATTGTCTGTATCTAAATATGATTAACTGAAATCTTATTTAAACAAAAAAGGTGAATTTACCATCATTGCATGCTTATAATTATGTATTTTTCAGTGAAAAGTGCTAAGAGGGGGATTAACCAGACAAAACGCTATTTAAACAGTAAGGAAGTGCTAAGTTCAGGTGAAATCGAACATTTTATACTCTTGCAACTTGCAGGAATGTTCCATGGGTTTCCTTGAGGTACATTACACAAAATCACAAAACAAATGGAGTAAAGACAGAAGGATTTCTTGTTGTCCGATTTCGCCCATGTGTCATAGGAATATGAGAGGAATGTAGCGTATCCAATTTGGTTCAAATTGGTCAGATATCGAGATATCTGATTTCACCAAAAAGTGGGCCACGCCGCCCACCGTCTTATTTTCAAACTAGCTCCCATAAAGCCTTCTCATATCATCTTGGAGGTAAAACTTAATATCTCTACCGTACATATTTAGTCATTGATTTTCATATTGATCATATTATCACGCTTTTAGCAGCTTTTAACACTACCTTTAGATATGAGTGAGTGGGTTTTATTTCGATTGCATCCATTTTCGTACTGTCGATAAGAAGTTCTTTTAATGAGCTCGACGAATTGGGTTGTTTTAGCTTTAGTGGTTCAGGAGATATGTACATTCAACTTATAAGAAGACGGGGAAGCTCGATTTTTTAATTTTTTACCCTTAGATACCCTAAGCTGCTGCGATCACCTGTACATATTGTAGTTTTATATTTAGTGTTTAGTTAATGCACCTTATAGGTTTTCGGTTCATGGCGATATGTGAGCGTGGCAGTGGTCCGATTACGCCCATCTCGATCTTGTTCTTATCTTTTTTAGGTAAGGCGCATACTTTATTAAGATATCTCAGTTACGTCTGGTCCAAATAGTTCTTTTTTTTAATTTTTTATTGATAAAAAAATATAGTTTTGAACTAATACAGAAATTTCTTGCCATCTAATCTTAAAATAGATAACAGAAACATGTTTTTATATGTTATTGCCTAAATACAATATGAATTTAATTATAATGGTTGGTATTGAAATTTTTGTATAAAAAATGAAAGATTTCCAGGCAAGCCACAAATGAAATTTGTGAAATTTATAGAGCCGATACGGTATTAGATCGTGTAGCAGAACAATGGTTCGCTCGCTTCCATTCCGAAAATTCCGAAATTTCGAAATTACACTGACTAAAGTTTTACTGTGATGGAAAAATGTCTCAGACAATGTCTTTTTGAGGATGCAACGTCACCTAAACCATAGTTTGTGGATTATCAGGACACCAAGTGTAACCATTCAGTTTATTAGCGACCTCGTACCGATTCAACCAAAAGTAAGCTTCACCATCGTACAAAAATGGAAAAATTGCTTCGCGGGAACAGAATCAATTATTGGTAATGAATTTGTACGATTTGCTAACGTTATTCCAGAGTAAGTCTGTTTATTATGGAGTGTTATATCAAACTGAGTATAAACTAGCTAACAGATGTCAAAAGAACCAAATCTGAAAAGTATTGTCTGCTGGAAAATCATACGCATAAAAACAAGCATTTCAGTAAATTTTCACGACTAAAATACAAATGTGTAAGTATATATTATAAGAATTTAAAAAATTCCAAGAGTTGTACAAGATTTCTTGCGCTAGTCATGACCAAGGAAATAGAAAATGGCGGGAAAATGTTAAAGAGGGTTGATGTAGGTCAGTTTCCTACCTTTCAAATTTTATATTATTACTCTTACTAATATTTTTATATATCCGAATAAGCTTGACAGACATATAGACTTAAATGCAATTATTATATATTAATGTTACTCATACGCCATGTCCGCACGGGTACAAGGTATAGTAAGCTTCAAATGTCCAATAAAGGTTGTGAATTCGAAAAGTCTGATGTAATTTACGAAAGTTACAAGCGTTTAATAGCAGTAATATTTGGCATCTCCTGAAACTCATACCCGCTTACTACTGCCAAAGTGTGCAGAGGAAACTTACATGCTTTGACCTACAAACTAAGCTCTGCTACAATATATGTTCGGTAGATCGATAATTTTGTTGTTAAGCACACATATAAATTTAGCGAAAGGAAATCCTAAGCAAACACGACTAAAATCAAAGCTTAACTTGTCATGTAAGAGATACACACGAGCGCACACACACCAGCACGCAGCCAAGGAGTAACAATATATACTGTATATTATAATAGTTGATGGGCTTAGGAGCAGAATGCCAAAACTGGTTATTATGAGTAATGTTTGCAACTGAGTGCTAAGCGGTGGCGTATGGCGACGGGAAAGGGTGCAACTATTGCGTGCTGAGAATAAATTAAAGTGGATAAAAGATTGAAGAAAGCGCTAGGTTTTGCTGTTTTGTGCGCTCCACAATAGAAAACAAGACTGAAGGCAACAAATCTTCAAACAAAAAACTCGCTACACGTGTAAGTGCATAATTGGCGTGGTCTAACTAAATTCAAATGCTCGTCGGCACGCGCTAACAGCTCCCGCCATGAGCGGCCAATGGCTGAAGGTAGCGCACAGACAAGCTTCGTTACACCAGAGAGTGCTGGCAGCAACAAGAAAACTGGAAGTAAACAGAAAGTGAGCCGCGACAGCTGGAAGTTGTCTTCAAAGCAAGCGAACTATTTGAAAAGACCAACGCTCGCTGCCACACACGCGCACGCATTTATCAAAAACTTTGTGCCGTCAATTGCCAAGTGCAAAAATGTGTAATGACGTAAATTATAACCGAAACTAGGTTTGGTGTGCGCTTCTACGTGGCGCGCCAAATTTCGCAATGACGCATGGGAATAGTAAACAAGCAGCTTTGCGGAAAGAAAGTGCAATGCTTTGTGCATATGTAGCGAGGACATGTAAGTTTCATGATATTCTTTTGCGTTTTTCTTCGTTTTTATTTCACTTTTATCTTCTGCTTCGCCGAAATGCGATAAAAATCTCAGCAGTTGAGTACAAGTTTGCGCAATCAAAGAAGAGAGTGAGCTGGCGGGCAAATGGCATGAAATTAGTAAGCTGGTATGTGCGCTCGGATTGTCTGCACACGCCAACAGAACGTGCGAGCTTTTCACACGCATGTGTATCTTCTATAACTGTATATGGTGAAACCCTGTTAGTTGTTGTGGAAATATCTTTCTTTAATTTGGGTGTCAGAAGACTTCTTTTGCCAAAAAGATATAAATGACATTTTATTTAACTAAAGGGTGATTTTTTAAGAGCTTGATAACTTTTTTTAAAAAAAAAAACGCATAAAATTTGCAAAATCTCATCGGTTCTTTATTTGAAACGTTAGATTGGTTCATGACATTTACTTTTTGAAGATAATTTCATTTAAATGTTGACCGCGGCTGCGTCTTAGGTGGTCCATTCGGAAAGTCCAATTTTGGGCAACTTTTTCGAGCATTTCGGCCGGAATAGCCCGAATTTCTTCGGAAATGTTGTCTTCCAAAGCTGGAATAGTTGCTGGCTTATTTCTGTAGACTTTAGACTTGACGTAGCCCCACAAAAAATAGTCTAAAGGCGTTAAATCGCATGATCTTGGTGGCCAACTTACGGGTCCATTTCTTGAGATGAATTGTTGTCCGAAGTTTTCCCTCAAAATGGCCATAGAATCGCGAGCTGTGTGGCATGTAGCGCCATCTTGTTGAAACCACATGTCAACCAAGTTCAGTTCTTCCATTTTTGGCAACAAAAAGTTTGTTAGCATCGAACGATAGCGATCGCCATTCACCGTAACGTTGCGTCCAACAGCATCTTTGAAAAAATACGGTCCAATGATTCCACCAGCGTACAAACCACACCAAACAGTGCATTTTTCGGGATGCATGGGCAGTTCTTGAACGGCTTCTGGTTGCTCTTCACCCCAAATGCGGCAATTTTGCTTATTTACGTAGCCATTCAACCAGAAATGAGCCTCATCGCTGAACAAAATTTGTCGATAAAAACACATTTCGAACCGAACACTGATTTTGGTAATAAAATTCAATGATTTGCAAGCGTTGCTCGTTAGTAAGTCTATTCATGATGAAATGTCAAAGCATACTGAGCATCTTTCTCTTTGACACCATGTCTGAAATCCCACGTGATCTGTCAAATACTAATGCATGAAAATCCTAACCTCAAAAAAATCACCCAGGTTCTCTCTCCAGGGGTAGGTCAAATGGTCCCAGCCGTGCTATATCCTGTTCATTTAAAGAACCGATTGGAAGATGAATAGCGGCATAAATGACACTTTTACGTTGCTTATACCTTCGCTGACGTTATTACGAAATAGTTTGAGCTCAGCTATATACTGCTAACCCGTCTACCAAACTTTGCTCTAATTTACTTATTAGTTATCTTGCTAAGGGCAAATTTTTTGTTATTGCCTCCCCAAGCTTGCCAGAAAAGGCGCTTTTTAGACTGCTGAAAGTAGTTGGGGAATCGTTAGGTAGAGCAGATCGAGCTGAAAAGAGCAGGTCGCCACTAATCAAAACTTATCATTTTTCTTTTGTAAGCCAAGTCCTTAGCAGTCCACCAACGTAAAAATATATTATTAAATGTTGAATGTATTAAATATATGAATATAAAGGTTCGCAGCCTGTACCGATTGACGGGAATGAATTTCAGCCAAAAAGCCCACAAATTCACCACTTTTTGGAGTTATTGGGGTCATATGTCAGCAATTGCGCGCTGAATTTTTTTCCAAGGTGTTAATAGTCTCGAGCTGCTCTGCATAGACGGGGGATATGTGAAGCTCCACTAGCAGTAGTACAGCGTTCACGTGGACGTGTGGATGCCATGCCACATGCCCACGACCTGACATAATGCACTTACCAAAAGTTTACTTCTATAAAGTCCTTCCTTCCTTTCCTTTCCTTAAATTGATTTTTCCATATCAATATTCTCCAATACAACTCTTCATGGCTCTTTTTATTCCCCATTGACTGTAACATTGTGGGCGGCTTCATTTTTGACTAAATTGACCATAATATGAACCATATTCCAATAAATCCCTCCACAAAAAAACACACCACTCAGCGACTTTTGAGGATGTAATGACATATCACTCATGACTGGTGTCTTATGCGAGCTTCGTTGAGGAAAAAAAACTAAAAAATTTGGGTCGCACGAAGAAACAGTCTGTTGAATTTGAAATGGCTAACCAAAAAATTCCAAAATCAATCAAATCCGTTTATATCAAATAAACTAATTTCGGAATCAATATTTTCGAATTGAAAACTCTTGGTCAAAAGTAAAAGCAAACAAGCAAAGAGCTAAGTGGGGGTATAACCGAACATAACGCACTTTTGCAACGTGCTAGGATTAAAGCCAGATAAATAAATCACCTAGAAGTTCGAAAATCGTGGTATTATATATATGGGAAATAGGCGTGTTTGTAATCCGTTTTTGTCCATAATGTAACATAAAAGTCTCAGGTAAATATGACGTGAATTTGGTTGAAATCGTTCGGACGGCTATCAAGATATATATATATGTATATAGTTTGATTTCACCTTAAAGTAAGGCGTGCCACGCCCATCGCCGAATTTTGACATCGGCTCCTTTAAAGTCCTCTCCTATCATCTTAGAGGAAAATAAATTCTATGAACTGAAGTGTTTCTTCCCAATTATTCCTAACTGGGTTACGTAAGTATACGCTCCTCAGTCGCTGCAAAAACGTTTGAAAGGTATCGAGTTTTCAAAAATATGTAGTGTATAGATTTCTGGACAACATTACATAACTAATACTGTCTAATATGCCATATGAGTTTAATAGCTTCATTACAATATTCTAAAATGCACACCACATAAACGCTGGACCACCAGGGCGTATGAGTGTTATACACATTAATTTGCACATATTGTATAGGGTGATTTTTTAAGAGCTTGATAACTTTTTTAAAAAAAAAACGCATAAAATTTGCAAAATCTCATCGGTTCTTTATTTGAAACGTTAGATTGGTTCATGACATTTACTTTTTGAAGATAATTTCATTTAAATGTTGACCGCGGCTGCGTCTTAGGTGGTCCATTCGGAAAGTCCAATTTTGGGCAACTTTTTCGAGCATTTCGGCCGGAATAGCCCGAATTTCTTCGGAAATGTTGTCTTCCAAAGCTGGAATAGTTGCTGGCTTATTTCTGTAGACTTTAGACTTGACGTAGCCCCACAAAAAATAGTCTAAAGGCGTTAAATCGCATGATCTTGGTGGCCAACTTACGGGTCCATTTCTTGAGATGAATTGTTGTCCGAAGTTTTCCCTCAAAATGGCCATAGAATCGCGAGCTGTGTGGCATGTAGCGCCATCTTGTTGAAACCACATGTCAACCAAGTTCAGTTCTTCCATTTTTGGCAACAAAAAGTTTGTTAGCATCGAACGATAGCGATCGCCATTCACCGTAACGTTGCGTCCAACAGCATCTTTGAAAAAATACGGTCCAATGATTCCACCAGCGTACAAACCACACCAAACAGTGCATTTTTCGGGATGCATGGGCAGTTCTTGAACGGCTTCCGGTTGCTCTTCACCCCAAATGCGGCAATTTTGCTTATTTACGTAGCCATTCAACCAGAAATGAGCCTCATCGCTGAACAAAATTTGTCGATAAAACACATTTCGAACCGAACACTGATTTTGGTAATAAATTCAATGATTTGCAAGCGTTGCTCGTTAGTAAGTCTATTCATGATGAAATGTCAAAGCATACTGAGCATCTTTCTCTTTGACACCATGTCTGAAATCCCACGTGATCTGTCAAATACTAATGCATGAAAATCCTAACCTCAAAAAAATCACCCGTTATATGCTAACATATATTTTATGTTACTGTATGTGTGCGTATATGTTATATTTCTGTATAATCTATCTATTGTTTATTAGTGGATATATGAAAACCAGCAGACATATACATACGTATACCTTCATATATCCAATGCGCATCCATTGCTATATGTACTCGTACATGTCTGCCCAACTGTGTGTTCTCGAATAAAAATAGACGATATACCCGTACATTTATGTACTTACCAACAACACAACAACACATTGTATAGGCAAATGAATTCACAGTTCGCTGGACATGTTAGTCGCTGCCGTCTGCTCGGCGACCTGACTAAAGGATTACAAAGGAACGCTACCGAGCGCCGAGCTGCCAGCCATTGTCTATCTAACTGGCGCAACACTAAGTTAACTCTGCGCACGAAACTGGGTTGGGCGATGAAATTTAGTTGATTGGTTCGTTGGTTGCGCGCTTGATTACTCCAATAATGCCCCGCATATTCATACTCGGCTAAATATGCTATTCGGCTTTACAAGCGCTCATTCGGTTGTATGTAGGGATGTGGACAAGTTTGTAGAGTTGTGTGAAAGCATCTATACTACCAGTAAGACTCTACAATGTTTAAATTGTTTTCATTTTGCTTATGCGTATTTTTAGCTGAAGATATTTAGTAGGAGAAGGTTGTATATGTAATCCATAAATAAATATTAGGTTAGGTCATTGCTGTTACTATGGAAATAACTGAATGGGTAAGGTTAAATGGAGACGATTTTCGGCTGGAAAGCTGTTTTAAATTGTTTTGAAATCATTTAAGGTTATCTACGTCAAATAGTAAAAAATATTCTAATATGCGAGTATTCATCTTAAGAAAAATTGAGGTGAGGCAAGTTTTCCCACATAGCTAAATAACGAAAGCAACGTCATAAATTTCTAGTACTAAACAGCAGTCTTCCGACTCCTTCTTCCGATTACTCTATTTTATATTTTTTAAACATATGTCTTGAATATTTCATTCAATGCCAGGTTAGAGTTGACTTCACTAGCTAAAATTAACCACTATGTTATGACTGCTACCCACTGCCTCGCTTCTTATTCTACTTGACCATACATATATAAATAATTTATATGTAACGTCTATTTATGCTTGAAGGCAGATAAAACATTCATAGAACTGTAATAAATGCATAGATTTGAGGTTAGGATAAGTACTGCCTTCGCTACCTTGACTTTCCACTACAAAATGATTGCATGGCGCCATTAATTAGTGAGGCATTTATGTCGGCTATGCATGTAATTAAGTGTTGTTCGAAAAGTTGAAGCGTGCAAGCCGAAATACACTTATTGACCGGAAAGGTATTCGATTCATAGCGAAAGGGCACGAAAAAATCCAAAGCCAAACGCTTATGGACATTACAAAATATGCTGGAAATTTCACACCAAACTCATTACACAGCCTTTAGACCTGCTGCCACTGTGCAGTTGCCACTTTCGTTGTGGTTGGTGGCACGTAAGCGGAAGTATTGTGCACGCCAGTGCACATAAAGCTTTCAACGGTTTGTAAATGATTTTTGGCTTGAGAACAAAAAAAAAAATATATATATATGTATATACAAAATAGGGACAACAATGGCAAAAATGCTCAGAATTTTCAGCATTTGCATGCCAAGGGTCACATGATATTTCGCATTCAATCAACCAAATACCACACACAATGCCGATTTTATTTTTCGTAAGTAAAGATTTCTGACCGAAGATTACAGGGGCTGAAGAACCTGCACACCGTGCACAAAAAAAGTAAAGAAGCAGAGAAAAACAAAGAATTAAGCTAGCATTTGACTACAGTACATAAATAGGTACAAGCAAGCAAATGGCTAAATTTAAGGGCGAAAAAATATCTGTCCTTAAATATCATTCACACAAATCCCGTGGCAGCACATAAGCACCACTTAAGCAGATGTAGAGCAGATACGCACTTATATGCTATGTATGAGGTGAGCAGGAAATGACAACCGTTTCGCACACTTGCAACGCACATCAATAGCAACAACAATTAGAGCAGCAACACAAATTCGCATGAGCTTTACTTACAAATGAGAACAGGCGTGTGGAGAGCAACATGAAACTGCGTAAACTACAGAGATGCTTAAAAAAGCTTACACGCACACATAAACACTCGCCACTTATATACACACATAGTAATTTTGTTAGTTTAGCTGTAAGCAAAAAGTAGAAAAGTGCTTAAGTAGCCAACGGCAGGTCCGTCCAAAAAGTGTTTCTGTGTTTATTACACAAGAGGATTACTTTTGGTTAGAACAAACGCTTACGCGTGGGACAAAATTACATTTGTAGCTCGGTATAAGTATATTCAAATACATTTCAATACATAGAAATGTATATATTCCAATATAGATACATAGACTTAAGCACGCTTTATATGTGCAAATACTAATTTAAATGAGGAAAATAAAGAAATAAAGTGTTACTAAGCATACAAAGTAATTTTTACTTAACGAGCAGGAAAATGGGCTTCGGCCTAATACTCACAGCCACCGGAGAAAAAGTTTTGGGCGCAGCAGAATTAAGAAGACAGATTAAGAAAAAAGCTAAGTATGCAGGCAGACGGCTAATTTGTGTGCGCCACAGCAATTTGGAGACTTACCGGAGCTATTATAAGGTAATTTGTACACACATACTTATTTGTATATATTCGTACATATGTGCGCATTAAGTATAGGTACACACAGCACATAAGAGACACCTGAAGTAAGGATACTGAAAAGATTTTTTGTACGCAAGCTTTGGTCAGCTTCACATTATTTATTTACTTTCTTAATAATTAGTTATTCCTTTAGTGTAGAAAATATATTTCGTTACTTATTTTTTGTTTCACAATATTATAACAGTATTTTCGAGTCTTTTCTTTCATAAGAAAACAGCGCAAAATATACCAAAATAACTGAGAGGCAAAAAATGGTGAAAGAAAAGAAAAAAGAGAAGATCAGTCAGAAAGCTGACTTAGATTGCCGACCGCTGATAATCTCAAAGCTCTTTAAGAGGTTATAAACAATTGCAAATTGAAAAAAAAAAATAGTTTGTGATTTTATTTTCTTAATGTAAACATACATAAGTATACACACAGAATATTTCCGGTGAATATCTTCAAAGTTACACACAAATTTGAAAAGGCGTTTCAGAGTGCTTGGAAGTGCTAGGCCAAACTTTAAACGCGTTTTTCTCAAAATGGTGTTTTCAAAGTCGGTCACTAACATTACCCGAATACGCCAAACCCAATTAATCTCAAATGTCAACACAAGCTTCTTACACGGTTTGGCCGGAAAGTCATAGAACTGATTTTCTACCGCAGCGACTGTAGTTTGGAGCGTACGCACACCAACAGGATTTGGTAGAGGCCGTTTCTAACTTCTGAACAAGCGCGTGGTCAGTTATCTCCGGGCACCTAGAGAAATAGGACAAACATTTTCGCACGACTTGTTTCCGAGAGTGGTGCAAGCCGAAAATGCAAGGTTCGTTAAAGCAGAAGTACGCGATTAAATTTTATATGAAACTCCGTAAATCGGCGACAGAGACGTTTGATATGATCAAACAGACTTACCCAGATGTTGCTTTAACAAGAAATGCGGTGTTTCGGTGGCATCCCAACGCTTTCGCAGCCGTCCTACAGCTCAGATGTGGCCCGCCAGACTTTTTTTGTTTCCTTGCCCTCCCCTCAGTCCTGTGACTTTTCGGACAAACCCTTTATGTATTGCTATGCTTATAGGATATATTTATACCTTGGACTGGATACATTCAGTTCACAGCGAAATTTGTAAATCCCCGAAGGGTCGAAAATCCTATACGGTAAATACATATATTAAAATGATAAACGTGACTGAGCTGAGTCTGTTTGGCCATGTTCGTCTGTCTGTCCGTCTTTCTATATGCGAACTAGTCTCTCAGCTTCTGTCTAGGCAATGATACTTGTATAACATTTTTGTTTGATATTTTGTATGCGTCTTTTCTCCGCAAAAAGCAGCTTTTTCGTCTAACCATTGATTAAACATATTGCTCTCAAATAAGGTTATTGGTCACTGTTAAGTTCTTATATGGAAAAGATTTTAAATTGGCAAGGTATCTTCATTCAATTTGGGTCACACAGTTGTCGAAAACATCGCTCCAATCTTTAGCAAATTACTCAGATGCGACTACTATAACGTATAGCTGATCAATCAAAATTAAGGTAAAAATCTTTTTATACCCTACTGTGATATAAGTAAAGCACCCGTGAAGTGTATCATAGCTTCGGTGGAGTCAAAATTACGACGATTTCTTGCTGTCAATATTTTTTACCTCCTGTGATTCAAACTAAACTGAATCAGCGTCGTATTTTCTTGATTTCAAAGTAATATTTGTTTTCCAAATAAACTCTTCAATTTTAATTAAAATTTTTTAAATAAATGCAGTAGCTAATGCTCAAAAATCACGAAACTATACTTGTTTGAGATTAATTAAATCTTCACAGGAGACAAATAGACTAGGTATTGTGTATATGAAGAGCAAGTGTCGTATGCCACAACAAATAACTGACCACGCCATACTTGAATATTTGTAACTTGACATTAATTGGTTGAGCATAAAGCGCATAAACGAAATTCCTTAAGAAATTTACTCCAGCAGCTACAAATACGGCATTTCTATTAAAGCAAGTAGCTTAATGTTAAGGTGAGTAAATACGGGCACATAAAAGTATTCGTACCAGCAGACCAGCTGCGGTCGCACACCTGCTGTTGGAATTTTTATGACACCTTGTGGATATTTTCACTATGGTTGGGTATAAATGACATGCTCTTTAGCTAATTAGTTACTTGTATAGCATGTATTTAGGCGCACAAGCAGACAGCCATGACAGTATAAGTATATGCTATAGCTGCATGTAGCCTTGGCAAAAACAATCAAATTTCAATTAGCAAATGTTGGAAATATCTTAATGGGTATTTGTTGGAAGACAAGTGAAAAGGATCTAGGCTGGTGGTGAAGTAAATAGTATATGTATGTGTATATATGTACTTATGTAATACTGAAATGACGTCGAAACCGGCTGGGAGGTAATTTAAATACAAATTTTTATGTAGCGAGATTATAAGGTATGGAAAGAGTTTATTTGTAGCCAAAAAATACTAAAAGTGAGTTACGTTATAATCATATCCAGGCGAGACTTTAGACCTAAAGGACCACTTTGACCAAAAAATAGTAAGACTTTTCAAAAAAGATAATCGTATCAAAGGGGAGATGAAGCCGAAAAGCACCCCGCAAAGCTGGTCAAAAATCAAGGAATGTTGTCAGTTTTCTTCGGTCATCGAGGTATGATGCACTACGAATCCCTGCGACCCGTCAAATTGTCGATAAAGAATACTTTTTGATTACTATAAGTCATTTGTGTGAAGCTTTTCGTATAAAAGACCGAAATTATAGGCCGACAACTCTTAGTCTTTGCACCATGATAACCCATCGTTGCATATTCCATTGATTCTTCGTGAGTTCTCTCTCCAAATTTGTTTGCCATCTTGAATATTGAGGTCCGTCGACAAACTTATACATACTCATTAGCAAACCATAGCTTTCTTTACATTCGAACGTAGCTTGCAGCTCAAAGACTTACTATATTGGTTGGAAATTTATATTATGTGAGAAAGAATTTTGCCTTAGAAATATGCACAGTAAACGTCGAACGCTTAAGCGCTCATGCCAACAAGTCATTTTCATTTGATGGACAAAAAAAAACAAAACTGAAATTAGAATATCCAGTATTTTTTATAATGACCTTGAATTTATGGCTAACATACTCTTCGGACTTAAGTTCAGTTTATGTTTAAGGCCACCAAATACTTGTTTAGTTATCTGGTAGTTTTAAAGCCCCCTGCAAGCAATCGAAATTCAAGTGGGTCGAAAAATAAATTTCTTTACTATATAAAATAATATAATATAAAAGCATACACCAGACAAATTTAATAACTGCATATATATTAATACAGTTACATAGCTGAACCTTTGCCCTTGCTAGTTGTCCTTGTCACTGTGGCATTCAGAGAAGCTTCTACTATACACTTTTATTTAGAATACAATGGAAATTCTTAAAACACTTCGCATGCATTTTGTTCACAGCTCGTTGACTTTGTTTCGCCACTTCTACAAGGAAGAGCTTATACTCGTACTAGTGCACTAACACTTTGGCAACAACACATGAATTTATACTTTTATGGCCGCATGAATGTGGGTGTAGTTGTGCGAGAATATACGCCTGCATGGAATGAAAGCAGCGAGCAAAGTCAAATTTGTACAGATGAATATAAAGAAGCTTGCAACTACGAAGAACTGTTGTGACTGCGACTGTATTTAAAGTGAAGTGTTATGCATGCGTTAAGGTAAACAGGGTGAGACGTCTGCAGCCAGTTGATTTTTATGCTTTTCTGGGTAACTTTGGAACACGCAAACAGTTGAAAAAGGGACTGAGTGGAATCATTGATGCTTATTATTTAAGCGGCAAAAATATTCCTCAAATTATCTGGAAGAAGGTAACTTAGTTGACGTATACCCGACTCTCGTCGAAAGGGGTTTCCAGCAATGCGTTATGGTATACATATCTTTAGAATATCTAGAAATCGGAGTTTACTTCAAAATAGCTATACCTTTAACTAGTGGCATCACACTGTAGCCAAAACTGTTACTGACTCTTAAGTCCTGCTTGCATCCGGAAAAGGTACGTGTGGCTGGTAAGCATCTTATGCAAATAACTTTGGCTTCCTCAAAACTTTATTAATATTTTAATTGCTAAGAAATGTTCTCAAAACAGTTTTTATGACAAGTTATTTTTTTTGTAGTAAAAATAGATTTATATACTTAAATAAAATAAATTTTCATAAATTTCATTTCGTTTTAAGTCAGATTATGGGGCTTCTTAAGTTGAAGGGTTTCTTCAAAAAAAAAAATGTATTTCAATATTTGAACGTATAGACAGCCAAGCAGCAACCTCGTATCGCATAGCAGCCAGAAGTGTCTTGGGAAGAAGTAAGCAACTTAACTTCTACTGGTTGCGAGGCTACAAAGGCATTGAGAACAATGCAATAGTGGACGAGATTGCGATGAATGAGGAACGGCCAAAATCCGAAAACGCGATCAACATTGGAGAACCCATGCCATGTCTATACGATGATCTCAACAGAAGCATGGTAAAGAAAATCGAAACACGATGGAACGAGCTGCCTGGGCGCAAAACTGCCAAAATCTTGTGCAAAATGGTAGAAGAGGAAGTACACAAAATTCCCATTGACACTCGATAGAAGAGACTGTAGAAACATGATTGAAATACTAACTGGGACCCCAACAGAATAGGGCGAACAGATCGAAAAGGCTGGAGGAAATGTCTAAGGCAAGGTGCCAGGAAAACAGTTGAGTATATCTTGTGCACTGGTCCTGCATTGTAAGCTGTGAGCATCTAGATCTTCTTTCTTCTTTACTGGCATAAACTTTTTCTTTTTGCTAAGCGGCGCTACTGGTGATTCCAAGCGAAGCCAGGTCCTTCTTCATCTGGTCTTTCCAAAGGAGGTCTTTCTTTTCCTCTGTTTCCCCCAGAAGGTATTGCGTCGAATACTCTCAGAGCTGGAGTGTTTTCGTCCAAATGTACGACAAGACCTGGACAGCGTAGCTGCTGTCTTTTAATTCGCTGAATTACGTCAATGTCGTTTTATATCTCATACAGCTTATTGTTCCATCGAATGTGATATTCGCCGTCGCCAATGTACAAAGGACCATATATCTTCCGCAGAACCTTTCTTTCGAAAACTCGCAACGACGACTCATCGGTTGTTGTCATCGTCCAAGCCTTTGCACCATATAGCAGGACGGGAATTATGAGCAACTTATAGAGTTTGACTTTTGTTCGCCGAAAGAGGACTTTACTTCTCAATTGCCTACTTAGTCCAAAGTATATAGCACCTATTAGAAATAATTATTCTGCGTTGGATTTCAAAGCTGACATTATCTGCGAAATGACCGAAAGCTCATTAAAAGTCGATACTCCAGTCTGTCTTTAGGAGAAAAGCACTGCTTATATATGGAAATATAACGTTAATGCTTAAATGAAACAATGCCAAAGACCAGCAGCAAATTAGCCATAAGACATTCATCAACTAACGCAATACTATATATAGAGGAAATAATGATAATTCATATACAATATACACAATCACAACTCCACGCAGATTTTCCGCATTAGCACATAGAAACCAGTTTTATTGTAGTTCCTTGCTGAAGCTTTTCGCATTTAATTCCCACGATTTAATAATGAATCGCGTGGGCTAAGAAATTTAATAGAAAAGAAATTAACTATTTGTGCTACAAACGCTTATAGGCTTACAACCATATAGCGACTTGTGTAACTTGGCAGCAGAAAACACGCTACATTTGCAAAACGCTATTAAATAATCAATAACTTAATCTAGACTCTTTCCGCTGGCGCTGAAGTTTCATGCTGGCGATGTCATTCGCCTAATGTAAACAATCAATCATGCGGCAAACTAGCGGAAAGAACGGAATAATAGCCTAGAATGCCAACTGTACTACGCCAGATGTCAGCAGGTGGGCCTAAAAGTGGCACGGAGTGGACGATATGAATAAATGATATAATAGCGAGCTTAAGAGGAAATTTAATAATGTTTAATTTACTAGGTATCCAATTGATTGCTCTCTGGTTAGGGTTTAGTTCCTTAGTTTTTGGCTGTTCTGTTAGTTTGAAGTTTTGGTTGCCTAATTAGTATTTTACATGTGTCGTGAGCTGGGTAGCTCTCATTTCGGCAGGCGGTGAACAGCAGGAAAATATCGTATAAAGTTGCCTGACCACCTGGGAGCTGTGCGAAAAAATATATGTAAGTGTATTTATAAATATGTTGTTAATTAGATTAAAATTTCGTGTTTCTCTCCATAAAATTATGTAAGCGTATATCGATTCGTTGGCAAGCGCATTTAAATAGAAAGCAGTGTGTTGAGCTTTTCATAGAATAAAGCCAACATTTTATGCCGTAGTGTAATGACCACAGATGATCGCTTGCATTATTACCATTTCCTTCTACTTTAGCTTTTAGAAATGAAAATGCTCAATTCAAGTCAAAGCTGAAAGAAAATGGTGTTGGAAGTGAAACTCCTCTTACTATTAAATAAAGCGTCAATCGTATATATTTCATGTAACTTTTACCGAATTAAACTTCGATGGCTTGACCAGCTTTTTTACACCGATATGACTTAACCATCCGAACACAATTTGACCTTCAAATATTATAGACAAATATAGAAAACGCGCTGATTCCGCGTCTATGATTTACTACGACTAAACCCAACATGTATCAAATAACTTCATCATTATAACAATTGTAATCCCAATCACAGCAAATTTTAGTTAAACTTACAATTCAACTTTAAGAAATCACAAACAAACACATACATAAATACTTTATGTATCCCAACTAATTTCCATAAATCATATTCTTGAAATTGTATATTTTGCATTGGCTTCCTATATATCCAACGTTCTTATCCTACATAGTCTCGTTTTAAAGTTTTCTTATTTCACTTCTTGTCACCTTTTCTTTTATTACATTTTCGTAATTCTCATTTTATTCTGCTGTATTCTTTGCAGACTCTTATTGTGTTGATTTTATCTGCCAAAATGAGATTTTCTCTGCTCTTTACATGTAAATCGTATTAATGCTTTTGCTTGAGAAAGCTGGCTTGTCACCGATGTGTCGCGTCGCCTGTCACACGACAGCAATTTCTTTTGTACGCACACCAGCAAATTTACATGAAATCCTTTTTCAGCAATTTGTGCGTGCTTAAAGATTTTAAAACATGCGATACGACTATTCATTGACATGTGAATGTTAACCGCTTTTAAATATAAAATGTGTGTACTTATTCACATACATATACGTAAACATGTTATTGTGTATTTATTTTCTATACAATTTGCATAAAGACATTTCTTATTCATTTTGGAATATCTTTTAAATGGCTTCGTGATTATTATTTGTTGAGTTTGATTTACCTTTTCTGATATCTCTTTTTGCTGGTGCTTGAATTTCGTACAAAGTCCATTGATTCACAGCTGTAAAATAAAGTTAAAATATTTTCTATAAATTTTAATCTTAAATCTTAAAATTAAATATTTTATAAATGGCATTTATATTCACAGTTAGAGTACTTTTGAATTTATGATTCTAAGACACACAATTAGTGAGTAAAATTCTAACTTATTTGCTTGCAACTTTTCAAAGCGGAGCTTTTGCAGGTATTGCAGTGTTTATAAAACATCCATCCTTTTATAAGAATAAAAGGCCAAAAACAGAATCCGCTTTCATTTATCATGGCTTTAAGAATATTATTTACTAAAATATATAGCCAGGATCATCCGAGTAAAGCCATCACATTGTAGATATTGTGAAATTCTATTTTTTTATTGCTTTTGTTAGAGACTTTAACTAGTTCTAGTCAATTAACGGGTCGAGCACTTTTTGGTGCGTCAAAAGAAGAAGGAAGTCTCTAACAACATTGATTTATCGAAAATGACAGAATGGGTCCATGCATCAAACAATACTAAAGAAAAACTATCACGAGCATTGAATTATCACTCTCATTGTTGGTCAAGTGCCACTTTAGACATTCTCGTCCAAAATTTAATCAACTATGGTACTGGAGGGCACAAGAATGCTAACAAGGCTGTCGCTGAAAGCAGTGTATTTCTGGCATAGATCCCTAGCTATAGAGGCTTCGACGGCAATGAGCCAGCCGATCTCCTGGCGAAAGAAGCGACAGCAATGACAACCAGTCCAATAGGACCGCGATAGTTCCTCGATTTGGCCCCAAACTTAACGAGAGGAACCGAAAGAGAAAAGGAGCAGTAGAAAACGTCACTAGTAACAAGTGCCTGGGCTTCGACAGGCAAGACTCTTACTGGTAGAGTTCGACGCAAAATGGTTCAAGAAACTAGTCGCTCTTACAAAAAAAAATTTAAAGCAGTTTGCGGCATTTTATATAGGGCATTGAAGACTACGTTGTCACCTGAACAGATTATGGTACTACACCAAGGGTCTGTACTTGTACGATCAGTTTTTAATTATGTCTCCATTAATCAGGTTGAAGAAGTGATTTCTACAACGTGAATTAACCGAAAAGAAGACCACGACATTACCGATACCTTACCATTTTATATCCAATTTAACCAATGTGCATATGTGCTACACTCTAAAGTCAATAGTAGGCATAAAACTCATTGCGTTTTCTATATGAAAACCAAGGTAAGCTGGGGATCCATCACCTTCATTTTATAATTATAAAATTCGTTAAGATTTTATTTGATATGATACTGAAAATATGTGTGCTCTCACCAATACATTTCCACTTTTAGAATATTTACAAAATATGACTAAAGTTTCAGACCATTTACATTCGATCTTAAAATGTATACTATATGCAAGAATAAACACTTCATACGCCACAGACATTTTCTTACAATATTCAGAAGTTTTTGCCTTTACGACCAAACTTGAGCTTTATACGCGCTGACAAGTTCATATAACGGCAGATAACTGAATTTCTGACTTTCTATAGATACATGCGAAATGCATGCCATGCCAAAGTGTATGTGAAATATATTCATTTTGGCATGCATGAAGTAGAATGTGTGCTTAAAGTGTGTTTGCCAGCGACGCAGTAATGGCTGCGTGTAACATGTTTATATATTCACAGCCATCAACACCAATGAGGCTGTTGTGCATGTGACAACAGTTGAATATAAAGCAGCGTCAAACATATACAAACATCTACAACGTTTGCAAAGTAAAGAATATATGAAAAATATTACTCATACGCCAGGGAGCACCAAACTCATATCGACGACAACATTTGTGCTTTTACTTGCCAGGGCAGAGCGTATATTTACGAAAACGTCAATGAGGAGCTGCAAGCATCAGCCGGCAACAACAAAACCGCTAATGTGACAGTGAACAACGAGCCAGACGCAATGACAGGCGCAGCGGAAGAGCTTTTGTTGATTTAAAAAATGAAAGGAGCTGAAATGAAATAAAGTAAAAAGCCACAAACATGACCTCGTTAAATGTCTGACAAGAGTTGGCACATGTGCGCCGCGAATGCGCCTATGCAAGCGTGTAAATGTAATATTGCATGAACCCATGAGTGTGTGTGCATGTGTATGAGCGACCGCTGTCATTGGGGGCGTTGATGGTTAAATGACATTCAGTCATTCATTCACTCGGGCAAGCAGTCAAAAATACTCATACAAAGGCACAGAAAGATGCACTAACCAAACAATCAGTTCGTCAGGCCGTCAGTCAGCGAGTCAGTCAAGTGTGGAGTATTTACATGCCTCTCAACTGTCAAATTTAGCAAATTTAAATTAATTCTGGCAGTCGGCGTCTACGCACGTACTCATGAGCTTGTAACGATAATGATATACAAGCAAATATATGTATGTTTATATAAACACATATCTGCTGACGTATCATTTATCTTCAGCGACGGAAATTCGAAATAATCGAGTTAAAGAATTCTCGCTTTTGAAGCGAAAATATATTTTTGTTGGAAAAAATATTGCATTTGAGCGGAAATTAACGCGAAATCGAGTTCAGGCATGAACTTTAATAAGGCAATTGAATTTTGAATCTGTTTTCTCTCTATTGCTTTTTCTATAAAGAAGCTTGCTCTTTTACATAGATTACCGTTATTACTAAAGGAGATTGAATGCTTTTAAAATATAAATTAATCACATATGCTAGTAAGTGTGTACTACAAAAACACTTGCCGAAATAAAATGTACGGTAAAGACTTAAGTAGCTAAGGTCTCTGCCGGCCTTCTTGGATCATGGCATGGATATGGAGCATAAAGTAGTAGGCGGTCATTGAACTTTTTCACTAAAAATTCGAAACTGTATGCGATAATCACATGCATAATTCAAAGCCAACAAATTTCCTCCCTACTTGGATAACTCAATGATGTTAGGCTACTACACTGGTTCCCAGCCGTAATAGTTTTTATCCAGGGAGAGGAAGTCTATGAAATCAACTTAAACTTGTGTAACAAGTAGTGAAAGGCTAAGTTTGGGTGTAACCCAACATTTTATACTTTTTAAACTTGCAAGAATGTTATGATTTGAGGTGCATTTTTTAAAAAAATATTGCGTAAGAACTAAAACTCTACTATTCGAAGAGTAAGTACCGAATATTTGGACCACAGTACCTATAATTGACTTTTTATTGCAATTATCAATCAATGTATGGCATATATAATTGAAAAAGGGTGGTTTTTTCCTGACAATAGTATGTCTGTCTTTCCAAAATGGGTTGAATCGTGTCAATACTTGCTTTAGCACTCATATGTATATGTATCTAACGTAAGGATTTTCGAACTTCCAGCTGACGTTATACCGCATATATCGGCAACATTTGGGGTATCAATATGAAAATGGGAGATATTATTTTACTGATAACAGTGCATATTTGTGCCTAAAATAGATAAAATAGGGCAAACCTTGACCTAGTACCATATAATAAACACATAACATCTGGGTGACTTTACTCCATATGAGTGATGATGATTGGCTGCAATGAGCCTCAAAGAACATTTTATTAGCATGTGGCATATCAGTATGTAAGATTGGCTAAAATAGATTGAATCGGGTCGATACTGCTCTCAACTCCAATATGCGATACATGCGTAATAATTTTCGTTTTTCCAACTAACCTCTTGTCGAATATGTCGGTTAGTGTACAAATGTATACAGTTGAACATCCACAACTCGAACTTTTATAGATCGAACTCTTTTATTGGCAATAGAAGTCAAATTTCATACAAATTTCCTTCCATAACTCGAAGTTTTTTTTGTGGATTATGGTGATTCGAGTTAAGTTCAACTGTATACATACATAACTGTTTGGATTTCTATCCCCTGTTGGACGGTTAGCACATTAAGGTTTCCCCTGGCTTTGATTCTTGCAAGTTATTTACAATGAAAGAACCTTTGAGATACAGCCCGTCAGGGTAGACCTTCTTTCAAATTTATTTTTTTAATTTTAGATGAATCTTTCGTCTACTGACCACCGCGAGGAGACGCTTTTAGGCGGAAACCAGCTGTAAATGGCTGAATTTCCAAAAAAAAATTGATTAAGAATTCACAAAGTATTACTGAAATTCTGTTTTTTGATATGCTCCAAAATTATAATAAATTAATTTATTTATTAAATGAAAAAAAAACAAAATTTGGGAAAATTTTAATTTTTGTAGTAGCCAAAACCCCGGTAATCACTTATAAACATCTTTGCCAGATTTTATACACTTAACTCGCATATAGTCCAAAATAAGTGGTGTAAAGTTAGCCAAAGTTCGATTATATTTAATAATATGTGATAAGAATATAATATTATCAAAAAACATTTTCCCCGGATTTCAAAAATATATCTCACACATTGATCGATATTTTTGGCAAAGAGTCAATTATACGCACTAGGGTCACAAGTTCTGTATGGGGACTAGAATAATTTTTGATCGATTTTGAAAACTTTTATAACAGATATCTACAAAAATAAGTGTTAGGTATATTTTCATAAACATGTTTAAAGTTGATCCCGGCTTCGAAACATATATCCCAGATAATAAATCATACATTTCGATTAAAAACTAGAAAATAGAAGAAAAAAGTTGTTTATATGGGAGACATATGTTATAGTTGCCTGATCTTTTTTATTTTCACTGTCAATGTTAAATATATATTAGAGAAACTTTCCACAAAATTATGAACTTTTAGCTTTTAACGGGAAGGCGGACAACGAGAAAATAAAATAACTAAATAATGGGTTGAATGTAAGTACATTAGAAGTTAACCTCTAATTCAATACTTTCGCTTTTGCAAAAGTAATTCTACAATCTACTAAACTAATGGTGTTTAGACTGATGACAGAAGAAAAGTAGGCATGCTTACTTATTTTCACACAACGTTATAAAAAGTTAAAGGCGAAGGATATGACTTAGTTTGTAGGTTATGCTTAGCCTTAGAGGTTCGATAGGTCAAAACCTTTAATATATTTTCTCGATTCAGGGCATTTTTATAAAGATCTATTATCTACATACGGCTATTATTCAAATAAACCTTGAAATTTAAGAAAGTTTAAAATATTATGAATTGTCTTAAATGGCTTTTTTTCTTGGTAATAGTTTTCTTAAATTGCTCTCCATGCAAATAAATATATATTATATTTTTAATTAAAGTTTGCAACACATATAACTATATATAAACTTTGGTATCGGCCATAACTAATGATTGAAACAATAAATTAAAATACTCCTTCAAATAATATCTTTAAATTCAAATATCTTAAACAATTCATACATCACTCGAATACTTCTTTCACTTTCTTATTCGACCTTACAAGAGTCGAGCTACCTTCCTTTTTCAATTCCCCATTTACGCAGGTGAAGCAGACGAACTTCGTTCGGAGCTAATGAGATGAAATTTAATTATTTTTTAGTGGGCGAAATAGCGGTGCCACCCAGGCAAGTAAACAGCAGCAACACTTCACTCAGCATACCCGTCTTCCGGTATTTTGCTTAATGGCTTCCTTATTAGTTTATGCTTAAATTGAAAAATTGTTCATTATGACTTTTTTGTTGTTGCTGCAGGCTATTAAATTTAATGTGCGTACCCACCTTTGAAATTTCTATCTGCAAACGAGTGTCTCATATTTGCTAAGTCTGCAAAGCAAAATTTTGTTACTCATGCATTAAAATCGTGAAATCTCTGCTGGAGGAGATTTCGTAAATATTTTGCTTTTGATCCCTTTCTGATATCTTTGACTGCAATAATAAACCTATTCGCCCTTTGATCTGATGATGCTACTTAAAGACCTAGTTTTATATTGTTTGCATGAGCGCAGAATGTGTTGTTACTTCGCTTTTGTAACGGTTGTTTGTAACAGTTTCCACGACAGTTGTGGATTTAATTTAATAGTTGAGCAATAATAATTCATTTAAGTAATTTCAGTACTTTACATAAAATAGATTTCAACAAGGTCGATAAAATTTCCTTTGGTTTGGTCATCTTTAGTATGACACAAATTTTAGCTTTGCCAGGAATTGATATTTTGTGGGAAATCCAATTCCGCAAAACTCACCTCATCAGCATGCCAGGGGTAATCACAGACCTCCAGAATTCAACTTATCTTGTCACACTATCCTGTTAAATTGGTAGGACTTTATTTAATTACTATGACAAATATGAACGCCCTAAAATCAAGGTGGAGTTCTGGAGAGATACATAGTCAATAAGGAGTTCATTTGGCCGCATTGAGCCGTATAGGTGAGAACATACGTCAAAAATTGGCTAGAGTTGTGGAACAACAATTCATGGATTTTACACGATGATAATGCTTCATCGCATCGAGCCACTATTGTGACCAAATTCTAGACCAAAAACGCAATGAACACCAAAGGTCAGCCATCGTATTTACGAGATTTGGCTGCCTGTGATAATTTCTTGTTCCCCAAGCTGAAATTGCCCGTCCGTGGAACCCGTTCTCAATCGATCGAAGAGATAACGCAAAATTCGCTGAAGGAGCTGAATACCACTCCAAAAAGTGCTTAGGAAGAGTATTTGATGCCTGAAAAATCGTTGGCATAAGTGCTTGATGTCTGGCGGGGATTACTTTGAGGGCAACAAAATAAATATTGATAAATAAATATATATTTTTTGCTTATTTAGGTTTAACAGGTACTTTTTTGTTTTGTAAGTAAATAAATATTTTTTTAATTTGATTTCGTTATTAAATATTTTAATTTAAATACAAGTATCATTAGCTCTGTCTATTATAAATTGTGACATTTAAGGAAATTATTTAGAATAAAACAAGGTACGAGCTAGTGAACCAGATCATACAATATGTCGATATACAGACACAATCGGCTGCTAACAATCAAAACAACACAACGCTCGTCCAATGAAATTAGAAATTGTTAAAATGGAAAGCATTGCTAATAGAATTTATAAAAGAGAAACACTATTTTTACCTTGAATAACACGCTTAAAATTATCTAGACATTTACTTCAAATACAAATAAATTAAATAATTTTAGAATCAGTAGTTTATTGGTAAAAAAAAAACTAAAAGTCTCTCCTCCACGCTTTTGTATAGTTCTGGCGCAGTTCTTTGGTGGTGTGATATATATGTTAGCAGTTGATATTGGTAAAAATGAACTGATTGAAATCAAAACTAAACAGTTTGAATTTTAAATTTTATTAAAGCAGCACATGAAACAAGGAGGAGTGAACTTTATTACCCCCATATAAACGAACATAAAAATATATCACGAGTACTAAGCGCCGTCATCTTTTTTACGATTCTAAAAAACGGCTTCGCACTTGCTTCAAAAACCAGAGAAGCCACAGAATTTTATGGATTTTATTGCGCTCGCGGTTTTGTAATGCCATATTAAATGAGCGTGGATATTTGTTCTACAAATCTCTTGTTTTGGATTCGAGAGATACTATTCTGTTTTATTAATGTAATAAAAATATTTATTATTATTTTTTTTTTGTATATTTTGTGCCATAAAATAAATATCATAATAAAATGATGCTATTCGAAACACTTTTATTGATTTTATACAGTTTCCGCAAAATTTGTGGTGATTTGGAGGTTATAGTTACATCCCTTAAAGTATCAACGGTTGTCTGAGCAATTTATTGGCGATATTTATATGTCTTGCGGAAAAAGGAGAACAAGGAACTTTTCGTGGAGAGATTAGTTTCTATTTGCTGAATTATCAAGTAGACGACAAGACTTAAATAATATACAATTTGCCACTTTGCCATACTAAAAAAGAATTATAAATACCTCTAAAGGTGCCCAATCAAATTTTGCCGCTTTATCTTAATATTTATTTATTAAGAACACCTTCAAGGTTACAGATTTCCATAATTTGTAAGATTTCCATAATTTGTGTACCAAATTTTAGTACCCTGAGTAGGATAAAACTTTCTCACGACGTTTCTAAAACCCAAAAGTTAGAGTTAGAAACACTAAAAATATATAAAAATATTATGAGTATGACAATGACAGGGCGAGTCGCAGCTTTTGGAATATCAATCCGAAATTTCGCAAACGTCTTTTCTTCCCCAAAAAGCTGCCCATTTGTCAAAACCGCCGATATCGGACCACTATACGTAAAGTTGTCATACGAACAAAACGTTGAAATTCTTCTCCGTTTATAGAAAACCTTTGCATTTCACAAGATATTTTCTCAAAATTACAAAAAAATAAAAAAAAACTCCTTGTATAGAAAACTTTCCTATATGACGCGATATTTTCCCAAAATTTGGCAATGATTATTTTTCAAACCCACATTGCAATTTTGTGAGATATTGTTGAGATCGGTTCACTAAAATATATAGTGTCCATACAAACCAATCGATAAAAATCCAGTTTTTGCATAGAAAGCCATTATTTATTGAACTACACATCTCCCCGAAATTTGGTATGGCTTATTGCTCAAATTAATATCACAATCCTTGGTGAAGTATTCGAACGAAAATTTGATATTTTTATAGACTTTTGTCCTGCAAAATACGCATTTGTGAGAGATATTAAAGCTTAGATGCCGCCGTTGTTAACAATTTTACTTCTTAAACTTATAATTAATTTTCAAAACTTTTAAAGTTTCAGCTCTTTAATTTGTATCTCGCTTCCAGACACCTCATATATAAATATGAGTATAAATATAATTCTAAAATCGCTACCCACCGCAGCAGCATACATAACCAGCTGAGCAAACATAAATTCAGTCATAATTATGCTGTTTGAATTTCTCAGAATAATATCTTCATAACTACATACTCGTATGCATGCCAGAAAACTCACTTTCCCTGCTTATTTTAGAAATGTCACAGATTAAGTTGCAGCAATCGGAGCATATCTCTTAAACTTGCGCACTTTCGCATGTCAGCATTATGTGAAATAAATTCCGTAAGTTTATTTTCCGCCTGCACAAGTTGCCGGCTGCGCCTTTCGCATGCGAGTTCGCAAAATGTCTGTTTAATTGCTGCAAGGATATTTTTACGCATGCAAACGAGCAAGTAGGTTATGCGCTTTTGCGCTATTTATGCGCTTGTTGGATGCAACTTTGCTTGCTGCAACTTCATAAAAGTGTCTGAACAAAAACGCAAGAACAACAACAACAACAAACGCAGTGAAAGTAGCAGCGAAAGTAGCAAGTAGCAACAGACACACAGCCACCAGCAGCATATCAGCGCAGATACATACATACAAGTACATACATGTATGGGTGTGTGTGTGCATGTTGCGTGGGCTTTGTTGTTGCCAGCACAACGGACTATTGTCTGCAAAATAGTTTGTTTACTAAACAAGCGCTAGTTTGCGCTTGGCGTACGAGTATGTAAATTGCCAAAACAAGTAGTGTGTGGTAGAGCACTCATACGCCATGGCACACATGAACGGCATTGCCAAACAACCAACCGCATAATATCACCACGCATCGCTGACACTATGCCCGTTTTAAAAGCAGTTGAGCAGGCAAAACGGTATTGTGTGCGGGCGTATATGTGCGTGCGTGTGTTGCTGGAATGTGTGTGTTTTATGGCATACTAATGACTCGGCAACAACAGCGCCAACAGTGTCAAGCACGTCATCAGCCGCATGTCAGACGCGCGACTTTGATGCCTGACTTTTGACTGAACTTCCTCTGCTCAACTTCTTCACGCTCTGCGGGCAATATGGCCACCAAGTCACATGCACACACGCCCACACACACAAATGCAATAACTCTTGTTTAGCTTCCACTTAAAGTTGTCGCCGTTGCGCATGAGGCGACGTGTCGGAAAGTGGCAGGAGGTGTCTATGGTAGCAGCAGCAACAATAACAACAATATCAGCATTTGTCGCCCAACATTAAAGGTCAACAGCAGCCTCGGCGGCAACAGTGTTAACACTGACTCGGGCGATAATAAAATTCGCATTGTTCTTGTGACACAAAAAGTGGCTGCCTTTTCACTATCTACACGGCATGTAGTGTGAGCACATGCCCGCTTTGGCTTTGGCTTTGTCTTTGCTTTTCTCTCAGTTTTCAGCATTGTCTGTTTGTCACTGGCACTTAGGCGCTGTTGTGACGCCGCCGCCATCGCCGTGCTGACTTTTATTTGACAAACACTTCAATCTACATTTCTACTATCAAGTGCGAGCGTCTCTAAGCATGTATGTGTATGTGTGTGTGTCGATGTGTTTTGCGTCAATGGTTCGTGACTTTGCGAAGTGTGAAATTTATAAAGGAGCGCGGCATTGTCTGGCCTTTGCATAACTTGACTTTCGCTCCCGTTGACGGCGCTCCACAGCCACTCATTCAATGCTAATGGAGTTCTACTCGTCGCAGTTATTGCGTCCTGTTTCACTTTTACTGTTATTTTATATCGTGTGTATGCTAGCGTGAAGGCATAGTGTACTGAGATTTCGCTGTATGTGGTCCCGTTGGGATGAGTTTGAGATTGTTTTTTTTTAATCTCAATAATTTTAATCACACTTTGTTTAAAATGTCGCTTTTTGCATGAATGTTTCACTTAGTTTGAAGCACGATATTTAAAACACAAAGTGTGATGAAAATTATGGCGAGCAATAAATATGATATCCCCAAACAAAGATGTGGTGATCAAAAATTTCAAAGAAATATTGACATTTGACGAAGAGCTCTTTGTCGCAAAAAATAAAAATATCTGAAGATGTCGTAATATATCTCCAATTATTTAACATATTTTGTAATAGCACTACCTGCGTTTATCCCCATGGAGCCAGTTTGCACATAATGTTACAAAATTAACTAAATTTTTCAAATCAAGCTACCCAAAATAATAGTGACATACTTTCAGAGTTAACTGAAGCTTCAGTTTCTATCTATTTGTTCTTACTTAAGTAATATTTTTCACAAATAAATAAGTTTCTATACAACAATTTAATTTTGATCGGTCAATTCGAAGGCAGTTAAATGATAAGTGGTATGTTCTGAAAAATATGTTCAGAGAGATACCAAATTTCATAAAAATAACTTTTGAAAGTAGAAAGTTACTTATATAGGGTGATTTTTTAAGAGCTTGATAACTTTTTAAAAAAAAAAAACGCATAAAATTTGCAAAATCTCATCGGTTCTTTATTTGAAACGTTAGATTGGTTCATGACATTTACTTTTTGAAGATAATTTCATTTAAATGTTGACCGCGGCTGCGTCTTAGGTGGTCCATTCGGAAAGTCCAATTTTGGGCAACTTTTTCGAGCATTTCGGCCGGAATAGCCCGAATTTCTTCGGAAATGTTGTCTTCCAAAGCTGGAATAGTTGCTGGCTTATTTCTGTAGACTTTAGACTTGACGTAGCCCCACAAAAAATAGTCTAAAGGCGTTAAATCGCATGATCTTGGTGGCCAACTTACGGGTCCATTTCTTGAGATGAATTGTTGTCCGAAGTTTTCCCTCAAAATGGCCATAGAATCGCGAGCTGTGTGGCATGTAGCGCCATCTTGTTGAAACCACATGTCAACCAAGTTCAGTTCTTCCATTTTTGGCAACAAAAAGTTTGTTAGCATCGAACGATAGCGATCGCCATTCACCGTAACGTTGCGTCCAACAGCATCTTTGAAAAAATACGGTCCAATGATTCCACCAGCGTACAAACCACACCAAACAGTGCATTTTTCGGGATGCATGGGCAGTTCTTGAACGGCTTCTGGTTGCTCTTCACCCCAAATGCGGCAATTTTGCTTATTTACGTAGCCATTCAACCAGAAATGAGCCTCATCGCTGAACAAAATTTGTCGATAAAACACATTTCGAACCGAACACTGATTTTGGTAATAAAATTCAATGATTTGCAAGCGTTGCTCGTTAGTAAGTCTATTCATGATGAAATGTCAAAGCATACTGAGCATCTTTCTCTTTGACACCATATCTGAAATCCCTCGTGATCTGTCAAATACTAATGCATGAAAATCCTAACCTCAAAAAAATCACCCGTTACAAGGGACATGGATTTGTGCGTTTAGGTTGTATCGTAGCTATATGCAATAGCTGTTCGCTCTGAATAACTTCGTCAGATGTCATAATGTTGCCTTAGAAAATAATTCTTGCCAAATTTTGTGAACATTTTTCGCCAAAAAAAGATGTTTACACACAAAGACATGAGTTCGTTCGTTGGTTCGTTCGTCTTTGTATGGCAGCTGTATGCTATATTGGTCCGATGTCGGTGGTTTCAGCAAATGAACAGAGGAAACGGTGTTTGCAGAATTTGTATCGATATCCCGAAAATTGAGTGACTCATTAATTCTCCATTGGCGTAGTATACGTGTTTCCAAACATTCCACGCTTTCCAAAGGGTTTTATATACAAACCTTAGCAGCAACATATGTAAAGTTTGTCAATCAAAAGAAACCATAACAATTTGAAGTATAATTCTGGAAGTGTCTTTGTGGAAAAATTTCAAAACTTTGGTAGTATGAGTAACACGACTCAGTTATGGATACAATTTTATATCACAAACTACTGGGCTGATTTCAACGTTTCAAACCATTTACATATAGTTGTATGTCTTAATGGTTTAGGAAGTATTTCATGTACGACGTTCCGATCGACTTTACAGCGCTTTTTGCGTTTAATATGTAAATTTATTGAAAAGTTAAAAATTGTTTTTCAAATTGGTAGAAGGAATGAATGAATCTGTTTGATTCCTTACACCGAATGTATTGTCTTACATCCCTTGCGTTAACTGTATGATACATAAACCCCACAATATAATTTATAGTACCCAAAATAAGCTGAACATTTTTCGTTTATTATATTTTCTATGGACAGTAAATCCAAATCTGTCCGTATCGATTACTTGCGTACATATTAGATTAATGATTGATTTACTTCGGTTTAAAATGTAATATCCGATTTAGTTGGGTTTTTGTTCTAATTGAAGAAAAGCAGAATTGTTAAGTTCACCATGAGGGCCGTTGTTTTACATTTTAGGCGACGATATGTTCTATCAATTTTTTATGATGAGTTAAGTTTTTCTTCTTCTCACGGAAATTTGGAAGTGTTTGTCATCTGTTTGTGAACATTGGCAGTATCGCGTATATAGAGGCAACATCCGGTGTGGTTAACGTGGGAACAAGACGTGTGTACCTGCTCACGACAGCCTTAACCCACGGCGCTCAAAAGCACAGCAGATCAAATGAATTCGTTGATCAGCGCCCTGAAATGAAATGGCATTGTCAATACCAACTGGCAGTGTGGAATGGACACACTTACCACCTTGGTAGGGTTCGAGGCCCATCTAACAAGTCTGCCGTATTTTAGGTCCGGCACCCGGTTGCAATGTAACTCCATATTCAACTAACAAAGTGCCAACTCTTCCCGCATTTGGTTTTAACATCTGCAGGCAGACGGACGACCAGACAAACGGACATCCAGATGGGTTTGTCTAAATCGACTCAGCTTATCATGTTAATCACTTATATTTGTATGAACATACTGGGTTTTTCAATAGCAATGATATGATTTCTAAGCATCGTTTCGGCCATTTTTAATATGCCATTATCTGTATTTTTTTCATTGTATTCAGTAATGTTTACAATTTCTTCATGGAAAAAACATACACGCGAACAACGACACAAATTATTCAGTTTTATTATCAAAATAATCGTTGTGCCGTTGCAACTTTTAGTGCGCTTTTGCTATTTTATGATCGTAATCTGCTTTAGCTATTCTTTGGAATTTTAAAATTATTTCGTCCGCAGATTTTCTTTACTTAATGTTCAAGTGTTAATAAGGTAAAGGATTTTTCGAAGTAATGAAAATATTGCTGCCGTTGCTGTAACCCTCAGTTTGTCGATTCCAAGACGTTCTCAAGAATTGAGACTGTCTCAAATTACAACCTGGCAGATTTTAAGAAAGGCTTGCATTCACATAAAAATATTCTCACTCAAGAACTGAAACCATTGGACCGCCGTAAGTGTCTTGAATTTGCTGATTTTGTCTTGAACAATATGAAAACGATTTCTGTAAGAAAATCATCATCTTCGATGAGGCTCACTTTCATCTAAGTTGTGCGGTAAATAAAAAAAAGTCGATTCTGGTACGAAGAAAATTCACAAACTATTCATCTGCAACCATAACATTCACTTAAACTAACAGTTTAAGGTGGTTTTTGGTCTGATGGAATCAGCGGTCCGTACTTCCTTCGAAATGAAGCTGATGACACTGCTACTGTCAATAGATAACGCTATAAATCGGTGATAACGTACTTTTTATGGCAGCAATCGTCAATCAACTGCTATCTTGACGGCAACTGGTTCTAACATGATGGGACTACGTTGCACACAGCATGTGCAGCAATCGAATTATTGCGACAAAAATTGGAAATCCAATTATTTCAAGGAATTTGGACATTAAATGACCTTCAAGAAGTTGAAACTTAACACCATAAGATTACGTTTTGTGGCGTTATTTGCAGTCATTGGTCTTTAGCAATAAACCATACTCTCTTAAAGCGTTAGAAATCAATATTAAACATGCTTTCCTGACATACGACTTGATTTAGTGAGAAAAGTACACGAAAATGGGGTTTATCGAATTTCTTTCTGCAAAAAAAAACTCAAGAAGACCACTTGAATGATGTTGTGCTCAGAACTTAATTAAAATACATTTGAATTCATTTAAAATTTAATGTGTTTTTTTTTTTTTCAGTAAATCATATCACTCTTTTTTGAAGGCCCTGTATATGTTTTTATAATTTTTAGGATGTCTGATGTCTCTCCTTTTGTTCTTCATGGAACTACATGACCCCACTTCAACTGCGAAAGAATGATCAAAGTAAACATTGAAAAAGATGCCCGGCTTAAAGGTGTGTTAGATAGCCGCAACACCATAAGCTTCTATATGGATGGCTCACAAATGGACAAGGGAGTTGGTACGGGAACATACTGCCAGAGTTAGGCATAAAGCAACCTTTTATGTTGCCAGACCATTGCAGTATATTTTAAGCTGAGGTCTTTGCTATTGTGAAAGTCTATATGACGATCTTGACAGAAGCATGGTGAAGAATAGCAAAACCTGTTGTAACAGGCTACCTGGGTGGTAGATCGGATCTACATAAAGTTCTAATTGATACTCGATAGAAGGGACTGTCGGAACATTATGTACATATACTGGTGGTGACACACGCTCGCTGGATGGTGCTGACAGATAGAGGAGACTGCAGGTGTCTAAAGCAGAGCACCAGTGATATTATATGCTTCTCTTGTGGATTTATCAACTGAACTCCATCGGGAGTCGCAAAGGACCAACCTGGTGGCTTAGTTGCCTACCAGATGTACTTAACCTAACCTAACGTAGGTTGGAAAAAGTCAGAAATTTTCACAAGTAAATAAGTCATTTAATATATACAGGTGCTAATGGAAAATCCAAGAATTTCGCAATTTAGTTATTAATATTGAATTTTTCTAAGTAATTAGTGACCTTGCAGTAAACATGGTAACACATGTGTAATTAAAGAAATAAATTTCATATGAATTTTATACACATAAATATTAAACAACCTTTTAATTCGTACTTAAATTAAATTTTCACTTACTTGTTGCTAGAATTTTGAGCTTTTTTTGTAGTTTGTGTAACACTGATAAACTATTTCTTTGTTAATTCATATTTGAACACAACCAAAGTGTAATGCGCTGATTTATTATGCAGTAAATATTAAAATTAAACTGCGCACACTTCCGTTGACACAGATAACAATTTATGTATTTTTTATTATGTTGTACGGTATGCTATGCTGTGCTATGTTATATGCAACACAAGCGTACGCTTTCCAAATCAAACAGCACACATTTGTAAGGAAAATTTTGCCAGCTTCTAGCAGTTTTTTAGCACACTGTGATTTATGGCATTTGCATTTATATTAATTACTATTACACAACTTTCTTATGCGCCGCACAACAACACAAATGGCAATGACACTTTATGTGGCACAGCTTTTTGACTTTCTGCCATTATTTCCTTTTCATGCTAGCGATTTTTTGCGCCTTTTGCTCGGCGTGCATATTTAGGTTAACAACGCGCTGCGTTTCCCTACACAATGCTACACTTGCATGTGAGTATGGGTATAGGTATGTATATGGCAACAAAGCCCACCGGACGCTGAAAAGTATGCAACGAAATGTGCTCGCAGGCGTGACACTCAAAACTCGCACTCAAGTGCGTTTTTTATTTGTTTTTATTTGCTGTGTTTATTTGTTTTAGACATTCATATAGCTGCTGCTCGCTGCTTTACACGCCGTTACACCGCGCTGCGTGTTGTTGCTGTTGTTTTGCACACAAGTATTTGACTTTATGAATAATAAATGCGAACTTGCTTTGTTTGTGTTGCAACAACCGGAACGGCAGCACGAATATGCGATTGTGATTGTGAATGCGAATGCGAATTGTACAACTGCACTTTTTTCGCGCTGCACTGTGTAGAATTGTGCAAAAGGTTGCTTTGGTAAGCGTGCCACGCGTGACACGCAAGCGGATGCACTATTTGATTTATGTGTGCGCAAAAAGGTGTCAAGCTGTAATTGTTGTTGTTTTTTTTCTTGTTTATTATACTTTTTTAAAAACGCGCTTCTTGTTTTTCGCAATAACAGTGTTCATATTTTCATAGCATACTTTTAGGGTTTATGCTTTTTTTGTTTCCTTTTCAAGTCGCACTGCCTGCTTGCCAGCTGCCACAGGTCTTGACGTTTTAATACTAACAGATAGCGCTACAAAAACAAAAGCAAACAACGTAACACGCACGAAACGCACGAATACCGCACACGTTTACCATTTGTGGCAGAGCGTAGGTTGTAGGTAAAGGAAGAAACGGAAAAAATAAAGTAAGAACGTTTTAAAGCCGCGTCGCACAACGTTAACGCACTGACACGCAGAATTATAGCAATGTGGTATTATAGCGCTGTATGTGCCACAAACTTTATACGCCGCAAACCAACACACACACTCACGATTGAGCACACCACTGTACTGCGAATTTATTTGCACGTGCACAGGGTTTTCTACCGAAATTTGAGGTGCTTCAGACAATTTTGTCGTTCGTAAGCCACCATACACAAGCACAAACCGCACTAAGTCACTTTTGAAAATCGCTTTTGAGTAAATTTCGAAAATTTAATTTTCCATTTTTTTCACCAATTTGCCCCAAAACTGTGGGCCATTGAAAATATCAATACCGGTTTGGTTGATGCGCTTTTTAAGCGTCAAACTAACGTCGTGCGTTGACAGCCGTTGCCACTGGTCAGCTATCATCGAGTATTCACCGTAGACTAGTCCTGGTGTACGCCCGTGCAGCGCAACACATAGCACGAGTGGAAGCGAAACGTCAATGCGGGAGTATATGCGTACGTGTGGCATACATTTAGGAGGCGGCTGTCGTACGTACTTCGTGCGCGCTCGGCGCTGTGCCACAGCAAGCCTGGAGCAATCGTGCAAGCGCTGCTCTCGCATATATACGCACACCGACGAACCGACCGAAAGCAACTCGTTGATTGAGCATGAGAGCGCGGGAGCGTAAAAATCGCTCACGGCACCATATTTCAGCGGCTCAACTTGAAATGGAGTGGCCTTTGCTGGCCAAATCGCTTCAAACGTCAACGTAGTAGCAAGGAAGTCAATTAGTGGGCTCAACAACGTGCAGAGTTGTTAATGAAATTTAGCTGCTGAGGGTTTCTTACATCGGCAGTGGAGTCTCAGTTGTGTGCTCTCTCACCTAGCTGCTCTCAAATGCTCTCAAATTTGCTTAACTATATTTAACGATTGTAGGACTTTCTTCGGTAAAGCTTTTATCCTACTTTTTGGTAGGTCGTGCGCTCCTTAAGCTCCTGCTTATGTTAATGTACATATGTGCTTATGCTGTAGTTGGAGTGAGTTTGTGTGTTCGTAGAGCTTCTCGTGCGAAGCATAAACAGACCATTCAGTCGTACATTGATATAACTACAGAATTCACACACCTCTTGATAAATACATTCCCATTTTCGCAGATTTTCTATTTATAAATAATTCCGCATGTTTGTATGTGTATGAGTGTCGACAGCGCACAGCTGTTTTGCAGAGCTTTCGACTTTATGTTGCAGGAAAAAAAGTTTTCAAAGAGAATTTATTCGTCAAATTGTTTTAAAAATATAATTTTGAGCTGGAAATTCGGTTAAAAATAAGATAAGAACTATTCTTTTGTTAATAAAGCGTCAAGCAATAAAGAAAATATTGAAAGTTTGAAAATATATCAAACAATTTATCAGGAAAATCTTTGAGCACAAACTTCTGAAAGCAACAACAATTTTTTTCATTTCTCTGTGTTACATTTTAAGCAAATATTTTTTGTGTTGTGCCTCTTTTTGCCTCCTTAAAATTGCACATCTTGTACAACTCATTTTCCATCATATTCGTTCGAATTCGCCGTGATTCAGCTAACACGCAACACAAAAGCTCTTAGGGCAATTTCCATTGCTCTTAAGTTTATATGGCATGCTCTCTTTCTATAGTCTACAATTATCACAAAACTTACTATACAAATTTGCTTTGCTTATTCTCACTCTCTTCATATTTTCTTTTTTGTTTTCTGTGAGTCTCTTTGATTTTACTTCGAACTACTTACCAGCTTTGTTCATTAAGTATTTTGCTTTCGTTTACTTGTTTTGCTTTCGCCTTTTCTTCTCCTATCAGACAAAGTTGTGTATTCGCATATAAACATACGAACATATATATATATTTATACACATTTGTAAGTAGTTCGCCTTGTATCGTTTCCTTTTTCGGCAGCATTAGCTGCGTCGTCGCCGCCGCCGTTGGCGCTGCCGCTGCTTCAGTTGTCGCTGGCATTGTTTTGCTGCTTCCGGCATTTGGCAATCACATGATGACACTCTTCCTTTTACTCCGCTTACTTACAACATTCTCCCACGTTTAGTTCCAACTCAATAGCCTTTAACGAGCCCTTGCACACATACACATGTATATATTTGTATATATACACATATATAATTGCAGTTGATACCAAAGAATATGTGTGAGAATTTGCTTAGCCCACAGGACTTTCTTGTGTATCGATAGCGTTGTAACTTATTTTTGCCAATTCTTTATGGACTTATAGAGCTGTTGATGTGCCTTAACAAGTAATAATTTCTATTGGGTATTTGATATACAGTAGGTTAGTATTACTTATATTAACTTATGCTTGTTTGTATTCGAAGTATCTATGCCAGAACTAGTCTTACCAACTCATATATGGGGACTAGAGCAAGCCCTGTACCAACCCACAGTTGTATATCTTAATATAGCGCTTAGTAATGGCACTTCATAGGTTTTCGTTTAAGGGGCAGTAGGGTAATCTGATCTGTTTTTCTACATGAATCATGAAAAAATGTTGATAAATAAAAACATAATTAATTTTTTTTTTAATTTTCCTTAAGTTTATTCACATAAATTTTGTCATAACATTGTCGATAAATTATAAAAAATTATGAATCTAGTACGGACGATAGCCAGGCGCTTTATGAATATTAATAACAAAACTTAAGCAAATCGGTTGAGTAGTTCGATCGGAATCATGTCTGCCAGTTTAAAAAAGTGTGTTTTGAGAAAAACGCGTTTAAAGTGCCAGGTGTGCACTCCGAGCGCTCCGAACGTCGAGCGGTATTATTATTTTTGGGCCTTTTTCGAAACCTTCCAATGGTAAAGTGGGTTTCTACATTAATTCTAAGGGTATAAGAGAACAGAAAATATAAAAAAAATGTTTAAAAAGATTACCCTACTGACTCCTTAATGGCGTTTTGCGGGCGTGACACTGGTCCAGTTACACTCATCTACGAAATCGTCTTCTTTTTTCCCAGAGGAATACATGCACGGAGTTTAATCTTGATATCTTACTTTTTACTCAAGTTAAATCGTCTTGTCATCCTGATTCTTTATAATATATTGGGTTGTCAAAAAAGTCTTGCGGTATTTTTATTATTGAATTTTTTTTTATTGAAATTGAAATGAATTTTTGATGACTCATGCCCAGCTCTTGACCGATGCTACGGCTGCTAGTACGGCGGTCTCTTTCGACCAATTCAGCGATTTTATCGCAATTTTCGACGACAGGCCTTCCGGAGCGTGGCGCATCTTCGACCACCTCTACACCAGAACGAAAACGTTGAAACCATCGTTGTGCGGTGGAAATGGAAACTGTATCGGGTCCATAAACTACACAAATTTTATTGGCGGCTTGAGATGCATTTTTGCCTTTATCGTAGTAGAACTGTAAAATATGCCGTATTTTCTCTTTATTTTGCGCCATGTTTGCGACGCTAAAACTCACGAACAACCTAAAAGAAACGACACTTAATCAAACACGTGTTAGCGCGTGAAATGAACCTTCCAAAACGGTATAACATGACCCGATGCGACGAATGAAAGTAGAACTACGCGCTTTTAGCGCCAACTAACAAAAATACTGCAAGACTTTTTTGACAACCTAATATATCTAAATATTTTATATTATTGATGCAAACAACCGTTAGCTGAATAAAAGTGACTAATATGTTGCGAGAGTATAAAAATTGCAGTTCGCACATACGATATTAAAAGATGGCTTCCCACACCGTTAAACGCATCGTGCCAGCTGATATTTCTAGTTTCTCTTCGATCATAGTAAAGGGTTCCTTATTACTCTTTAAACAATGTACTACGAAATATTACAAAAGAACTATTTAAATAAGATAATAACAAAAAATCAAATGCTATTGTTTTAGGCTAATGAAGATGTGCTGACCTGGTGACGCGTAGTGTAAACCAAACTATCGTAACATTTTTTAATATAAGACACATTGATCGCTATATACCGATCAAGATTAGAAATCTTTACATATGTATATGAGGAAAATAAGGACTAGGGAAATTACTGACCGCATTGGTCCCAGAGACCACTTTATTATCAGCAAAAGATAATTCCCGAATGTCATTATGGGGCGAGCCTGCTTCGGAGGCTTCAAAAAATCTATACTTTCAAGAATTTTTTTTGGAAAGGAAAGAAATGTCAGATTGAAATGAAACTTTTAGGATTTATTCTTATATATTTGAAAAGTCTTCTCAAATTTTTTTATTATTATACATTAGATATTCTTCATGTTTGAAGAAATTTACGGAAGCGCCTCGAGTGTTCAATTTTTGTGTGGCGGGAGTTAACGACATAGCCTCGCTCCGGGTCACACACACACACTCACATACATCTTATCTTTTAACATACATCCTGAAAGAACTATGTAAATCGATGATTGACATGCACTATCAATCGAACAATAGAAATGGACTATTATTATAATACCAACCAAACATGTATTATCTAGAAATTCATTCTCAACATATAAACGACAAACATCTGGCAATAGAATAATCCACAGCGATAACCACCTCCGCATCTCTTCTACTCGTATAACAAACAAGTGATAGCAAGATAACGGATATCGAATTACAGCAAAGAAGTTTCAAGCAGATAACAGCAGCCGCATTTCACTAGTATAAATAGCTGTAAGATCTTATATTAAAATTAGTTCTTAAGAATTTCAATAAAGGCACGCATATCGGAGTAAAAATAAAATTGGTTTCTTTAACTCATATCGTGAAAACGATATCAACTCGGGTAAGATGCAGGTCGCAATTTTCATCTGAAAAAGAAATTTTGGAGGGAGTAAACAATGCAATTTCATGCAAACAACTATCTGATAAATACGAAGCAAATAAACACATACACACATACATAAGAAAAAATAAAAAATAGTTACAATTATTTATGGATAAAAAATAGGTGCCTCCATACAGATATACATACATTCGTAAAGAAAAAATGGCGAGTTAAATGTGCACTTTTGTAACCTGAAGCTTAAAAAAAAATTCAGCTTAATAATTGCGATTGGCGATTAAATTTTTTGTATTTTCTATTTTTTTGATGCTTAAAGGGTTAATGGTGTTAATCGGTTTGAAATTTGATGTGTGTCTTTAATGTAATTTTTTATAAGAGCATAAATGGAATTTTAAGTGGTTTAGTGGTAAAGCTAATTTCAGGTCATAATCATTTCACAGTTTTTTTTTTTTAACTAATATTGAGTAGTCGAAAAGGTCTTTTCGTATGTCTAATGAAACTTCAACTTAACTTTTCTTAAAATACGAAACGACTTTTCGCCTACCCAATATCTGTTTTGAATATTCTGAAAAAAACTCAAAAATTTAGCAAAATCGAAATTGAAATTACGACTTAGCAAAAAATTTTATTTTAACAAAAAAAAATCGTCAGTAAATGTCAAAATTCATCGAAATATAAACTTATGGCTGAGTGAACTGATTTAAGGGGCACACCTAGTGTGACAGCGTAAAAAAAGGCATTTTTTGGGATAAAAAAAAACAAAATTAGTCAATTAATCGTTTTAAAATTTTGCGGGTATATTTATACATGTTTTAAGAGTACACAAAAAAAAATTTGAAAGAAAATATTAAATATTTTTGAAATGACAATGATTGTAGCCTTCTCTGTTGATGTTGATGAAACCTAAAAACGGGCTAATAAAAAAATTAAAAATTAACAAAATGGCGGCATGTTGAAAAAAAAGTTAAATTTCACCCAAAATTATGGTCGTTTTTGGCCTGCCAAAATTCGACTTTTGATTAGATCAAAAAACTAGAGGCTAATCGTATGGAGAAGATATTTAATTATATATATAATTTATAGCGATCGGATCATTTGTCTCCGAGTAATCACTCCAGTAATTTCGAAAAATGCGGTTTCGAGAAAAACGCGTTTAAAGATAAAATGATTGTTATACTAGTACTACTACTATTACTTTTTAAATGGCTGAAACTCAAAATGAAATTTTAGTATGAGGTTAAGAGGTTTCGAAAATAGTCCGATAGCTTTGGTATAAAGTCTGCCTCAAGCTCTGAGGCAAATTAAAATTAAATTATATTCTACTATAGTATATTGTATTCTTATAAGGCCTTCAAATATTATTCGCTTCGCATTCTTAGGTTTTCTTTAAGCCTTTTGCTTCTGTAGTTGTTTACATGGAGAGTATTATCATAGGGTGACCATATTTTGTATTTGAAAAGGCATAAAACGGCAGGGGTATGTAAGAGTATGAGTGATAACTTCAAGTTAATGAAGTAGTTGTGTGGTGACTTCATCTTTCATCCAAGTTTCTTATATTAATATCTCAAAAAAGGGCCAAACAGACTTCCCAAATACAAGCTTGTACTTAATTTCTGTCTGTAAGTAGTAGAACTCATATGCTTCGGTGAAAAAATATATAGTAGCGAATGTAGAAAAAGCACTGGAGGATTCAGGCGTTGATCTCCGTAACGCAAGTAATTTCGAAAAGCAACAGGTTGAAAGCGGGACACTTTTGGCTTAATGAAGTGAAGGAAAAGTTCGTGAGATATTTTAGCGCACATATATGTATATACTCGTATAACTAAATAAAGAATTAAATTACGTAAATAATAAGTATAGTGTAAATAACAGTTAACTGAATTTATTAACTTACACAACAAACGACCATCTGCGCCCGGGAGCATGAAACAAAAGTCAAAATTGCTATGACATATGTTTGCCATGCATCAAAGTGACTTAATTAAGTGTCATGACGACCATATTGAGCCAGCTAAACGAAAATCACCAAGTGACGTGACGGCAAAAAGAACAAAGCAAGCAGCTGGCACGAAAGCTACGACGCGTGACTGCTGTCGCGCGCACACATACACATGTTCAAAAACTGATACATACGTTGCTTTGGCAAAATAATTGTAGAAAGAAAATATAATAATTGGTAGGCAGCAAAACTTCATAGCACTTAGCGTTGGACTAGCCTTTAAAGCAGCATCATATTGCTGTTTAATGCCAATGTTAATATGTTCGTATTTATGTTTGTATGTGTATTTGTGCGTTAAATTAAGTCTCAGTATATGAGGCCCCCATACATGCAGAAAATTTATTACTGACTTATTAATTTCAAGTCGCTGTGCTGAAAAAGCAGTAGCTCCCGCTCCTGGCTGCCATAAATGTGACACCAGTGCGTATGAGTTATAAGCTTCACCGAGAAATATATTTTTTTATTTTTTTTTCATTTACCTGCTCATGCGTCTTTTTATCGCCAAGTAAAAAGCATTTGATAACATAGAAAATAAAGTGTGAGACATTAAAATAAAATAGAGTTTATGAGAGCGGACATACATCTTAATTCCTTAGCAAAAAAGGAGTTTAAATCAAATTGTTTTCTAACGTTTACCTTTCATAATCAAATGCTTATACACTTGCAGCATCGTCCACAGGGTATAACAGTAATATAATCACAAATAACGAACCGATATAAGTAAAGGAGAATAAGCATGACAAACCCCACAAATTGAACATTTCTTAAAAAATCAGCCTGAAGATGGACGGCTGATACAAATTACAATGCAGTGGACCGATCCATAGCCAGAAAATAGAAAATTATTCCATACAAGACTTTGATTTGATTTCTTTGATCGTTCAGCTTGTATGGCGGCTATATGTTATGGTTGTCCGATCTGAACAATTTTGACAGGGACTATATTTATATTACCTTAGAAAATAACCCATGCCAAATTCAGTGAAGATATCTCGTCAAATGAAAAATGTCTATACAAGAACTTGATTTTGAGCAGCCAGCTTGTTTGGCAGCTTTATGTTATAGTGGTCTGATGTCAGCTATTCCTTTGGATGTTACGTACTTCACTTATTGAGAGTAAAATAATACCATCCTTTGTGAAACATTCTGTGGCTTACTTTTTTTATAGCAGGTGTAAGCCCCTTAGCCATAATTATCGATAGAGCATTATATACTATTTGGTTTCCTTTGTCCAAAGAATACGCCAAGTGTTCCTTAAGTTTTATCTAGGAGTCCAAAACTGCTCCAACATACTTCAACTGTAGCTGTGAAGTAATCTCGCACTTCCCTATGGTGCTTTCCACCTTCCTTGTGCTTTTGAGCAAGACTACCATTTTCAGCTCAGCTCTAAACTTATTGTTGTAAGTCATCATCGCATTTGATTCGGAGGTCACCCGGCCATGCTTAGCCACTGCTACCACTATGAGGTTATCCTCATAGAGGGCTTAATACCGAGCTTTACCGTAGATGTTATAGCTCTGAGTGTCCTCGTCCGTGCAAATAACAATCACCTATTTTCAAAAGAGCTCATTACAATATTTACAAGATACTGGCAGGTGCGTATTTCGTATATTTGCCCATTTTGCAGAGTTGAACCCATTCTTCACATATAAGATAATTAGAGCGCAATAGTTTTTTGTGCCACATTTCCATCTTTTGCCACTAATTGCACATTTTGCATTACAATAGTTTACCTCTTTTTTATAAAGCCGTGTTGTTTCTCTGATAAACCGTCGATTTTTGGATTGCTAACTCCACGCAATTTCTTAATATGCTTTCATTAACTTTATCTATCGAGACGAGCATACGGAAAGGTCGATAAGTTGACAGCTTTTCAGGTGGCTTTTTAGGGTTTGGGAGTAAAACCGAAAGATGTGTCTTCCAGGGGTCGAAGAACACATTTTCTATTATACACGCATTGTATATATTTACAAACAAACTGCGGTTTACAGACATGGCTTCTTTTAGGGCTCTGTTGGGTATGTCATCTATTCCAGGCGTTTTGTTTTGTTTTTAATTTTTTAGCTAAGATCCATATTTGATAAGTGACCAACAAAAGGTGGTTCGGCAGCTTCGTTTCATTGCTTAGTGTATGCGATTGGGTGGTGTGTCGTAAATAATTACACGAGTACTATTCTCATAAAAGATGCCCTATTAGGCTGCTGTGACCTCTTTTTAAATTTTGACATGCAAATTTTTTAGGCAGTTCCGCAGGGGTCTATGTTCACTTCTTCACAGAGATTTTCGAAACTGCTTCTTTTGCTACGAGTTTGCTACGTCCCTACGCTCAATTTCGTTTGCGCTATTTTGGTTACACGATAGGCGACGTCTGGCTTGATGACAGAGTCTGAGCGTGGTTTTTTTTCGTTCCACCAATATACTGGTTTTGAATAATTATTGGTGTCTTGTCCTGTGCATTGTTACTGCGCATTCTGCGATTAGTTACTTGCGCACTGCACTGGTGGCATCTTCGCTTGATGCCTTAGCCGCACTACAGACTATCTCAAAAACGTCAGAATTTGTGAAGAATCGAAATAACAAAACTTTAACCATTATAGCCATGTGATCGCTATTTGTGCATATGTCTGACACCTCCCACTGAATGCATCTGCTCAGTGTGTTTTTATCAAACATTATGTTTATTATAGAATCTTTATTTATTTATTGCTTGTATTTTTAATGCCACTATTCATCAACGTGAGGTTCGTTTGGCTCAGGAATTCTAAAATGAGACCACGATGGTTCAAACTTCTGCTACCCCAAACAGTATACCATGCATTGAAGTCGCTTGCCGTTATTATCTTTTTTAGGTCTACTTTTATAGTTTTCCATATGTAGGTCACTTTTGAACCTAACTCTCCAAGACCACTGCCTGTTTTTATCTTCCCGTGAACGTCAGCATATGACGGACAATCTTTTTTAATTATATATGATGACATAATTTTTTTCTCCGGTTTCTTGGCTTTGTTATACAGGCTCATTATACCACTCAGTAGATCGCGCATTGCTTGGTTTACGTGCCCTTGACCAGCCATCGTTTTTTCCAACTCTTTAACTTTACTACCCAGCTTGTTAAATTAATCTGAAGTTTCATTATTTTGTGATTTCTCTCCATTTTCTTTGCCAGGTCAGGTTCACCATTAAATGTTAACTCAGCAGCGGTGGATTCTGTTAGGAAGCGGTCTTAAAATTTTAGAATCCCTCCGAAAAGGATTATCTGGTGTACGCCCTATACTATTCTCAGGGTCTTACCACAGTGAGGAAATAGTTTAGGTACACCTGTCAATGGGTATGTTTAATCCCTACCGCTACGGCCTTACTTACATTATGAATGGTTGGCAATGAAACAAGAATTATTTCGCAAATAAACTCTAAGATGTCCGTTCATATGGCGTAATGTTTGTAAACTGGTTTGTAATGGGAGTCTGTTTTTCGGTTTGCCTTCATCTGTCAAACATCTGTCAACCAAAAGCGTACAGTAACAATATAAATTTGCAAAAAATTTTGTGGAAATCCAAGCTGTAATGAAGGATGTCCGTAGCACCAATACTAAGTCTCACTAGGTTAGGTTATGCAAGCCGTCAATAACTATACTCTCAGTAACTCGTTTAATACAATATGTCTCTAATTGCCCTAACCTGTTAAGGATTCAGCTGCGTCGCGGATTGTTTGTAGCAATGACCACAATTTGATCTTGTCATCCAGTCGATGGTGCAAAATATCGTGTATTGAGCGTTTTACTATGTTTGAGATAATCGACGACAATAATTCCATCAAAATTTGGAAAAAATATTGACTGAATTTTGCCGGTCATAGATAATCTTCACCGGCCACTAACTATGCAGGAAATTCTTGATTGGGCTCAGATGTATCCAACATGTATAACAGTACTTTTTCTGTCAGTGAACCATCCTGAAATTAGGGTTAGCATAAATAATATTGACCAATATTTCGATATAAAGCGATCCAGTCTCTTGCGAATAAAAGTCTCACATCGAGTATACTTGTTAGTAACTAACAGCCGTATGACCCAAACTTACAAAATTCTGGGCAACCATCAAATCGTTTAACTTTTGGAACCTTTGAAATATCTATAAACCTTAGATCACTAATAAATCGGGCTTGCGGAACCTTTTTTTCCTGGAAAAGATAAAAATAAGTTTCACTTTGCGTGCCGATTAGCCTCTTAACAAGTCCAAAATTACCAGGGTAGAGCTCTAAAGGCAACCAATATATTCCCATTATCCTTGTTGTTGCACGTATAAACTTCCTCTAAGCCATGCATGCAGCTGAGAAGCGTCGTACATTTGCTTACTATTCCTTCACAAGCCATAAGCCAAAAGAGAAGGCAAGAAAAACAACCAACGTATGTTTACAAACCCATATTTTTATTTAAACGAGTCCGGGAAGCCATTCACTGTAGTTAAGGTTCAACAATTTTAATTGAAATCACTTATTTAACCCTCTCACCAGAGCTGCCAGCCGTTCCTTCGCCGCCCAAAAAGAGAAGAGAATACAACGCAAAAACAATGGCAAAGAACCGAATGAAAAGACAAGAAATGAAAAGCACATTGCAAAAGAATAAAACTTCCCATATGAATGCGAAAACAACAAAAACAACGACAATGAAATCACATCACGAGTTGTACGAGCAAAACAGTTGAACTGTGACGCAGACAGACGACAAAAACAAAAGCAAAAAAAGTGGAAGTAAATTCGAAAAAGTTGTCGGAAGTGTAGCACCAATATTGCCAACTAAAGTGTGGAGCAATGGCAGGCAGTAAAGGCGAATAATGAAAAACAGTGCTTTGAACTGTGAAATCTCAATGGTTGTCAGGGGTTTGTCATGTTGCCTGGCAGGGCTACATGCAGACTGATTTGCCGGACGCGGCCGAGGCGGATGAGTGGAAGCAACGAGGCGATTTTAATAAAGCAAAATGCAGCGAATAAATAAGTTTTTAAACACAGGCCACGGGAGGCGTATAAATGGTATGTTCGTATCTATGTTTGTATGTAAATAGCCTGCAGCTTTCACTTGTTCATCAGCATGGGCTCATATGTAGTTTGGTGCCTTAAAATTAGCAGGCCTCAACTCGCAACTGACAATCAAGTATACACACGCCCTTACTTTTACACATATTTATGTGTGTAAGCACTTACATATGTATATGTTTCCATATATGTACATTGCATGCTTCAGTCATCTACACCCACTTCGCCGGCGAGTACCCTTCGCACAACCGCAGCCAGCATCAACGGCTCAGTGTTGTTATGGTTACTTCAGTGGTGAGCTGAGTGGATTTTCGGCGACAACAGCTTAAAGAGGTGGCTTCTTCTTATAATTAATATGAGTACTATTAGTGGCAACTACAATTTATGGAGATCTTAACAGATTATTGTTAAAAACAATCGAATTGTGCGTACTTAATAATATGTAATGACATTATAAATAATTGATATCATAATATCATATGAAACTAATCAGTACAGGCACCCAAACATGCTCATAACCAAATGAGTGAATTGAATCAAAATAGAACTGAATATTTCCTTATTATATTTTCTTGCTGTCGAAAACAGCTTTGAAATCGACGAAGAGATGATGTGTGTCGATTCTCCTTTCTCGGGTTTTTTCCAAGATTTGGTGCATGGTGAATATCTGGTCGGTTGTTGATTTGCCAGATCTAAAGCCACACTGCTAAGGTCCAATCAGTTTGTTGACGGTGGGCTTTAATCTTTCACACAATACGCTCGGTAGAACTTTATATGCGATGTTGAGGAGGCTTATCCCACGGTAGTTGGCGCAGATTGTGGGGTCTCCCTTTTTGTGGATTGGGCATAGCACACTTAAATTCCAATCGTTGGGCATGCTTTTGTCCGACCATATTTTGCAAAGAAGCTGATGCATGCTCCTTGTCAGCTCTTCACCGCCGTGTTTGAACAGCACGGCCATCGGCCACCGCTGCTTTGTTGTTCTTCAGGCGGGCAATTGCTATTCGGACTTCTTCATGGTCGGGCAATGGTACGTCTGCTTCAACGTCATCGATTGGGTAATCGGGTTCGCTTTCTGCTGTCGTTGTACTTTCACTGCCATTCAGAAGGCTGGAGAAGTGTTCCCTCCATAATTTTAGTATGCTTTGGTCATCGATCATTGGATCACCTTTGGGGATTCTCCAAGAGTATGCTCCGGTCTTGAAACTTTCTTTTAGCCGCCGAATCTCTTCGTAGAATTTTTGAGCTTTACCCCTGTCGGCCAGCTTTTCAAGTTCTCCATACTCACGAAATTCGGCTTCTTTCTTTCTCTGTCTGCAATTGCGTCTCACTTCCCTCTGCTTTCCATATTTATCCCATATCGGTCTCTCCTCTGAGGCTGTCGTTTAATTCTCATTAGTACTGTTTTTTACGTGGCGTGTCACAAACCCAACACACAACCCTGTGGAGAGCACGTTTTGCCTTCTCAGTTTAGCTCGCCTTCAAACGGATGTTCTTAGTCTACCTAGAGGATATTTCTGGCCACTCCCAAGTGAATGGCAATAAGAAAACTTTCCTAAATTGTGTGAACTTCTACACATGACTCCAACCATCCAGTTTTTACACGAAGGTAAATCAGGCGAATGCGGTGGTTGCGGCACGTATTAGTTGAAATTGTGGCGTAAGGATCGCACTAATTTGTTCAATAAATTCAGACATAGTAAAAATCGAAGAATTCACTTTTAGGTCTCACAAAACAACGAGTATCTCAGATACTTATGAATATTTTGACGTGAAATTTATCACAGATGTCACCAGCGGTACTACAAACTTACAGAAGAAAAAAATTTATCGATTCGAAAAACACGCGATGTATATTTTTAAAATTCGCTTTTCATTACGGTTTCTTGGCCAAATTCATTTCATTTTTAATTCAACGTAGTTCTCTTCAAGGATAATATAATGATTATAAATAACGCCCAACTTTTCTTTTGAAATCTTAGAACCGGAAATGATCGCTGGAGACCAGATCTGCACAATATGGTGGATGCAGAAGCAGTTCGCAGCCCAATTCATGGATTTTTACCATTACGATTTCGTGCTATATACGGTCCAAAAACGCTATATAATAGTCGCTGTTGATGATTGTTCCTTTTTAAGGTAGACGGCATAACCTTGTCAACCGATTGTAGCGTTTTTCCACGCTTTCGTGTGGGTTCATCATATGCAGTTCACACTGATGACTATCGGTTGCGCTACGAACTGAAATAATAAAGCCATGTTTTAGGCTTAAGTATCTCCATACACTGCTCCAAATCATCAACTCGCCGTGTTTTTTTGTTAAAAGTAAGCTCACGGCAGCCACTTTGCATAGAATTTTCTCATACCCAAATATTTGTTTGATATCCTTAGAGTCACAGCTATCTTGAAGAACTTTACTTTACGGTCACCAAAATTTTTTAGGAACTCGTTGTATGTTGCTTCACTAAAAAGGCTAAATCTCTAATAGTTAGAGTTTTCAAATTTCTAAACTCGTCTACTGAAAGTTAGAGCTAAATAAAAGTCACATGGATTTAATTCTAATAGCGCCATCTATCACCTGTTAACTCGAATAATTTTAGGTGAACTCTGTAACAGCATTTTGTAGGAGTAGACATAAAGGTATTTTGTGTCGCCCACATCAATTCCTACTTAAGTACATATTAAGTCACTATGACATACGTATAACCCAGGGATTGTCTCAGTTAGCCCCATAAATATCCAGCAATAAACAAAAATATCATCCAGTACCAAGGAAATTATAGTTTTATAATTAAATGAAAATCATACAGCTTACCAGAAAATACCAAAAAATATCCTTTTGGCCAAATTCGAAACAAATTAAGCAACTCTCCCAGCACAGCAGTCCAAGTGAAATATTTCGTAGCTTGTGAAGCTAACCGAGGAAATCACATCTAAGCTAAACGAGAAGTAATAGACTAGCCAATTTGCTATATATTTGCAATACCATCAGCACCGAAAATACACCCACACACACACACACATATACACGTGTATTACATAAACATGATGTATACACACACATCATTAAGTTTATGATAAATCGTTATGACTTTATTTAAATTTTGCTGCAATTTCACAAGTAGCAGTGAAAATAACAACATTAGCAACAACAATAATAAGAACAACAATAAAGGCTTAAAATATGTCCACAGACCGAGGCGAGTTGGCAAACCAAAATACCAGATAGAGTCAAGGCAGCTGGAGAACTGGATACGTACAAAAAACCAACAATAAGAGTAGTAACAACTACAACAACAAGTGGCAGTAAACACATCAGGAGCGTGCAACATAAATAACTTCGATATGTTGCCAACACATTGCACAACATTAACGACTTTATGATGGCATTCATCGTGTGTCGAGGCGCACAACTCAACGAGGAAGCAGCGCTACACAGCTACACACACACACATGCGCATAGTAACCGCATAAATGTAGGAGTTTATTTCTATTTAGAAGCAATGGCGTGTATTACAAAATATTGCAACAACAACTCTGGAATAACACGTGGCTGTATTGGTGTGTGGTTGAATGACACCCAAGCGTGTGTGCGTGTGTATTCTACAGCAAAATGTATTAAAAATGGCGCCAATATTTCACAAATATACACAATTTGACTATCATTCTGCTCAGCGGCAGCTTTTTTTTACATTTCAATTCATTTTTTGCGCTTTCTTTGCCAGCAGGAGTTATTTGTCATCACCGCAGAACGCATAACGGTGGCGTGCAACATAGCGCAATTCTTTTCTGGTGAGCGTAATAAATGACTGGTGTCGACGCCTTAAAATATGTGTCCAATAAATGCCCGCCTGTCGCGCAAGTTAATCGCCGGTAATGAAAAATGCGCGCCAAAATAGTCACACTTCAGTGCGTTCCCACCGCTCCACCTTTGGAAGTAAAAGCATTTTGGCATAAGTCAAGAAATGAAACAGGCTTGTTGATATATAGCGGCGACTCCGAAATTTATGGATGAGTTAACGAGCTACTTTGTATAAAATCACGCAACTGACTTTGTAAAAAGTTTGTCCAGCATCTCAAAATATGTTAAGTACTGAGGCGGATGCATTCAATTTCACATAACGGTACACATTGACGGAATTAAATAAAACGGTAAAAAAATAGAAAGCCTAACCAAAACCTCTTTCGAGCATTTGTGATCCCTCCCTATTGCAGTTGTCTCACTTTCCTATCTTCGTGCAGAAACAGAGCTGCACCAAAAGACTACTATGGCTTTCAACATGTTGCGGTATTTACTCTTGAAAGAAAAAATTCGGCTCTTGTGAGCCCTAAGTTTGGCCGAGTGTCGAGTTAACTACGAAGCAAGAGTTCTTAAGTATTGTTTGCCTGCTTTGTTTCGCCGTTACTCCAAACTAAAATTTATCATACTAATATGGTAATTCTTCGGCACAAATAGTTATTTTCGAATAATTTATGTACAGCATATACCAACAGGGATGACGTGATTTTGAGAGCTCTTTGTGGTCATATTTTATTTAGAGATTTTTTTTTGTTTCCGAAGTAGGAATCTTCCAGAGAGACTGCCAAGATGAATTGGCATGCATGCACGATAGATAGATAGATAGATAGAATTAATCGAGGTATGCACTGCGACCTTGGGTCTATTGTGCCCTCTCCTAACTCACAGGGACTCACCAAGCCCCAACAAATCGATAAATTCTAGTATTTTGCTGGGAGGTAGTGAGTCGATGTTATCCCTATCCGGAAATATGGTTCCAAGACCTGCGTCTACAGACTGCGATGCAGTCGATTGGCAGGTGCTCCGGGGTTTCAGGTTCTCTGTCGCAGAACCGGGACCGCATGCACGATTCATATTGTCGGCTAAAGTACACTGCTTTCGGGTCCACGACCAGACAGGTATTCACGTATTCCTTGAAACAGCCAAGGCTCGATAAGAACTGCGTTATATATATGTAGTATAAGTCTATCTCAAAGTGTGTTGTCTGTCAATCGGACATTCTTAATTAGCCTATACGTCTAATACGTCCATCTTCTTTTCTGTGCTTCATCTCATTGCTTTTGCCACTCTGCGTTTGTCTTTTTCTCTTTTCGCGTCCGCCGACTATTTTGGTACATGTTTTTTGACGCAGGACTGTCCCCCATAGCGGATCTGCGTACAAAAGCATTGACTGACTAACTTTAGCTAGTAGAGCTCTCCAATTTTGGCTTGGGCCGCCAATGTTAGCCATGATTCTCGACAGCACTGCAGCCACTGTAGCCGCCTTACCACAGCTTTTGCAATATGCTCCTCGAAACTGAGTCTTGTATCGATAATAACGCCAAGATAACTCAATGAATTTTACGTTCCAATGTTATAGCCATCAGTGTTCAAGGTGGGCGGTGCTATCCTTTTTCTACTCATGATACTCATTGCCTATGTTTTTTTTGAAGTTATACTTCTTATATGACGCCGGAAAAAGGTTGCGATAGATTCTGGTTGCGCAACCTTCCATATAAAAAGTAACGCAAAGTTGCGCAACCTCGCTCCATCCATATGAATGTAACGCAAACCTTGTCTGCGAAGACGTGCGAGCAGCAAGCGAAGCGTGACAATCGGCGATCGTTTGATCGTTTCTTTCGGCACAGCTCGGCCGACACAACAACACAACACCATGTTCCTTGCTTATGCTGTTGGTGTTTTTGTAGGACAATGTTTCGAGTTTGGGTTGGTGACATATTCACATGTGTGCGCATATGTATGTTTGTATGCTTGTGCATTATTGAAGTTATACTTCTTTTTCTTTCGTTTGTCTTTCATTTCTGCGAATTCTCAACTGTTTTACGTATGTTTTGGTTGAAATACTCTGCGTTGGCCTTTAGAATCACACAGAATCAGTTCTGTGGTTTTTGAAACTGACCCACGAGGACGAGGTATATGGTTTTATCTGGAGCGTCAGATTTAAGAAAATCGCTCGCTTACAAGGGATAAATGACTTCTGAGTGGCGATTTTAATGAATAAATTCACAGAATCATTTCTGTGCTTTTGGAAATCTATACTAATAAAATATTTTTTTCTTACTAATAGAAAATAAATTTATCACAGCAATATACATAAACATATACATAATATTGCTGTGATAAATTTAATTTCTATTAGTTAAGCAAAAAATTAATAATGAATTTATTAAGACTATACTTCTCAGGGCATCACAGCAATGTTATGTATTTGTATATACATATCATGCATATGTATTGCTGTGATAAATTTATTGCGAAAGCAAATGTTCTACAAAGTATGTATATTTTTATACTTAAACAAAATTATTAGAACCATCGTATGTTTCTTGCATTCATAACCAAATCATACTTAAGTCAGCGCAACCTATTTGTCAATGGTGGTGTTAGTGGTAAGCGCTTGGAAGGTCAAGATGCTAATACAGGTCCCAGGTTCGAATCCCGACAGAATAAATTTTTAAATTTTTTGCTTTTAACATCGTATACTATAAAAATAAATATTTTTCTTTATTTTTAATTTCTATTAGTAAGAAAAATATTTATTTTGTATAGTATACGATATTAAAAGGCATACATTTCTATCCTATCTTGTGTATCTGCACATGCTCATATGAGTGTATGTATACGCATGTGCGCGCATTGATTTGCATGTTCATACATTCATATATACTTATATGTACATATATTTGCATACATTGCCGAACAAATAAATCACAAGCATACAAACATACATATGCGTACACATATGAATTTGTCACCAACAAAAATTGATCTTCACAAGTCAATCCGGCAGCCAAATTGGAGAAGAACAAAAGAGAGATGATTACGCTGCATATTCTCTTCCGCAACGAACAGACGGAACTACTTTCTGGGTCAAAATTCATTCATTTAGACTTTGCTTTATTCTTCATTTTATGTACATAATAAATTTATAAAATGTGAATTTAAGTTTTTCTAGTTTTCTTTCATACAAAATGATATGCATTTCTGAATATCACTAAGAAGTATAACTTCATCGCGCGTAGGGACTCCACGCACCTTTTTTCACCGGTTAGTTAACGCTTAGTCCTAACATATACAGAAACATATAGTCTGTATTTGAAAAAGTTTTCTTTTGGTAGTGAAAATCTTGTCGTGTTCTACACGGTTTGCCATTTCTTAACGAACTTAACTTAACGCTGACGATCACTTTTACCAAAAAAACGACCGAATCAAATGGTCGCCATGATCTCACGCTTTAACGATCATCCAGCAACTCTTGAGGAGCTCAAAGACAACATTCAGCGGACTGTAGCCGGAATGGTGCAACGGATCATCTTTAGGAAAAGATTCAGCTGCTCACAGTTTCCGTTCTTCAATTTTAGCTTGAAATAAAACTTTTGGATTTTATAATATAAATATGGATGTGGTGGCAAAATATCCCAGGTATAGGAAATATAACCACTAATCTGGGAAAAAGAAAGAAAACAAAACAAGAATTTTTATTTCGCTCGGTCACTTTGATTCTATGTATTGAGGTTCGGTCTAAACTATTTCTTCACTGCCTTAGAAAATAATTCATACCAAATTTCGTGAAAATATATCATAAAATTTAAAAATTTCCCGCTGAAGGATATTTTTTCTGCCATTCAGTTTGCTTGGCATACATATATAATAGTTTCCGACATCGACGGTTCCGACATATGAGCAACTTTCATAAGAAGAAAAAGGTGTGGGCAAAATTTTAAAGGGATATATGTATATAAAAAAAATGAGGGGCTAGTCATCATATTTACAGACAAGTGGACGGATGGAGAGAAAGATACGGCTAAAATCGACTTAGCTCATATATGTTGAAAAAAAAAAATATTTTCCTATATCAAGTAGACGTTTAGCCGATTTTGCTACACAGATATCAGCGAAGAGGACTATATGTATATGACACGTTTTACCACTAGTCCAAAAGTGGTCGTTGGGGTGGTTCTTAGAACTACCGTTATGAACATCGCAACGAGCTGCTGAACCCATTCCACTGGCGTTCGATAGATAGATTTCCAGAGCATTTGTTAATATACCCACGCCTCTCACAAAATCTTTCATACGCGCAATGCCTAAAACTCTTTCCTATTAGTATCTGCTTGTAGAAGGCCCAATTTGTTTTCTGAGATTTCTCCTATTCTCATGTCTGACCTTTGCTCCAAAGCTAATGTTGCAACTTTTAGATGTACCAATGCCAGGTAATGGCGGTGTGTACTGCCCTCTCTAGTTCTTTACCATTGCAGCTCTGGATACGTTTGGTTCTATTTGGGTTAGGTTCCTTGCCCTGATTAGCTATCGCTATACATCTTTGAAAAAAAATAAGTAGAGACTAACATCTGTGATTAGCTGCTGAGCTGCCTCAATTTGTGTGATATGCTCTTGCATGCCGTTAAACCCTCTTTCATCAAATGGTATCAATCAATTTATCACTAAAATTGCAATATGTTAAAAATAGTACGAAACCCGAAATATATCTTAATTATAAAGTACTGGTAAAGAAGTGTAAAGATGTAGCTTGGAGTGACATATTATGTATACAGGATCCTAATATTGCAATTAACAACTTAATAGATAAAAATTCAAACTAACCTACAAAATGCTTATATAAAACCTAATAACAATAAACATAAACTTAAACCTCGTAAAAAATTGGGATCACTACTGGCATTATGAAGTCATGTCGTACCAAAGAAAAACTGTATAATAAGTGGAAAAGGAATTGTGATAATATTGAACTGAAAAAAAAAAATATATAAATTACTGTAAAAATCTAGATAAGGTAATTAAAAATTTGTAATTTGGAAAGAGATCACTAGTAAGGTAAATAATAGCAAGCAACTTTGGAAATATATTAAACAGAAACTATGTAGAAATTTAAATAAATTGAATAATATAGATCTAATAATTGACAATGGTTTAAAGATTACAAATCCAACCCGAATAGGTGATACTTTTGTAAATTTCTTTAGTAATGTTGGTATTGACTTAGCGGCTAAAATGAAAACCACAGGTAACAAAATTAAGACTAGAATAGAGAACAATGTAAAATCAATTTTTTTAAATCCAACAAATGAAATGGAAATACGGAAAATAATTAACGGTCTAAAAGACAAAGCTGGTGGTGTTGATGGTATTAATACAAAAGTTTTAAAATTAATAAGCAATTTCATTAGCAAACCACTAGAATATATATTCAACAACTGCATAATTACTGGTGTATGGCCAGATACACTAAAATGTGCAGAAATCCTACCAATATATAAATCAGGTGACAAATGTAAAACTACTAACTATCGTCCAATCTCTTTAATCTCTAACTTAGCTAAAATTTTTGAAAAGATAATACATGAGCGTCTCTATAACTTTATAACTGATTGTAAAATTATAAATAATAATCAATATGGCTTTTTGAAAAGTAAAGGCACCAAAGATGCTATTGTAGATATTACTAATTTTATATACACAAACCTTGATCAGAATAATAAAACAGTAATAGCTTTTCTTGATTTAGCCAAAGCATTTGACACGGTAGATCATAAGATCTTAATTGAAAAATTATACAAATATGGAATCAGAGGCATAACAGCTGACTTAATAAATAATTATTTATCAAACAGATACCAAGTTGTTAAATGTATGAATGTTAAAAGTAAAGCATGTAAAGTTCAAATTGGTGTACCACAAGGCACGGTCCTCGGGCCACTGTTATTTATATTATACATAAATGATATTTTCAATCTATCATCTGAAAATAATATAGCAGCGTACGCTGATGATACAATTATAAAAATGCTCCTGTAAAAACTTGGGATGAGGCACAAACCAAAATGACTGAATTATTGAATAAGATTGGGAATTGGATGTGCAATAAATTACCTAACTCTTAATGTTGATAAATCCAATTATATAACATTTAGAATCCACAAAAGATAGTTTACCAAATAATTTTGAGATAAGGATATATGATAAGGTAATCAGCAGGGTTGAGCATTTTAAATATTTGGGCCTAATTTTTGACTGCCACATGAGATGGTATGAACATATCAAAGAGGTCATAAAAAAACTAGATACTTTCTATTTATATTCTCTAAGTTCAGAAACATAATGAATAAAGAAACACTGAAGAAGATTTACTATGCACTATTCGATAGTATTGTTAATTATGGTATTATTGCTTGGGGCGGTAGTTATAAAAATGTAATGAAACACTCTTGTAAGAATTCAATCTAAATTAATTACTACTATTTGTGGAAAAATGATAGCACACAAATACTAGATGTTAAAGATAAATTCATAGCAGAATCATTATTCTATCATTACGACTTCTGTAAAAAAGAATATTACAACTACAAGGGTATAACCAGAGCTAAGTCTTTAATATTACCAAAGATTAATAAGAATAATAGGCATATAAGAACTCAAAATATATAGCAGTTAAGTACTATAGGGTGATTTTTTAAGAGCTTGATAACTTTTTTTTAAAAAAAAGCGCATAAAATTTGCAAAATCTCATCGGTTCTTTATTTGAAACGTTAGATTGGTTCATGACATTTACTTTTTGAAGATAATTTCATTTAAATGTTGACCGCGGCTGCGTCTTAGGTGGTCCATTCGGAAAGTCCCAATTTTGGGCAACTTTTTTGAGCATTTCGGCCGGAATAGCCCGAATTTCTTCGGAAATGTTGTCTTCCAAAGCTGGAATAGTTGCTGGCTTATTTCTGTAGACTTTAGACTTGGCGTAGCCCCACAAAAAATAGTCTAAAGGCGTTAAATCGCATGATCTTGGTGGCCAACTTACGGGTCCATTTCTTGAGATGAATTGTTGTCCGAAGTTTTCCCTCAAAATGGCCATAGAATCGCGAGCTGTGTGGCATGTAGGCGCCATCTTGTTGAAACCACATGTCAACCAAGTTCAGTTCTTCCATTTTTGGCAACAAAAAGTTTGTTAGCATCGAACGATAGCGATCGCCATTCACCGTAACGTTGCGTCCAACAGCATCTTTGAAAAAAAATACGGTCCCAATGATTCCACCAGCGTACAAACCACACCAAACAGTGCATTTTTCGGGATGCATGGGCAGTTCTTGAACGGCTTCTGGTTGCTCTTCACCCCAAATGCGGCAATTTTGCTTATTTACGTAGCCATTCAACCAGAAATGAGCCTCATCGCTGAACAAAACACGCGCGCGAAACGCATTTCGAACCGAACACTGATTTTGGTAATAAAATTCAATGATTTGCAAGCGTTGCTCGTTAGTAAGTCTATTCATGATGAAATGTCAAAGCATACTGAGCATCTTTCTCTTTGACACCATGTCTGAAATCCCACGTGATCTGTCAAATACTAATGCATGAAAATCCTAACCTCAAAAAAATCACCCGTTATAATAAATTACCAATGGAATTAAAGTCGCTAAATATTAAAAGAAAAAACGATAAAAGAAAAATTGTAAAGTGGATTGTAACACTATAGATTAAATATTAGAACGCAAAGTCATTGTATAATTTTAATGATACTTGTATGGAATAAGACAGAAAATTGTAATAATTAGATTTCCAGGCCTATGAACAGGTGTCAACTGTAACACCTCTATAGGTTCATACTATGTATGAATATACTTTGTATCCTGGTGATAAATAAATAAATAAAATAAAAAAAATTTTATATATGTTCAATCGAATTACTACGGTCGATGAGAACTCCGATCAAATGTCGTTTTTGCATCTTAGCTGCTTCCCTTTTTCTTTCTCGAGCGTTTCTTGGGCCATGACTTCATGGACTATAGAGCTGGCTTGACAGTAGTTCTACAACCGCCACAACCTTGCTGTAAAGTTTTGGTCACTGGCGACACAATTTGCAGAACCGATGTGCTTGTCGGTGGTAGCAGAATCGCCTCCTTACAGACGTTTAGATTGATAACCCAACCCCCTTAATCTCTTCCTTGACTTCTACATTGAATTTTGAATTTGTAAATCTTTTCTATCTTATACCTTATCAATAACTGTTGTATTACCTCCTTCATCTCTTTCTGTGGTTGCATACAAAGCAGACAATTAAAAGGGGATAAATCAATGTGAAGACTTAGCCAGCCTAGAGGCTGCTTAAGACCACGTCATTATAAGTAGCGACACCCATTGCCCAGTCGACAAACGCGCTGAACGAACTGACCGATTAAAATCAAGTTCTTATAAGGCATCTTCTGTATTTGTAAAGGGTTATTATATCTTCTCTGCAACCGAACTTAACATTTTTTCTTGTTTTGTTTTTAGTCATTCGCTGTTTAAACAAAAATGAACCTTTCTTCTGGGCGGCTTAGATGACCAAGAAAATAATAATGCCAAGCATAATTTTTAACTAGTCAGCAAATCTTCTGGGCATTCAAGACAACTAAAAATATAAGTTTGGACGGCGGTTTCATGAAGTAATGAACTTAATAAATATGTGCGTGCATATATAAATATGTACGAGTATTCGTGCAACTGCCTGTGGATCTCTAAAAAAATTTTGTTCTCCACTAGAAGTTATCATTTCCGTGAAACCTGATATTTTTGTCGAAACTTTCCAATTTTACATTTGCCATTTCAGTAAAAATTGTAATTTCTTTTTGCTTTTGTGAACCCAGGGCGTAAATCGCTCGCTCATCATTCATGCGATTGAGTCATTCAGGCATATCCACAGATTGCTTCATTTAATACAAATGCCTTTTGCCCTTAGGCAAAGTGATGCCGATATGTTCGCTTTCAATCACACACACATACACATATGTGTATGGATGTAAATCTGACATATATTTTTGAAAAAATATTGGCGTGCCATTAAATCAGTATCGCATTGCCAACGGTTGTGCCACAAAAACGCATGACTACCATTTTCCAAACTCACTTAGCAGCTGCAATTATTTCATTTACACACGCTTGTGCGTGTGGGTGTGCGTGTCACACTGCTGTGCAAATCGCTGACAACGCTATAAATACATGTAAAGTTGCGACGGCCTTTTTGCTCGCGTGTTACACTCGCCAACACTCGAATATTGTATAACATATCAATCAACAAATTTTTACATTTTCCTTTTGTAGAACATAATAAATTGTCAAGCCGCAGGGCATTGAGCGGTAGTGAACAGCAGAAAGTGAATTATATAGAAATACTATATTATATACATATACATAAACATATACATATACGATATTACTTTTTGTTGTATTGCTTTTCGTTCAGCACGTGCAACGTGCGCATAATTGCGGAAGGTCAGTGGCACTCGATAACGAGGGTCAATTGCAATGTTGCTGAACTTTAAGCTACTTGTACGTAAGAGGATTTCCGGGATATAGATGATAGTTTGCATTTCACTTTGATAGGGAGTGTTTGAATTACATCAGTCTCTAATTTTTTTTCTGCAAAAATAAAGTTAGACTTTAGTGCCTTACATCACATCCCTGAAACCAAAGATCCTCTAATTGTTTATAAGTATTTTACATAATGGTTCTGTCAAAAGTCATTCGCTTATTTTTGGAAGATAAAATATTTTAATTAGAATAGGATTAATGGAATTGAAAAATGATGCGTCATCCAAAATGCCTACAATCTGAACCAAAACTAGAAAATTTCAAAGTCGCAAAACTAATTAAAAATGGTTTGACCACGATCTAAAATAAAATGAAAGATAATTCAGAGATCTAAATCGAAACTCGGAAAGATCATCTGAAAAAATTATCCGAAATTCCAGTAAGACCAACTTTCAAAAACTTAAACAATGCACTAACTAGTTCACTAGCATATCCCCTAACAACAAGACTCACCTTTAATAGTTTATTCTGGAGCAAGGAAAAAGAAAAGGTATTTCCCTTCACATGCCTTAAGCGGCCTAAATGAGAACGCACATTATTCTTACAAAAATAAGAGAGTTATCTCATAATGCACACAATATGGAGATACTGTAAATCTTCGGGTTACAGAAACATTTTTACTTCTCTAGATGAGTCTGAGGCAGGACAATAATGTGCTCACTAGGAACAATCATGAGGGAGCTGAACACACTATTCTAATAAATAGCTCAGAATAGATGGAAACCTAAAACTAAATGCAAAATAACGAAACACATATGGTCAAAAATATCACGAGGCAAAGACTAAAGATTTATTATATCGGTTCAAGAAAAGTATATACAGACTTACCGCTACCATAATGGAGAATTGCCCGTTAGGAAACAACAAGGTAGGTGTACACGGTTTGTTCCGCACAAATTGACTGACAACAAAAAACTGCTCAAAAACCAACATTCGAACGAAGATTGTGACCGATTATTTGACCAAAAATCACATTTTAAACATTAATCACTCCCTGTATTCACCTGATATGACAGGCGTGCGACTTCTTCCCTTTCAGAAAAATTCCTTTATTCATGCTTTTCCATAATCTATCAATTGAATAATGTCGTTTGGTTTTTAAAGTGTATTTAATCTTTAAGAAACTTTTTAAATACTTAGGCTGACCTAACAACATAACGGGTTTTATAAGATGAATTTTGAAATAATTAATTTTAGTGTGAAATAAGTGGCAACACCAAATTTAAAATTTTGTTTTCCTTAACGAGTCTCACACTATTTGTTGAACCCACGTAGGACTCTACAAATTCTACAAAATAAAATACGAAGAACTACATAAATATATGCACGTTACTGGATTGCCCTACATAAGCAACTATACACACATATGTACATATATTCACATATACATACACATATTCATTTTGCAATGCATATACGCCCCTCTTCAGCCGCTTCCTGGTCATTCTGCGGCACGTCTTTGAGTGCGTTTTAATACCATTAAGTGCGGTCAAGCAGAATGCGTTGCACTTTTGCTTTAACACCACAAACACACATACAAATACGTACATACGTTCACGCGCAGCGCACGCACACACACATATACATATATAAACGTGAGTTTTTACAACACGACCAACACAATGATGAATGCTTGCAAATGCTTTTACAATTACTTATGATGCCTGCGTATGTTCTACTTTCCACCCACTTTCCCTCACCCTTCCTTCCTTTCCATTCCTAAATTCCCGCTTCCAGCGTTTTTTCAGCTTTGCCGGGTTATCAAAATGTAGCATTCAACTCGGGAAAGCAACCACATCATTGGCAGCGGCGGCCACACACGTAACTTGCGAAGTAAAAGTGGCACGTTCCACATTAGAGCGAGGAGCGAAAAAAATGTATATAAAATACCGCAACATAAAACTGAAGTAGGAGAATGTGTGCACTTAACATAATAAAGTCAACAACTTTAGTGAAAGTGAGTGGTGAAAGTGAAAAGTATTAAATTAGAGTAGTGACTACTTTGCCAGATATTTTACATGTTGGCTATTTGGAAGCGTGAACGAAGTTATAAAAAGGAAGTAAGGAAGGGCTGAATTCGGGCGTATCTGAACATTTATGCTCTTGTCGTGGAACTTTCCAGGATTAAAGTCGGCTAAATACTACCAGATGTCGGCAAATCATTATACAGGTTTACGCACGAATCATGCAACGAAAACAAACTGTAATAACTTATTTCTTGGTGAGTAATATACTTACTTTTTTATTTGGAAGGTTAATATATGTATATGTATTTTTAGGAATAAATGCTAGAAATACCGAAAAGTGGGTTTTGATAGTTTGGTAGTACCATGCTTTGGAGTCAGTAATTTCCTTCCAAAAAGAATTGAATTCAGATGGGACTTTGGCGCCACTCCTTATTAAGATGTTGGTAAACATGTTTGCCGATTCTTGAAATATAGCAAGAAACCCGTACCATTGATAACCATATGCTCGTGTTCAAGAAATAATGGCGTCTGCTGGATCAGAAATTTAGGCAAAATCCAAGCGTTTCAACTCGCTAGTTAACAGCGAAACTTAGGGCTAACAAACGGCCATTACAAAGGATAATTCATGATGACTTAAACATATTTCCGTACAAAGTTCAAATAATAAATCAAAAAAAATTGAAGTGGTCGAAGAGGATAATGTCGTGATGAATTGCCTATTTATGTCTGATGATTATTTTCGGGCATAAATCAAATCCAGTATTACTGGATCCACGAGATGGAAATTTAGCCACAATAAGTAACTGTGTGGTGCGCAGTTTCATCAAGGTTTTCTTCCAAGAATTATGGACGGGTAATGCTTCTTTGAAGAAAACGGGTGTAACAGTAACTGTCAATAGGCACCGTTATTTAAAGATGTTGATAATGTTGAATAATTTTCTAATTAGATGTCACATATGCGTAACTGAGCAAGATCAAAACTCACTATGCTAGGGATATGTGGTGTAAGCCAAGCCATTTTATAACTTTTAAGAAAATGTGTCCACTAAACTTTAATGAAATATCATACATTTTGCCTAACCTAAGTGATTTAAAATCAGTTGAAAAGTCTAAAGTCATCATAGAGGGTAGGTTGTGAACAGAGAAATAAAGGCCTGATTGCATAAATTTTTGAAATTGTACAGGTATTGATAACTTTTTTTAAGTAATTTTACAAATATTTGTATATAACAAATATATGTATGAAGTAAAGTCAGCCGGATGTTTCAAGATCCTGAATATCAATTATATGGGGGCTAAAGTAATCCTTTGCCCAAGTTTATTCTTTTTAGGCACAAAGATACACTGTCGTTAGGAAAAAACGTAGGCTGCTATATATATCTCTGACGTAGGCAACACTAAGAGTTGCCAGGTGCAATCTGACATTTCCATTGGAAAGTTTGACATTTTTTAGCACAACATCACTCAGAACGTTTTGTCATTTAATTGTGAATTGTTTTATTTACAGGGAATTAAAAAATTCATCTCGGCCAAAAAATGGAATTAACTCGTGAACATTTTCGTGCGATCATTTTTCACAACTTTCGACGTGGATTATCACGACAAGAGTGCTATGAAGCACCATCCTATAGAACAGTGAAAAACTGTTACAACGAATTCAATCGTGGCCGACGCTCGCTCAAAGACGAATTCCGTGAAGGTCGTCCAAAAACAGCCGTTGTGCCAGAAAACATCGATGCCGTAAGAGCCCGAAACAAAACAGCAATCGACCGTCTGGGTCTTCCAAGACGAGCCAAATCCAACGAAAAAAAAAAAAACGTTTCGTTGATAAATATGCCTATTTACATTATTAGGCCAGAAATATATATAGCAACCCTAGTATGCTCTCTGATTTTCATTAAAATTATCCTCCATTGCCCTATATATAGTATGTAGTATAAAGTCAACTGGAGTTTAAAAATCGTATATCTTTAGGTATATATTGGCCGAGTTAAATCCATTTTTTACGCAAGGGTATATTCTTATCAAAAAAATATTTTTCCCGATGTAGGTTGAATGTGATTAAAATTGATCGAGTAGGACCGGAGATACGTGATGCCATCTAAATAGGAACCGGTGCCTTTCTCGTCGTCCATTATTGACACCGCTTCCTATAAAACTCTCCAGTATCATCTTGGATGTACAATTTCTGTATCTGACGCATTTGATTATTACTTTGTGTGGTTTTAACAAACCCATTATATGGAGAGACGCCGGAGTTATAATCCAATTTCATACGTTTTTACTTGGGTTCCTGTAAGACTTGTCCTAAGCCAACCTGGCTACAAGTGATTTAAGATGCACATATGTACTTGAAACCAATTAGCTCCTCTTACTTTCGCTTACTTCTTAAGATATCATAATTTTACTCAAGTTATCGCTTGCACAATGTACAGACGATCGCATAATCAAACAGATAGTCACTCGGAACTCAATTCGTCTCGTCATCGTGACATTTTTTTACTCTCGTAATGGGGTCCTGTGTAGAAGTTCACGCCAGTAGGGAAAGTTCTCTGATCGCCATTCACTTGGGAGTGACCAGAAACGATTCTTTTACATATGGCTCAAGCAGCTCACGACTTCCGGTCTTTGACCAAGTATCCTCTGGGTAGCCTAAGAACATCCGTTTGAAGGCGAGCTAAAGTGAGAAGGCGAAACATCCCCTACATAGGGTTGTGCGCTGGGTTTGGGACCCGCCACGTAAAAAAAAACACCCAATAAAAACTAACAACCAGCCTCGGATGAGAGATTAGGGAACTGTTGGACGGCATTTCAAACTCTTTACGCACAGATGCAACCGAAACCATTTGTTTTCGGAAAGTGCGAAAGAACAGCTGGTATGACGAGGAGTGCGGTGTCGCAGCGGCTGCCTACCTCGCAACGTTACGATCGACCGCAATACATGCGGGATGGGACAGATACCGAGAGTTGAAGAGGCAAGCGAGACGCATTTGCAGACAGAAAAAGAAAGAGGCCAAAATGCGTGAGTACGTAGAGCTTGATAAGCTAGACGAAAGGGGTATTGCTCGAAAATTCTACGAAAAAATGCGGCGGCTTACAGAAGGTTTCAGGACCGGAGTATACTCTTGTAGAACCCGCAAAGGTGATCTAGTCACCGATGCCCAGAGCATTAAACCCAAGCGTAAAGCATTAACAAGCATAATAATTAAAAAAAAAAAATATTTTGGAATTAACATGTTTTCGCTTTTACGTGTTTTTATCAAAAAATAATCTATTCAATTTTTAATCTCAACATCGGAATTAAGATATTAAGTTTGCTTCGAATGGAAAACCGAAAAAATACTTGTGAAATTTTGCTTCAACAACCCAAAAGAAAATCAGTTTCGCAACGAATTGTCACTCACGATGAAAAATTGATTTATTTTAAGTATTCTACATGGAACAAATCATGGATTACTCCGAGACAGCTATCAATATTGACTGCAAAAACAGATCAATTCGATAAGAAGGCAAAGCAGTGTGTTGGGTGCGATCAGAAGGGTGTGGTATACCATGAGCTCCTATAATTTGGTATAACTGTTAAAACTAATTGGTACAGACAACAAATGTTCAATTTGGGTCAGAAGACACGGCAAAGTAATTCCGTCAAACGAGAATGCACCCGCACGCAAAGCAAAATTGGTTCAGAGTACAATCAAAATACTACTACCCCACCGTCGTATTTAGCAGACTTGCCCCCATCCGATTACTTTTTTTTTTTTCATCGATGGGACACACATGGGCTGAGCAGACTTCGATTCCTACAGAAAAGTTGAAAATTGGAAGTCAAATTGGTTTGCTTCAAAATACGAACATTTTTTCCATTCGCATGGTATCCAAAAATTGCCAGAAAGGTGCTCCAAATGTGTAATAAGCAGTAGTTAATACTTTTTATAACTTTTTTTATTTTCCCATTCAAAATTAATATTTCAGTTTCAGAAAAAAATATTCCTTTTATACCGGTACACCTGGTAGACTCTAAGCATGACGAGTTGACTGAATCGATTTAGCCCATATACTACACGAGTATATTATATATGTACATATTTGGTTTTCTGAAAGAGGCGCTAAAAATGAAAATCGGCAAAAGTCACGCATGCTACAAGTGCGTGCCGCACAAAGCTGACAGCATGACCACAAAAATGTTAACACAAATCAGCACACGAGCGGCAAACTGACATGCATTCATAAAAGGCGTACGCAGTGCTGATGACATAGTCATCAGCATTGTCATTGTCATTACCAACACCGTCTACAGTATAGCATACATATGTACTATTAAGAGCCCTCTCCTCCGCTCTCTTATCGCCACCCCTTTTGGCCCTGTTCGCATTGTCAACTCATGCGACACCGTTGTCTCGTTTAATGCCTTCTTCTCCAACACTTGTTCACTTCCGTTCAGGCTTCCTTCGTGCTTTTCGTGCCTGATTAGCTGCTAAGACTGCATATGCCTGATTTGTGGCCACCTCTTGCTTCCACCACACGGCTGGAATGAAAAACGCAGGCCGTACTTTCTGCTGAGTTTTGTGTCCGCCGTTGTCTGGCACCAACTTTGCACTGTTGATATCCCGCTAGTTTCGTACCCTTGTTTGACGCCTGTCATTTGGCATGCCACACAATTGTCAAAACCACTGTCACATGCATGAAAACTGTCGCAGCCGCACGAACCCCTACTACAGTTCTTACAATATCTGGTGTATGTATGTATGTATGTATGTATATGGAGCGTCGGAATATTTTGTAAGGTTGCTCGCATTGTGATTTGCGTTATCGTCATTACTTTCATATCTTTCTTTATCTTCGTATACCTGTCGTTGGCGAAGAATACTTGGGTAAAGTCTAATATAATAATAAATATATGTATATTGATATGTATTTATATACATATGTAAATGTACTATGTATGTTTAAAAGCATAAATTCTACAAACGAATAAAGGTGAAAGAGTTATACTGTTGCTCTTGGAATATTGATATCTAATTACAAAGGTAGTCCTAATATATATTTTTTGGGTTAAAGATAATAACGAAAACAGTAAGGAAGGGCTCTGTTCGGGTGTAGTCAAATGTATATTACTCGTACAGTTAGTAAAGATCAAACCCGGGGTAATACTTTCAGTTGTTCCTTTCAAATTCAACACTCATCAGTCGACGAAGCCGTGAACCGATTATATTCGGCATGCTATTGACTTGTATTAGAAATCATGGACTCAATTAATTTCACTTGCTTCTGGACAACGGTATTTAAATCAATATAGCTAAGACAAATGTGTTATAGATATAAACTGAACCAGGGGATCGGAACTCATTATATCAATAGCACGACGCTTATACCAAGAATAATTTTCTTCAAATGGAGCAAATTGTAAGTATATTTAATATTATTCAAATACAACGGTTTTAAAACATATAGAAAGTCGAAAATCACTTTATAGAGTATATTGGGAAAAATCGTCTGAATTTTATTAATATTTCCCACTTTTTAACCAATGCTTACGATATAAAGTCAACCAAAAGTCCAAAAATCTTTACAAAGAGTAATTTTTAGAAATTTGGTTTTCACGAAGAAATAAAAAGAATTATGAATTATACGATAGAATTTAGCTTCCTTATAAAGATAAATCTCCATTACTTATGTTTTAAAAATGATGTCAACAAGTGACTGCCGTGGCTGACTCGAATAAATTCCAACATAGAGGCCCAATTTGGACCACTTTTTGCAGTAATCGAGGCTGTAGTTCAGCTATAACACGCCGAATATTTTCTTTCTAGTTGCCAATCGTCTCGCGCTGAATCTTGGTACAAAGCCATAGACTCATGCGCTCTCTGATGTTTAATAATTACTCTCTCTCGCTCACCAAAAGTTTTATTCGATGAATTGACTATTTCGTTGAACCTATGGCATATAGCGCAGTCTTCATGGTTGTTTGAACCAAAGGTCGCCCATATTAAAATGCTGCAATTCAGACAGGGCATGAAAAAGTAATAATTTCTCCAAAATGTTCCCCATTTAACATTTGACTGGCATGTGTTTTAATGAAATTTCGACGAATGATTCGTTTTGCCAATAAAGCATATCAAACAATGATTTTTTGAAGATGTACTAGTACTTACTAGATGTAAATATGGTAATGGCGTCTTGACATTATTTTTACATTGGATTATCATCACTCCAAATGTGAGCTTTGAAAAACATTTTTCTGTGAGAATCGAGATCTGTGGTCACTCATTTTAATACTAGATTTGCACGATTTGCAAAAGTAGTTATGTAGTATATTTGTTTACTATTATATCAAATTGCAATTGAGTATAAATAAAATAACAGCTGTCAAAAAGACCGACTCCGAATAATTTGTTGCTTCTTAAAAAACACCTCTTATACAGGAGCTAAGAACTGTGGTCCACATATTCAGTATCCCAAAAAAATTAAAAATTCTTATGAATGGGGAGTACGCATGGTTGTAGTCCGACAAGTAACAAAAGAATATCGAAATAATGTTAATGTCGATAATTTCATTACTGCGATTCCACATATTAAAGTACAGTTTTGTATATTTATTTACAGCTTAGTTAAAACTCTACATTCGTTTTCGATTAACGCAAGTTGTGGAAGGACAATGTTTTGATTACGCCTATCTGCATTACTAACCTCTTCATGCTGCCGGGAGATGTATGTATGTATCAAGACTACACAAGATTGATTGATAATTTTAACTTCACTTTATTTTTATTACAGATGGAGGGCAGTTAAATAACTCTATATCTATTCGATTAGTTTTAGGTGTTACAAAAGGGAAAAATATGTGTTTACCATTCTCTTGTAACTTATTGGTACACACTTTCTTGGATTAAAAAACTAAATAGCGTTAACATTTTCCAAAACAAATCTTGGTCTAACAAACTGTAAGTAAAATTTCATGGTTCATCGCATTTTCAACAGCGTTCCAACTTCCCTTTCATCAATTATCATCAAACAAATCGTTCAATCAGCATTAAAATATCATACACTTTTCATGCCCTATTAGTAACTACATCTGCATTTCACATAACGTAATTTGGTATCATATTGCCGAAAATGTAGTAAATAATTCATGTTGATTAATATTGATAAGAAAAACCATTACTTTATAAAGGACCGTTATATGTGAAGTGTGCCAGATTATCATTCAATTTCGTCCATCTTCACACTGTCGTTCTTATAATATTTCCTCTGGGAGAAATTGATTGTTGTAACTTTAGTGTTATAGGAGATATGTATATCAAGCCCACTTTTTCAAACTTAAGCGAACAGGTGCCCCATACTAATCTAAGTTCTATATCCGCACCCATGTTATCGCTAGCCCAGACGGACATACAGGGTTTGTCCGGAAAGAAATAGGAGTGTGCGTGCACCGACTGGATTCGGTAGAGGGCACTCCAAGCTAACGAACATGCGGCTAGTCTCCGAGAACCTGGAGAGTCAGGACAAACATTTTTGCGCGGCGTGTTTCTGTGACAGAGCAGAAGTGCGCGATTAAATTCTGTGTAAAACTCGGCCTTACCCATATGTTGCTTTAGCAAGAAGTGGTGTTTTTCGTTGGCATCAAGCCTTTTTGGAGGGACGGGAAGAGGTTGCTGATGAATACCGTGCTAGGAAACCTGCGGCTTTGACAAACACCCACCAACGTGATGCGTTTGCGCAAAGTTTTGATTTCAGACTGTTGACTAAGTATTCGTTTAATTGCCTGAATGTTAAATTTATCAAAATCTGTGGCCCATGACATTGTGAAGAAACACTTGAATATGCGCAAGGTGTGCTCACTGATTTAAAGTTGCACCACGACAACGCTCCGGCTCCACCGCCTTTCTTGTGAACAGGTATCTAACCAAGGCCGGCATCCCAATGCTTCCGCAGCCGCCCTTCAGCCCAGATGTGTCACCACGGACTTTTTTTTTCCTTACCTGACATGCCACAGGAAATCGCGCTGGCATCGCTACATTGCCCCAGAAGGAGCCCATTGTAAAATCTTTTAAAGAATTGTAACGGTTGGTTCAATACATTTTTTTAAATCGACTCAATCTCTTGACTCTTGGAATTCAACTCGTCTTTTCATTCTGATTATTTATATGTATATATAACTCTATATCTAACTCGATTATTTTGAGGTGACACCAACTCTTTAGAAGCAGTTGAGCGAAAAGCGCAATAATATATAACAGAATCAGGGCTTAGGAAGTGTGATCAGAAATCTCACAAATATGTATGTACTTTATGTATAACATACTGATATTTAAATTATTATATTCTAAATAAAATTATGCAAGTAGCTCACATTTTTATTGATTAAATACTACTCTCTTTGTTAACATCCAAGCACCTTTAAAAATATTGTAACCTTTAAATATGGACTTGTGCCAGAGTTTTTTTTTCTTCTTCTTTAACTTTTTTGTAAACCACACACAACTTCATTTATAAAAGTCATAATTTTACATTTTTATTACGGTACTTTCGAATGTTTTGCTCGCCACCTTGTTCGCTTATTTATTTTCTTTCGGCATTTCGCCTTTTTCACCTATTCACCTTAAATGCTAATCATGTTGTAGTCACATTTCGCTTGTTGTTTTTGCTCGCACAAACTTTCGCACCTTTTCTCCTTCGCTTCGCATTCAAATGACAGGTGAAAACCTTTGATGGACGCTAAATTTATGCGAGAAAAGTTACAAAGTATGATAATTTTTCGTACTCCGTTCGCGCATTCTCGTTCGCTGAGCGAGCATGTTTGTTACTTCAATGCTTAGAATTATGCTTTTTGCTTCGCGGTTTTTGCCTTTTTTTGTGGCTTTTCTGCTGACTGTCGTTGGCAACATTGTGAAATTGTTAAAATTGGTGAAAGCGAGTGCAAAAAGTTTGTCGTAACTAAATATGCGCGGCGAACTTACAAAGTATCCTTTGGCGGAAAGTTGTTTGATTCTCGCATTTGACGGCCTCAACCAATCGCCATGCGTTCCCGCCTCTCGTATTAATGAAAAAGTGCTGAGTATGCAAATGAGTGTGGTGTGGTGTGTCAGCGTGCGAAATATAAAATCCAGTGGTTAAGTGCGTGTTCATTATTCACTTGAAAGTTACTAAAAATGTATTCATATATACTGATGTTAATATTTTCCTACTAAGCCTAGGTGTTCTTAAAGTAGTACAAGAGTACTAAATAGAGGAAGGCGTCAGAAAGCCAATTTAATTGTGGATAGCATACGTATATGAGGGCGGTTAGAAAATGAGAAGAACTAGCCAACTGAAAAAGTTTTAGCGGAATCGAACTCGTAGCTTTTCATTGCTAACGTTCCACGTTCGCCCATTTTATTATGGAAAACTTGAATATTTATTTATGATGCTTGTATTACTCCCAGGTACCCTGAAAAAGAGCTACTACGAAAAATAATTAGTGTCCAAATCACATTCGACTTTACACGTCAAATCTGCTATGAAGAAGATGAAGACTGCATATCGTGTGGAAAAGCGATAGGAACAGATTTTAGAGGCTTAGAAGAATACTTTACTTCGACTACTTTTAGGAGGAAAAGGCGATATTCCACCTTGAGAACACACTAGCTTCTCCCTAGCGTAAGACCTTCTGCCCTATTAATTTATTTTTCAAATTTGGTTTCCTATGAGTTCTCATCTTTTCCCATTTTTTAAGTACTCTTTCGTTGAAAAAATTTTTGATTTGCATGAGAAAAACAATACCGCTACAGAAGCCTCCTATGAGTTCTCATCTTTTCCCATTTTTTAAGTACTCTTTCGTTGAAAAAATTTTTGATTTGCATGAGAAAAACAATACCGCTACAGAAGCCTCCTATGAAGGTCTGCTGAAAACATATTTTTCACATGGGTTGAACAAGTTGAAAAATAAAAAATCGCTGGGTGTAGTGTATTGAGCTAAAAGTGAACTATTCTGAGCCACAAATCCTAGTTTTCCAAAACTGTGGGTTTTCAGCTAGATAATTGTTGGAGCAACCTCGTTTTTTTCATAGTAATCGCCTTAAAAAGAGCACCACAAACGGTCGACACTTCTTGTGTTCAGGAGGGATTCGGAGATCAGTTCTTTCACACCGTACAATTATATCAACAAATATTTGACAACAGTCCTGTTTTGCATATATTCTCATAAAACCTCCTTTAGGTGGGTGATACTCGTATAGAAGCACAAAATGACAATCTACCTCGCCTAGCTTTAATTTCCATCCAAGTTTTCTGACACTGACCTGCAAATATTACTGTCGTTTTCAATCTGTTTCCAATATAAATTCGCTGACTAGTAATTTTTTTTTCATTTTGAAGGGTTCAGGACCTTTATTTCTGCGTCGTGCCAAATAATTTTACCATTGGCTAGTACGATTAATATCAACTGCCTCGAGGTTCATTTTGGGCGGCCTTGCGATGCTCCGTGATCTGATCAGCAATGAATGTCAAATGCGATCAGTCTAGCGTCATTTCCTGTGCTTTGTTTGCTTCTTAATAGCCATTGGTGACTTATTATAATCGGCCAGAATATTTTTTGGTTTATTTGCAGGCACTTGTTGAGGAATGTTTGGCATCTTTAAATGATGGCATTCGGTGTGAACCATATTTCACTTTCATACAATTTCGTTGACTTCATGCTTACAAATTATATACCGAGCTTTGTGCCTCTGAAAATTTGCAAGATTTTGTATATCAGTTGCAGTGGCTCAAACTCCAGTCTAGGTTTGCTCATTCGACAATTGACATCCTCTTCTGCTCCACCGTGAATTGGTACAATGCTTGCAATGCAGGAGAAGCTATCAGCGAACTCGTAGTGAAAACAAAAATTTGTTTGAGGAAACTAGACAGTATTGTTAGTTCAAGAGTAGAATTTGCTCACTTAGTCTTGTCAATTTCAATACTTTCAATTCTACTTACTGTATTCCATGCAAGTTGTTTCATTATAACTGTTACGTATACGCAGCGTAGTGCAACTGTGAAATGCTTCCTTCAAATAGGCACATTTTGAACCGTAATAAGTTGCTCAGTTTGAATGCCGAGAAAAATGCGAGAGTACGCAAATAATCAATACTTTGTATGCACTAATATTATTTAATATTTAACCGTTATTTTACACGTATGCAATTGGAATTATCAGCTGATTTGTTTGAAATTTTCACTTTTTTGAAATTCGAAATCGAAACAGAAATCTCATATTCATTGCTCCAATTTCGGCTCAGAATATGATTTTCAAAACCACTTCATCACTTTGATTTATAATCTCAGCCATCAATATTTATACATGATCTGGAATTGAATCAGTTCTCATGTTTGAGTGCGTTTTTATATTTTAAAATTTTTCTTCTCTGGAAATAGTTTTCTTAGCAAAATTTTTTGTTTGCTGCATCCACTTCATTGGTCACCTCACTCGATTTTGTGCCTCAACTGCAACTGTTCAGAACCACTTGAAGGCCTTCGGCAGCGACGTTGCTGCTGTCGTTGTTTTTGTGTTGGCCGCTAGTTGGCAGCTGCATTCGCGTTTCATTTCGTGCATCTCCCGCAAGCATCTAGCGGCGGGTTTTGCAATTTTCGTTTAAAACTTTTGTAGTCCGGAATTGATTAGCCCACTTTCGTTTGACCACGGCGCAAAAACTTTCGCACTTCCTGCGAATGCGTTGGAGTTTCAGTAAAAAAAAGCCAAAAACTTCCTTTTGGCATTTAATATACTAAAATGTAAATGTGTTGGTGTTTATTTTTTGTCACCAGCGAAACTTTTTCATTTTATTTTTTAAATTTTCTTTCAACTATCATAGACACATTAGCTTACTGGAAATATGATTTTATCATTTAATTTCTATTTTTATCTTACTTAAGTCGTCTGGTTTACCTTCAGCTACTACCTTGTTGTGCTTTTTATTGGTTTTTGTGGTGGCGCCTTGGCAAAGACTACTCAACTTCCATGACAACGCATTTGAAAGCGGAGAAATCTAATTTTGTGCCACCCCTTACGGTAAAATTTGCGGTAAAATCGATATATTTCACACGAAAGGCGCTTGGTTGATGCCTTATTTTGACTGCTTGGTGTGAAAGCTTCCATTGCTATCAATTGAATTGCTATAAATTGGCTTTTCCCTTCTTTTACGAATTCAAGTCAGTCAAAAAAGTATTTTTTCTTTTGACTTAAAATAATGTATTTTTAACCGAAGTACAAAATTTGACTTTAAAAACAACCGAAATCCAAAGTTATACTCGATTTTGAGTCACCTTTTTGGCGAAAACCACAGCCATGGATCTGGCGTTATGATAGACATTAGAAGAAAGCTAAATTGATGAAGGAAACACTTCTTTTACATTCTCAAAGCATTAATTTTTGCTATTTTAACAATATTGTTCCTTTCCAATAACCTACCAAAAGGAATTTGGAAGCTCCGCTGCTATACAGGCCTTAAGCTCGGTGACACTCAGCTCAAAGCTAGTCAAGGAGTACATAACCTCATTAGCAATAACATCAAGCTACTCCTAATTAAATTTGTCTGAGTGCTGTCCATAGCAGAACCTGCACAAACTGTGAAGCCGCTGAGTTTGCAAGAAAGGACACTCTCCCGAATCCCAATATGGGCACAATCAGGCGTTCCTATGCTCGCGTGTATTCTGCCTATCGTATTCTCGTATGACCTGAGCAAGCAGTGGGCAGCAACCATTACTTATGGGCTTGCGTCTTCTGGCCTCGACGAGAATATAAAAGGTTCATTGTGCTACTAGTCCTTAGCAAGGCTCACATCACCACCACGATAAATGCCTTAACTGGTCACTGTACCATTGGCAGCGAACCGTTGCGGCTTAAGATTGTAGGAGACGCAACTTGTCAAAGTTGCAGGAGGAAGATAGGGCGCATCTAGACACTTTCTACATTATCGTCAAGATTTTGCCAGAGCAACGTTGAAGCACTTCAGTTGTCATACTTTCTACTAACTCGTTGAATTGCCTGCAATTTAAATAGTTGCTACAAAAAATATGTGCACCTATAAATTGAGCATCACAACGGACAGGAATCTCTAGTTATTCAAGTGGAATTTTTCGCGGTTTTTCAAAAAATCAGTCTGTTTAGCTAACTTAGCCTAAACTATTCTTCCAACGAAACTGCCACAGCTTTTGGCGATATATGTGGATTTTCGTTGTCCTGATGGAACACTTCCTTCCTAATGGCAAACACTGCCCGCTTTTAGACAATCTCTGTTTTTAGACCTTCAATTATTGACAGATCGGAATTTAGAGTTTGGCCGTAGGAGAGCAGCTTAGAGTAGATTATTTCTTGTCAATCCCACAAAACTTATAGCAAAACCTTCTTGACCGTCATGCCTTTGTTTAGCAACCATTTGTTTTTGATCACCGGAATCACCAGTAATCATCCGCGTCAGAAATATGTCGATCTTGTCAATATTTGTAGATAAAAATTCGATTTTGTCAATATTTGCAGATAAAAATTCGATCTATGATAGAAGTCGGCATTTCAAAGCAAAATTGTGCAAACTAACCTTACATGTATGTTTTCGCACTGTCGTTCAGTCGTGGTCGAGACAGCGATAAAACAACTTCACGCGTAGCTCTGCCGCTCTGAAATCTTTTGCGTTAAATCATCTGTCACCCATACATCGATTTTCTTATTGTATCTCATCGGTTCAAAAGATTTTTTGTACAATGTTTATCTCATGGGGAATCGAAACACTACTTACATGTACGTGACACCCGAACTCGATCATTTCTATAATTTTTTCAATAATTTTGACAATTGGCCTTCTAGAACATGGGGCGTATTTACCGTCAAAACGAATGGAATGGAATGATTGATACCGAAACTGCGCCAGCTGAATTCCTACAGCATCACGGCCGTAAATACTATCCGCATTTTCATCCGCCAGGCTTGTATGTATCGAGGAAATTCCCTTATTTTTTTTAGTGTCCATCTTTGCCGCATCCTCGAAGAATCCTGAGTCAAGCAATCAAATAAGTGTCTAAAAAGTTTATGTTAGTGAAAACATTATCTTTCCAATATCATATAGCGTAACCCGATCGCTTTTATATAACACGAGATAAAAAATACTAAGTCTATCGATTGGAAAAATATTAATTTCATACTATTATATGTACAAGGAGAGTTCCAAACTAAAGAGGCCTTTTTGAATCAAGCGCCCGCTGGTGGGGAGACTACGAGAAAAAAATCAAAGCAGTATGTTCTAAAGGGTGATTTTTTAAGAGCTTGATAACTTTTTTTTAAAAAAAAACGCATAAAATTTGCAAAATCTCATCGGTTCTTTATTTGAAACGTTAGATTGGTTCATGACATTTACTTTTTGAAGATAATTTCATTTCAATGTTGACCGCGGCTGCGTCTTAGGTGGTCCATTCGGAAAGTCCAATTTTGGGCAACTTTTTCGAGCATTTCGGCCGGAATAGCCCGAATTTCTTCGGAAATGTTGTCTTCCAAAGCTGGAATAGTTGCTGGCTTATTTCTGTAGACTTTAGACTTGACGTAGCCCCACAAAAAATAGTCTAAAGGCGTTAAATCGCATGATCTTGGTGGCCAACTTACGGGTCCATTTCTTGAGATGAATTGTTGTCCGAAGTTTTCCCTCAAAATGGCCATAGAATCGCGAGCTGTGTGGCATGTAGCGCCATCTTGTTGAAACCACATGTCAACCAAGTTCAGTTCTTCCATTTTTGGCAACAAAAAGTTTTGTTAGCATCGAACGATAGCGATCGCCATTCACCGTAACGTTGCGTCCAACAGCATCTTTGAAAAAATACGGTCCAATGATTCCACCAGCGTACAAACCACACCAAACAGTGCATTTTTCGGGATGCATGGGCAGTTCTTGAACGGCTTCTGGTTGCTCTTCACCCCAAATGCGGCAATTTTGCTTATTTACGTAGCCATTCAACCAGAAATGAGCCTCATCGCTGAACAAAATTAAAGCGCGAAACACATTTCAAACCGAACACTGATTTTGGTAATAAAATTCAATGATTTGCAAGCGTTGCTCGTTAGTAAGTCTATTCATGATGAAATGTCAAAGCATACTGAGCATCTTTCTCTTTGACACCATGTCTGAAATCCCACGTGATCTGTCAAATACTAATGCATGAAAATCCTAACCTCAAAAAATCACCCGTTATATGTACAATTAAATTATCCATTTACTCACAAACATCTTATATTTGAAATCATTTTCATTTTGATTTGTCTAAGTAGTTTCAATTAATTAGTGACTTACTCGCATATAAGCACACATATTACTTGCCACAAGCGAATTTTCGAAATATAATACTTAACACGCACTTTGCCTTTTATTCAGTGGCTTATATGCTTAGTCTATACTCATTTGCGTATTTTATTATTTAAGTTTGCAATTTATCTCGAAAGTTCGTTGAATAGATGGAATTTGCCTGGCAGCCACTTGCAGCATTATGATAATGCGTTTAATTATATTCAAATCTGTAGAAATATACAAATATGTATATATGTATGTATTGATGGGATTACTTGGTTTTGATAAATGTATTAAACAACACTTTCAACATAAGGCACTTGTTTATAATCGTAAGTACAACTAAACACCTCGAGCTGATTGTGCAACTGTCTTAATTTCGCTTAACTGACTTAATGTTTTGTTAAAGTTAGCTGTCACAATATGATTGTCTCAGAACATATTATAAATATTTATAACAGTTTTGTAATAACATGAGCTTTGCCGGCATAAATACCTAGAAATAAGTAAGGAAGCGGTGAGTTCAGTTGCAGCAGCACATCTAAATAATCTCAGCAACTTCACCAGTTTCGCCAAGAATGTTTCTACTGAGATGTTTCAACCTCAGTTTAACAAAAGCTGGACAGTTTAGAAAAAACCTTCTTCCATATACATATCTTTGATAATAAAGTTCGACACGATATGGAAGCTCTCACATGCGGATCCCTAACGCTCCACTTTGTGATAAAAGGCACTCGAAACCGCACAACTTTTGTTTTTTGACCAGCGCTTACTAAGCTCACGGGAGGTCCATCGGGTTCACCTAGAAATACTTTCTTAACAGAGCGAATGAAATGGTGCAGACGATTGCTACTAAATCTTATAGAAAACGGAGTTTGCGCATAGTTTCATCAAAATTAAATAATAATTAAATAACAACAAAATGTTTATTCTCTGCACAACATGTTACAGGGTTATAACATCATGCATGCCTTAAGGCACGTAGCGTTCTTACTTCTACGAAATTTTGAAAATAAATGCTGACTGCAGGCTGAATGTTAGTTCGCGTAGTTGCTGTTTACTCAAGCGAAATGTATTTATTTTGCATTAGAATTATATATATGTAAATCCTCGCTTGTATATTTAAGGCTTGCACATTAAATAAGTCAAACTCGATTTAATTTTGCGACTCACTTGTTTGGCTCTCATTTGATATATTGTTATCAGATACGATTGAAATTTTATTACAGTGAAATTGAAAAAAATACTTATTTTAACGAAACTCTCTTTGTTGCTACTTTCTCTATAGTTTTGAAGCGTAAACCACAAAGTGGCTTCCGCAAATGCCTATGGCAGACTCCTTACCTAAAATTTCAGTCAATGTGTGAGATATATAACTGAATACGAAGAGAATCCCATCCTGATAATAGTATATTGTATATTAAAAATTGTTTAAATTGGATCACTGTTTTCCTTCCCTGTTTAAATTGTAATTACAGATGAATCCTTCCTGCCACCAACTGAATAAAATATCAAAACATAACCGCAATGCGCCGAAGTTTAGTTCCCTCATTTTATTCTCATGTGCTTTATAAATCCACAAAGCTTTGTAAGTATACATATGTATATAATGTGTTATACCTTTATCACATATTCCCAATCGACGCTTAAGTACCCTCCATTCATCATAATACCATCAAAACAATATCAATATAGCTGTACTACCCACTATGCAATTAGCTAGGCTTTCACTAATCACACGCTCTTGTTAGTATGCAAATCCCTGAAAGTTCCCGACGGTGGGCTTGTGAATATAATACTAATGCATATCTACATATGTAAACATGTACTTGGCATAACAGCTGTCAGCTGTTAGCATATCCTTGCACCTGCTAAGCCACTTCAACATTATTCTAACAATATTATTATAATTACTAGTATTTGCTTTCGAATTAGTTGGATATTGGCAAGGGAATGTACACAATCAGCAAGTTATTGTACACAAACAAATACAATAGCGGAGGTATGTATACGCAGATGCTTCTGTGCACCTCAACATGTTGTACTAAATACGCGCAATTGTGGATAGGTGGGCGTGCAGTCGTCTTAAATTGACATATTGCTATCACTATTGCTAAGTACATTGTACGCTAATCTTGTTCTGCCTGCCTTTCGTTTTCAAATTGAATTACTGCTTGGAAATACTCATAGTAATCTAAAGTTAATGCGGAGAAGTCCAGAATTTACCATTAATGAAGTTATATGAGAATATAGCATTTATATGTGGTAGAAGAGTAATTATCCACGTGAGCTATGAACCAAATGAACCATATTTCGAACTTAATTGGTTATTGTGGGTTTCGGAGCTGAATTCAAGAAACTATATGTTTATAATTTCTTAATAATTTCCAATAAAACAAAAGATTGGAGTATAAGTAGTAATTAAATGGAGAAATTAGACACCCATTCCTATGGTCATAGTATCTAAAGCTGAACTTCTCCTCCTTCTTCATAAGCATATCGACAATTGTTCAGTAACAGTTTAGTGCATACATATAAAACATGTTAAGCGAGAGTGTAACCGTTAGTTCACCTAATGGTTTTTTACGACATCTGACACTAAATATTCCTATTAGCATTATATAAAATTATGAGACATATTGATGACACTTGGCACGCAGTCGAGCCGCATATGTGCTACAACAGAACTATTTGTTTCACAACCGCTTTTTCGAACATTTCAGGATCATTTTTACTTATACGTTAACCCATGCTACAATTTCAGCTCGAATTGGAACATCTCATATTAAATTGAATAAGCATATGTTTCTCAAATCTAAATTTTATTCGGTTTTCTTCATTTATTTATCTTATTTTCGTCCCATTACCTTCTGTACCCTCTCGCTGTACTCGTATGGCAAAACAGTTGCACTATATGTAGTCCATAGTAAACATTATGGTGGTATTATCTCTTTTCCGAACACAAACAATTCCACTTTCCGAATTAAGTAACATCAGTGTTCAGCTTTAACTTGTGCTTGCTGCAGTATTTGGACTTAAAATTTAAAGATGTCTCTCAATACATAACTTCGTGTGAGCTCAATCATAGATTGACTCTTATGACTCAAAATATTTTATATTTTGAAAACTCTTTTTCGTTGCCGGCAAGTGCTGCTGAAGACTGCAATTTGTCGATTCCCTGACGTACTCAATAATTGGAACTGTCTCAAAGCACAACCTGGCGGATTGTGAGAGAGTATTTGAAAAGAATGAACTTGGAAATTTGGAAATTGTTCTCAATCAAGAACTGAGGACATTCGACCACCATAAACGTCGTTAATTTGTTGATTTTGCTTTGGAACAACTAGAAAACGATAACGACTTTTTTAAGAAAATCATCATTTTCCAATGAGGTTCCTTTTCATCTGAGTGGTGCGATAAATAAACAAAACTGGCGATTCTGGTGCAATGAAAATCCACAAATTATTCATGAACAATCATTACTTTCACCTAAAAAGACAGTTTGGTTTAGCTTTTATTCTGGTGAAATCATGATTGGTGTCAATGAATTACGGTATAAATACTAGGAATGAAAAAGTAAAATATCTCGTCAATATTCTTGAAACAAAATGTTTCGCGTACTCTCTCTCTGTTTACTTGTAATAAACGGTTCATGTTTTAGGAAATTTTCAATGGAACGGTAGTCTGGGGCGATATTGCAAATTCACTTAAGAAAATTGTAAGTTATGCAAAAAAAACTTTGAATGCGATACAGAACATTCCCTGGCACCATCCTAATGTGAATTCCAGAGTAGATATATTCATTACAAAATGGCAAACCAAAGTAGGCATAAATGAAGTAAATTTGTTAAAGTAACAACTCCGTAGAGAGTAGTTCTTCATTGAAAACCACTCTTCTAAACTTCAACTTATTCACTTTTATATGTATGTGTTTGTAAAGTAAGTATTTATATAATGAAATTATGAGTGATATTGATCGCCCTCGGGGATTTGATATCTTGACGTGATGAGGGGCTCTGTAGATATATTGATCCAAAGAGCGATGCTGGCGGTAGCCTCGCTACCAGTAGGACCACCCATGCCGGTAAGGTCGATGGTGAATATCGAAGCTAAACGCAATCCACAACGTATCAGCGTCTGTTACTATAAGTACGGCTGAAAGCGAACGTCTGTACTATATGAATGATAGAACTACCAAAACAATGGCCCTCAGTCTCCGGCAAATCAAGGGTGCTAAGCTTCCCCGGAGGTAAAACAAAACAAACCTTAAACATCGGATCATGTAACACAGAAGTCTACGAGAGCTTGGAAAATCAGCCAATACGATTTTTGAAATGGAGAAATTAGGCACCGATGTACTTGGCATAAGTGAAACATGGTGGCCAGATTCTAGAGAATTTATTTCTCAAACTTCAAAGTTCTTTTTCTTTGGCAACCAAACTAAAAATCATCGCAACGGCATTATAGTGAAAGAAAACATTGCAAAATCTGTCATCCGATGTGCCGAAATACAAACTTTCTATAATGAACTAGAGGAACTTTTGCGATTATCAAATCCATACGAAATAAATATAATTCAAGGCGATTTTAATGCAAAAGTTGGAAGAGAAAAAGTCGAAGGAGTTGCAGGCCAATACGGCTTAGGTGAAAGAAATGAGAGAGGAGATCGATTAATAAAATTCTGTCAAGAACACAAATTAATAATTTCGAACACATTATTTAGCCTACCTCCCAGAAGACTTTATGGAAATCTCCATCGGACGCCTCTAATTATATCAGCAGAAATCAAATATATTACATTCTGATAAATAATCGCTTCTGTTCCTAAATAAAAAAGGTCAATACACACTCAGGAGCGGGTGTACCTTCGGATCATAACTTTCTACTGGCAAAATTTCGTATTAGGCTAGCCGTAATTAAAAAAAGTAAGCCTAAAATTAAGCTAAATATTGACACGTTGAGAGATGAAAGTGTGGAACGCCTATTGGAAAGTGAAATTAATAAAAAAATAAATGATATCCCATCGGGAAGTGCAGAAAGTATATGGAGCGACTTAAAAGATATAATTTGTACTACAGCAAAAAACCAGCTTGGAATAGATAAGAAAGAAAATAATAAAAATCATCGGATGACAGATGACATATTAAAACTAATAAGAAGGAAGATGATCCATAATGCTTAAACAAATTGGATAAACAATGAATGCCAAGAAATTAAAAGATTACAATTTTTACATTATACCTTCCATTTGCACAAAAAATTGAAAGAAGCCGCAAGTATTCATCGTAAAAAGCCTCCCTAAATCCTTATACATAAGTGAAAAGAAAAGTATTTGGAAGAAATATATTGAAAACGTTTTTACGGATGACAGCAGATTGAACCAAAACCTTCATCTCCATCAAAGACCAACTGGCATTTACATATATTATGAAAGACGAAATAAAGAGAGGGAAACTTACAAAGCAACAGGTCCGGATGAGATTCCAGCTGAAATTTTAAAGCTAATAAATGACAAAAATATGACGCTCTTAGTAAAGCTTTTTAACCACGTTTATGACAAAGGCCAATATCCAAAAACTAAAATCTACATTCATACGGCTACTTAAGAATAATAATGCGAAACATTTTAGGGAATACAGACTCAATGTCACACGCTCTCAAGATATTTCTTAAAGTCATTCGCGTCAGAATATATAGGAAATGTGAAGAGTCAATGGACAAGGCGCAATTTGGCTTAAGAGAAGTTCTTGGAACACACGAGGCACTGTTCTGTATACAAATTTTGGCTCAAAACAGTAAAGAAATACTATTTGCCCAAAAAATAATATGACATTGTTGTTATTTTGAAAATTCTTTATTTATTCTTCCAAATAAATTTCATCTCCTTCAAAGTAATCCCCTCCCGATGCAATTCACTTATGCCAACGGATTTTCCAAGCTTCGAAACAATGGTTGTAGTTACTTTCCGGGATGGCCTTCAGTTCCATCTTCGCTGCGGCTTGAATTTCCTCTATCGTATAAAAACGGTATCCCCGGAGCGGTCTTTTGAGCTTGGTGTACAGCTAGAAGTCGCACGGATAAGGTAAATATGGTGGTTGCGGAACGATATGGTTTGAGTTTTTGGCGAAATGATCACAAATTACGAGGGCAGTATGGGGTATTCATGACACCCTGGTAGTCGGAAAGCATCTTTTCACACACTTCAACGCGACGCCTTTTTTTTTTAAATTCAATGTTTTCGGTACCAGTCGAGATTTGACACGCTTGAGGCCCAAAACATCATTCAAAATGGTATTGGCTGAGCCTTTCGATATGCCAACTTTATCAGCAAGGTCACTAATTGTTAATCGACGTTTTTTTGGGCACAGTAGTACATAAAGATGAATTTTTATGTTTTATTGATTATTAGAATGCTTTCGACACCACTAAACACGATAAACTTATGGAAATTCTTCATTCTATGGGAATAGATGACAAAGATATTCGTTGCTTAAGAAATCTAAATTGGCAACAAACTACCCATGTAAGCATCAATGATGATATAACCGAAGGAATATCTATTTCACGAGGTATAAGACAAAGATGCATTCTGTCACTCTTGTTATTTAACATATGTATATTCGGAAGTAATATTTCATGAATCGGTAACCAATATTGATCAAGGTGTGAAAGTGAATAGAATTTTCATCAATAATACACGCTATGCAAAAGACACTACACTTATAGCCGATAGCTTGGTGGGATTACAGGAACTTGTAAACCGAGTTAGCTTACGTAGTGACGAGTATGGCCTACGCATTAACATAAACAAGAAGTAAATGATTTATTAGTAGGAAGAACATATACAATGAGACACACCTCATGATTAATAATAATCCAATCGATAGAGTTAAACATTTCAAGTACCTTGGTTGTCAGATCAATGGAAGTTGGGATTGTTCAAAAGAAATAAAATGTCGAATCGAATTTGCGCGAAAAACTTTTCTCAAATACAAAAACATTTTTTGTAGCCATGACCTCATCATTACAACCAAAATACGTTTTTTAAAAAGCAATGATTGGTCAGGAAACCATGGAAACGTGGACTGTAAAAATCAAAGATGTGAACAAGCTAGAGTCTTTCGAGCTATGGGATTTAGAATCCTAAAAATCCCATGGACAGATAGAGTTGCAAACAGTGAAGTTTTGAGAAGAGTAAACCGCAATAGGGAGTTGTTAAAGACTATAAAACAAAGAAAAGCAGCCTACCTAGGACATATTATGAGGCACTCTAAATATGAGCTCATACAATTAATTATCCAAGGAAAAATTAAAGGAAAACGCGATAATGGCTGTAAACAACTTTCGTGGCTTTGACATAGTCAACAATAGATAGGAATCCGGAACGTTGGCTACATCCATGAAGCGAGAAATAAAGAGAAATAGGCTGCGTTAATTAAAGTCCTTTGATTTCCCTTGTGCTAGATATATTCAACATGTAAACTTTGCATTACTATATTATTATTAATCTTGTTAATATTGTACATATGAATTATTAAATTTTATATGATCACCAATATTCGAATATGAATTGGGTAATAAAGAAGAAGATGATTAATACGAAAATCTGCTATTTTTTCATACATGAAAAAATTAAAATTAAATCATTTGTCTAAGTGATGATAAGTAAGTAATATGGCTGAGTAAGTCACACAACTTTAAAGCTACATAGATGCAGATCAAACCAAACTCAAATTTACCGTATTTTCGCAATTCATCTTTAAAACTTAAAGGAGCATACAGTTCAGGAGAATTACGACTTGTTGGGCGAATATGAGAACACATTTATTCACCCGAATATTAAGAAACAAACTACTCGTAAGCTAAAAAGGTGTTTCAAAGGCTTCATATAAGTAATATACAAAAAATCACACGTCTTATTTGATTTGTACGATTTTTGCTCGTATAAATAATTGCCACGGTAAACATGGCGAACAAAAAGGGTTCAGACAGATAAACATTTTGGTTTGGCAGCCGCTTTTGACGAGGCACTTGACCTGAAAGAAGGACGGGTTAGGCATACTGTCTGCTGTACACTTTTGCTGTAGAAGGAAGGGCCCCCATAACTGCAAGAGCGAAGACACATATAAACACACATTACGCACCAAGCACACATATGTTGGTATTGATGTATATGTACTGTTCAATGTTGGTGGATTTATAAATTGTCTGCGCGTGCGTGCTGGATTTAATCAGCAAGATATCGCACTGATACAATTTATACACATTTTACTCGTACAAATGAACAATTGCATGTTTGCGTAGACATAAAGCAAATATTGAACATGAGAAACGCGATTTTTGTTGAAGATTTTAAATACTAAAAGAATAAAAAGAAATAAGAGAGGGCTTACTCCGAACACTTTATACTCGCGAAATTTGCTAAAATTAAAGCTGAGGCATATTTTCAGGCTTTGGCAAAATTTAATATTAAGTATGTAGCGAAAGTGTTCAATATCAATTAATCGAAGAAATTATAAAAATGGGGACTTTCAAGCTCACTCTTTTAGATAACCAATATGGTACATAATGTTTGCTGCTAACAAAATATTAACTGAGAAATAGCTATTCTGCTGCTTTTTAGCAACTATTTCATTATATGTATATCACATACATGTAAAACAACAAGCCTTTTCTAGGTTTATTATAAAAGATTATTCATTTTCAGGTTCTCTACTTTTTTTTAGAGAAGAAACACAGAAATTTCAAATTTAATGAAGAATGTTTATTATGATTAGAAAGAACATTCTTTGGCATTCATTTTTTAAAGATTATATCTTTCAACTGTTGGCCGCGGCTACGTCTCAGATGGTCCATCTTGGTGGCCAAAACGTGAGATTGTCTGCTCACCGAAGTATTCTCACATTAAATCCATTGATTGATGCGATGTATGGGATGTGGCGTCGTGTTGTTAACAAGAAATGTCGTCGAGATTACGAGCTTCAATTTCAGACATCAAATGTTTAATTGGTTATCAGGGCGCCGTAACGGTCGCCATTGTCGGTAACGTTCTCACCGGCATCATTTCTGAAGAAATCTTTACCGACCCGCCCACAAACCAACCCAGACCGTTGTGTTTTCTGGATAACATCTTTAAACTCTTCACGTTGTTCTTTCTACAAATGCGGCACTTCTGCACACTTAATGAGCCAGAAATGAGGACCATTGAACAAAACTTGGATCAAAAAATCGCATCTTCCTGGAACTTTTCAAGAGCCCATAAAGCGAAGCGATGTCACCTGGTCGAGCGGCTATATTCCTATATTATATTATTAAATACTTTAAGATATAAAACGTTAACCAGAGGATCGAAATCCAAGCAATTTTGTATATACATATGCTATATACTTGTACTATACAACACCCATACTGAAGGACACATAAGGTTTGTTAGAAAAACGAAAATCATTACAAATACTATACTATATTATATGGAAATTGGGGTAGTATCGACCCGATTTTATCTATGGGGCTAGTTTTCGGTCAAATTTAAAACACGCTAGCTCACTTTCATTGAGATAACTCACATATTTGCCGTACAAAGTCTACCGGAAGTTCGAAAATCTTTATATACTGTATATGGGGGCTAAGGGAAGTATTACCTCAATTCAACTCATTTTTGACATACAGACATACCATTGTCAGAGAAAGATTATCCTGATTTTCAATTATATATTTCACACATTGACCAATATTTTCAATCAAAAGTCAACTATGGGTACTAGGGTCGAACTAATCGGTATCTCGGGGCTTGAACCATTTTTGGTTCTAAGATGACAAACACTTAAGGCAGTATTCGAGCAAAATTTCATTGCATTATATTAATTGCATATTGATGTGGGGACTGAAAAGTGCAAGATTCAAGTGGAATTTGCAACTGTGGTGTATGGGAAGTAGGCGTGGTTGTACTCCACTTCGCCCCCTCTGAGACATAGTAATATCAAAGGAATGCCACGTGCAAAGAAATCGGTTGGTTTTACCAAAATGTGGGCGATGCCACGGCCGTTGCCCAATTTGTACACCGGCTCTCGTAATGCCCTCTCCTACCATCTTCTAAGTAAATTTTAAAGTCTCTGGCGTACTTAGCTGTTAATTAATCGCGCTTTTAGAAGTTTTTAACAGTACCGTCATATGGGGAGTGAGCGGGGTTATCTTCCGATTTCATCTATTTTCACACGAAATTCTTATAATATTTGATCTGGGAGAATTTGGTTATCGTATCTTTATTGGTTTAGAAGATATGTACATTAAACTTATTAGAGGGCGGGGCCACCCCCATATTTCAAAATTTTTTGCCCACATGTGCTACTACTGCAATACCCTCTGTCAAATTATTAGTTATGGCACTTTATATGTTTTTGGTTAATGGCGATTTGTGGGCGTGGCAGTGGTCCCATTACACCCATCTACGAAGTCGAACTTTTTATATACTAAGGAACCCACGTACCATCGATCACAATCTTTTGGTTTTATAAAGGTATCGGGGCAATTAGGATGCTGAACTAAGCATGAGAAAAATGGCAAAGGGCTCAGCATTTTTTCCTAAGCTTCTTTTATTCAAAATAAATAACTAAATATTGGTTTCTGCCACACTATATATCTGTCCAGCTTCTCGTATTCTGTGCTTGTGTTCCTGGTTCGTGAACGGAAATGAACGTGCACAAAACCGAATCACCACAAAGCGGTGTCAGAAACACTCGCAGCCTCATCAGCAGCAATTATAATAGCAACTAGAAAGCAGGTCAGATTAATTGGCTTTATTGGATTTGAGGCGATGTGGACTAATTTGGCTGCCGTTCGCACACATGCGCACGCATAGCAATGCAGGTATAACCGTAAACCTGCCATACACAACCAGCAATAATTGCATTGCTAAAATATACGCATGCACACACACACACACACATGCGCAACGTGAGCTATTTCTGAAACACAACGACACAGTGACATGGGAGGGGGAAAATTCGCACGTAAATTTGTTGGAAATTACATTTCCAAATCCAGCATAACATTCCCTTTCACACACTTGGCAACAAACTATCAACGCCTTAACTCAAATAGAGTATGCAGATTTTTGTTGCTTGTTATTGTTGTTGTTGTTGTAGTGTGGGTGTATTATAGCGTTGAGTTGGAGCGTTTGTCATTTGATAGACTTGCAACTTCTTAGCAACACATAAATTTATGAGTTTGCATGTATCTCGAAAATATGTCAACACAAGTGCACGCGTGAGCAGCACGTGTTTGTGTATGTGTGCATAAGTGCAACATAAGTGACGTGTGTTGGAGGAGCGCAAAAAAGTATGCAGATATATTCATATAGAAAAGTGCAAGTAAAGAACGGTAAAGCGTAGTGAAGTGAAGAAGTGAGGATGAAGTGAAGCGTATGCTGTACTCTACTACACACACACACATAATATAAAAATCACAAAGTGTGCGTGTGTGTGTTCGTGGAAAGTGTATTGTTGCCCCCTGCTGTTGTTAAAAGTAAATCAGTGTCAGCGTGGCGCGCAACGAGCTGCCGCATGTGTTGACTGTTATGACACGCGTGATCACATACACACTCACCAAAACACGCACACACATTTATTTACGTGTGTACTTTCACCAGCCAAGCACCCGCTGCATATTCACTGTTACATGTGTCACCCGTGTTTGCTGGATATTTATCAGCTGTTTGAGTGTCTTTGTAGGTGTCGTGTCTCCGTTATTGCTGCATGTCTGCTTAATGCATCAACGGTTAACTGAGTCTTTCGTTTTCGGGCGAAGTGCGTGTATTTACGATCATATGCATGTGTATGTATGCGTATGTATGCTCTTACAAATAAATGTGCATTTAATATTCGCAAATTAAATGGGAGACAGTGGAGCTGCAAAAGATTCGCTTGACATCACAATTATAATAAAGATGTGCACGTGAGTGTTGAGATTATGAATAGTTTTGGGTTTGAGAAAATAGTTAAAGTTGCAAGAATATAATCAACGTTTCATAGACAACGCTGATAGTGAGAGATATTTTGAAGAGCCTCTCTAGCGCAATCTGTTTAAAGCAAGCGGCTAGTATTAAGTAAGTCGTTGTAGACAAATTCAACACCGACAGTATGTAGGTGAACGTCGATTTAAAAATCGGCAGTTCGAACTATTTGCTGACGATCATAAATGCGCTCTTACAGTTGAAACTTCGTGTCCATAACAAACCATGGGTAACGTGTCCGGATGGTTATGCGACATAAACTCAACCGAAGAGGCTAATTTAATACCCGGCACTCGAAATGTAACCAATTAAAAAAGCCATAAACTCGGTTTCGAAAATTATTTTTATTTATTTTAAAGTACAAAATGTGTGAAAATAATCATAAATTCAGAACAAATTCACATTTGTCTTAACTATGGCCTTGATACGATAAAAAAACGAATCGCCAGCTGCCCACATGTGACTTGCCGGTATTTTGGCCCACTCACGGACAATGACTTTCTTCAGCACCTCGAGACTGGTGTATTTTTTACTTCGGACCTTGCTCTCCAAAATGGTCCAGAGAGAATAATCCACTGGATTCGATCTGGTGAATTCGAGAGCCATTATGTGGTCGTAATGAAGTTCGGAACGTTGTTTTTCAGCTATTATTGGTTCACTCGCGCTTTGTGAGACGGTGCTGAGTCTTGTTGAAACGTCCATGGCTTGCGACCGAAATTTTGCTTTGCCCACGACTTCAAAGCAGCCGCCATAAGACTTTCCCCATAATATGTCGCATTTATTTTGACGCCAGTCTCGATGAAAACAATTGGAGAGCGCAAATCTGCGGTGACAGCGGCCCAAAACCATTATTTGTCGCGGGTGCTGCCTCCTGGTGGCCAACCGATGACTTAGATTCTCGTATGAACGGACGGTCAAGTAAACCCTATCGTTTTGAGAGTTTACGAATTGCTCAATTGGAAATTTTTTTTCGTCAGAAAACACAATGTGTGGAAATTGAACGTTTTCGGCCAAGCGAAGCAACTGCTTCGCTCTCTCAAGTCTTACTTGTTGCTGCTTCGGTGTGAGATCATGGGCCTTTTGGAACTGGTATGGCTTGATCTCGAGCTCATTTTTCAATATGCGTCGGATGCTGCGGTCGGATATTTTCTTTAGCTATTTGTTTGGCGCTTCGTTGTGGATTTCGCTCAGGTCGCTTCTTCATTTTCCGAACCATCGCACGTGACGTTGCAGTCTTTAGATGACCACTTTCATGACGTTTTGCGATGCTATCAGTATCATCGTAACAAGTGATGGTGCGATAAACAAACCCTTTGTTCACATTAAGGTGTTTGAGCTCACGAACAATTGCTGGCTGTGATTTTCCAGCTAAATATAAAGCAATCACACTATTACGTTTGAATTCCATCGCCGACCACTTTTTTTTGCGCTCACTTTTGGCAAAACGCTGTACACTTGTAAACAATACTCCGAACTGTTATTCACCAAATTTATAAACAGCTGATTCCAGTGCGACAGGTACGCGAACGGTGTGAAATCGGTTACACTTCGATTTAAAGAGATTCAGCTATTTGATAATACAGGGTAGGCCATTTAAAGTTGACCCATTTGTTAAAAAAAAAGAACAAAAGAAAACAATGTTTTTTGTTCATTTCAAAAATAATTTATTTTGGTCCAAGGGGATTTGTTTCAGCTAATATTTAAAAATTAGATCGCGTAAATGGGCACCTTTAGCTTTGACAGCTAAATGCACTCTTTTTTCGACATTTTCCATGACTTTGGCCAATGTTTCGGATGATATGGCGGCTGTTTCACGTCGAATGTTGGCTTTCAGTTGAGCTAAGGTCTTTGGCTTATTAGCGTATACCTTGGATTTCAAATAACCCCACAAATAAAAGTCTGGTGGCGTCAAATCTGGTGATCTCGGTGGCCAGTCAACATCACCATTTTTCGATATCAATCGCCCGATGGCCCATTTGCCAAAATTAAGGCGTCGCGGATAATCAGCTGGGTTTAGTTTTTGTGCCATTTGAATTTTATATGGAAACATCTTCAAATCTTTATGAATTATGCGTCGGAGAGTGGTGCGAGAGATGTCTAATTCCTGAGAGCGGCGATAACTCGATGTCGATGGAGTCTCCTCAATACTGGCTCGTACAGCTTCGATATTTTCATCAGAACGTCTTGTGCGTTGTCTGGATGCATGACTGGCATTACTGAGATTACCGGTGTTCACAAATTTTGCGTATAAAGACTTAATTGTGTTCTTAACTGGAGCACTTTTCACTTTATTTTTTTTGCGAAACGCACGTTGAGTTAACACAATTGAAAAGTTATTTTGAATATAAAGCTGAACAATTTCAGCGCGGTCTTTTGGAGTGCACTGTTCCATGGTATAAATTGTCTTCGAATGACGCTTCTAACGCGGTATGACATTAGCCGATTTGTCAGCGCTGTTAAAAGTTACAGCGTTGCCAGATGGGTCAACTTTAAATGGCCTGTAATTTATCTTCTAGTTAAACTAAAAAAATTCCAAAAAAAAGTGTACAATTTTACAAATTTTTTAAAAATTGGAAAAAGTGGTTTTTGACCAAAAAAATTTTATTTTATGTTATTTAAAAATATGTTCAAACTTGACTTTTCTTAGTTTTTTAGTTTAAATAGAAAATAATTTAATGCCAAATCTAATAAACTTTGTCCCAATTCCATACGACATTTAGTTTTTTTTCTATCCGCCAATTAAGCAAAATCGGTCACCATTTCCTTCTAGCTTCGAAAATATTTCGAATTCCCATCTAAAACTTTGGGCACATATTCTTAGATTATTTTTAAAGAGATTTAAGCGAAATAAAAAGAGTCATTTTTTTGAAGCTTCTGAAGTAGACTACCGAATTCGCTGGGTACAAATTTTATAAGGACTGCTGCCGACAATGAACGAAATCGGATGCTAACCCCGCTCAATCCCCATATAAAGTTACTGTTAAAAACTACTTAAAGTGCGATAAATAAATAGCTAAATTTGCCAGAGACATAAAATTTTACTACCAAGATGGTGTGACAAGGCTTTATTTGAGCCAATGTCGGAAATGGTCGATGGGCGTGGCACTGTCTCTTTTTTGGGCAAAAACACATATCTTTCATATACCGATCTCAACTAAATTGTATATTAGTCATGCTTCTGACGTTCTTATTTAACAATGTGAGTATGACCAAAATCAAAATACAACAGGTTGTTTAATAAGTTTTGTCGTTTGATAAGAAAAACACAACTTCAAGATTCAAAATACACTTTATTATTCAGTATGATATCACTGAACTTTCATTTACTTGATCCAACGATCCTCCAATCTGTGGATCCCATCCCTAAAAAGAGAATCCAAAAAGTCTTAAAAATACGTTGCAACCGCAGTTATGACCTCATAATTTGATGAAAAACGCTTGTTCTGCATAAACTTTTTGAGTTCTGGAAACAAATGGAAGTGCTAGGCGCCAAATCTGGTGAATACGGTGGATGCTCCAACAATTCGAACTTTAATTCATGGACTTTGCAGGTAATCCACAAACGAAATTCCTCTCGCATCCCAAAAAACTGATGCCATAACCTTCTTGGCCAATTTTCGGACACGAACTCGTTTAGAAGTCAAACAACCAGGTTCACACCACTCTTTAGCCTCTTGTTTTGAATCAGAATCATGGTGATAGACTAAAATCTCATCCATGGTGATGAATCAATGCACAAATGACACCTTATCCTTTTTAAAACGCTCCAAATGTTGCTGAGAAAGTCACATTCGAATGTTTTTTTTATTTTTTTTTTTTTTGTTTCCGAAGGGGGAATCTTATAAAGATACTACCACGGTGGGACTGGTAGCATGCACGATTCATATTGTCCGCTAGGGTGCACCTCTTTCGGGACCACGCCCAGACAGTAATAATTACCTATTCTGGACTTGCGAGACAATATGCCTACGTACTAAACCCTTAACTCCGGCTGCTGTAGCTTGTAGTCGGACCTGCGGGACCGCCGTTAGGCACTACTTCGCAGGACCAAGCTGGGCGATAACTGCCCCTTCACGACCTACCGCTCGGGTTATTCATGTGGTCTTACGCTTCTTCGCTGCCTCTCTTTTGTTCTAAGTTCTAGGAGCGCTATTGCGGTCCACTCTTTCATTTTAGCCCACACCAGCTGTGATCGCAGCATGTGACTCACTATGTTATCGGGCGTTATGCTTTCATTTGTCAGCTTTTCTATGGTCTCTCTCTCTGCTACATACCTGGAGCAGGTGAAAAAGACGTGCTCCGCGTTTTCTGCGGCATTTCCGCAGAAGGAACATTGTGTTTCGTCATCGTGGCCAAATTTGTATAGGTATTCCCTGAAACAGCCATGGCCCAATAAGAACTGCGTTAAGAAGAAATCTATCTCCCCGTATTGTCTGTCAATCCAGGCCGGTACATTCTTAAATAATCTATATGTCCATCTTCCTTTATCTGCCGCATCCCAATGCTTTTGCCACTCATCAAGACTTGTCTTCCTCTCCTTGTTGCGCTCGTCGGCCGTTGTAGAAAAAATGCACGGTTTTCGAGAAAATACTCTACAAAAGCTTTAGAGCTTACATACCGTTATTATACTCTTTCAACCTGTTGCTAAAGAGAATAATAGTTTTGTGCTCCTAACGGTTGTACGTATCACATAAAACTAAGCGAGATAGATATGGAAATATACTATGTATATATACAGGGTAGGCCATTTAAAGTTGACCCATTTGTTTCTAAAAAAAAGAACAAAAGAAAACAATGTTTTTTGTTCATTTCAAAAATAATTTATTTTGGTCCAAGGGGATTTGTTTCAGCTAATATTTAAAAATTAGATCGCGTAAATGGGCACCTTTAGCTTTGACAGCTAAATGCACTCTTTTTTCGACATTTTCCATGACTTTGGCCAATGTTTCGGATGATATGGCGGCTGTTTCACGTCGAATGTTGGCTTTCAGTTGAGCTAAGGTCTTTGGCTTATTAGCGTATACCTTGGATTTCAAATAACCCCACAAATAAAAGTCTGGTGGCGTCAAATCTGGTGATCTCGGTGGCCAGTCAACATCACCATTTTTCGATATCAATCGCCCGGGGAAAAATGGTCGCAATAAATTGATTGTTGGTCGAGCTGTATGGCATGTAGCCCCGTCCTGTTGAAACCAGAAGTTATCCATGTCATTTTCGCGAATAATGGGTATCACAAAATCCGTTATCATGGCTCGATAACGCTCACCATTGACTGTTGTCGTGGCTCCATCATCGTCTTCGAAAAAATACGGTCCGATGATCATATTCGCGCAAACACCGCACCAAACTGTTACTTTTTGGTCGTAAAGAGGCTGTTCTTCAATTAATTGAGGATTTTCGGTGGCATAAAATTGGCAATTTTGCTTGTTTACGCCTCCATTCAACGAGAAATATGCCTCGTCTGACATGATGAGTTTTCGCCAAAAGTCAAGTTCGTTTTCAGCCATTTCGATGGCCCATTTGCCAAAATTAAGGCGTCGCGGATAATCAGCTGGGTTTAGTTTTTGTGCCATTTGAATTTTATATGGAAACATCTTCAAATCTTTATGAATTATGCGTCGGAGAGTGGTGCGAAAGATGTCTAATTCCTGAGAGCGGCGATAACTCGATGTCGATGGAGTCTCCTCAATACTGGCTCGTACAGCTTCGATATTTTCATCAGAACGTCTTGTGCGTTGTCTGGATGCATGACTGGCATTACTGAGATTACCGGTGTTCACAAATTTTGCGTATAAAGACTTAATTGTGTTCTTAACTGGAGCACTTTTCACTTTATTTTTTTTGCGAAACGCACGTTGAGTTAACACAATTGAAAAGTTATTTTGAATATAAAGCTGAACAATTTCAGCGCGTTCTTTTGGAGTGTACTGTTCCATGGTATAAATTGTCTTCGAATGACGCTTCTAACGCGGTATGACATTAGCCGATTTGTCAGCGCTGTTAAAAGTTACAGCGTTGCCAGATGGGTCAACTTTAAATGGTATATACAATAAATGGTCAAGATGACGAGAGGAGTTGAAATCCGGTGTTGTCTGTCTGTCCATCCGTTGTAACTTCAGTAAAAAGTACATCTTGATGAAGCTGGGTACACAAGTTTCCTGGAAAAAAGGCAAGCGACGTTCGTAGATGTGCGTAATCGAACCACTGCCACGCCCACGAATCGCCATTAACCAAAACCCTATAAACTATCATAAGTAAGCACTAAATTAAGATATAAAGCTATAATTTGGCACATGGTATTGCAGTATCATGGTACACCTGTTCCCTATAAACATCTTTTGTATTCATTTTTGCTATAACAAATGCACCTGTAAAGGATACTATAGCTTCGATTCAGTCAAAGAAAATATTTTTTATTATTTTTTTGTTTTTCTTCGTTGCAGTAAAAATGCGTACTATTAAAAAGTTCAACAAAATTTATTATTAAATGACGAACAATTTGAACTTTAATTTTTATTCACAATATATTGTACAAACATACAACCGTTATATCAATATATAACTTCATTTAACAGTATCCAGTGCTCACTTCCAATTAGCCAGTTGCAACGCAGACATGGTGTGTGCTGCCTTCGATGCACGCAACGGTAACTGTCGGCCGACTATCAGGCTGCCTACTTCCGCCTTCCGCTTCGCTTGTACTGACGGTGAATCCACCTGCTAACCTGATTGCTTGTCGTTTACTATTGTTTTGTTGTTGTTGTGTCTTTTCTTTTTACTAGCACCACTGCTAGTAATAACTCTTAACAGGCAACGGCAATAAAGCAACTGCTACAGTAACAACAACAGCACTCAACGTACCTATATAACTGATTGCATAAATGAATGAATGAATGAACGAACGAGCGACTGACTGAGTGAATGAGATGACGAGTGAATGCATGAATCAACGAGTGAGCACTGCTGTCGGTGCTTTTTATTGCCATTCAATACGAGTGTATGGGGTCTTTGTCTGGCTTACGCTGAAGACCGGCAAACCGGCAAGCAGGCAGGCGGCTTTATTCACGAAGCCAAAGAGTCAGCGAAACGTTATTCAATTGACATAGTTATGTCAGTTGGTTGATCTCGATTTTATGCTTTTTTTTATGTTCATTCAATATAGTAAATTTAATTTCTTCTTCGCTGCAATTCAGTGTTAATACAATTTTGCCACGACTCACTTAGAATAATTTTAGAAAAAGTTGCATTATGTCAGAAGTCAATTACACATATATGTCAATAATATATCATTTCTATAATTCGTGGCGTCGAAATGGATACGTTGACACGAAAGTGACGTTTATGTCAGAAAGAGTCATAAGCATGAAAATCATAAAGTACCTATTAGCTAAGCAATATATACTTACCTTCACATAAACGTCATTCCATTTGACATAATTGACTAAACCAATGAAAATGAAAATGTTTGCTAACGATTTTTGTGGGATTAAGAGAACAATGAAGTTTTGAAGTAGTCAGCATAACAATTTAGTGTTTGTATTTTTGTCATATCCAAAGGCTAAAAATGAAAATCTTAATTTTGATCGGTCAGTTAAAACTATTATTTTAGTGGTCTAATTTAAACAATTTTTTCGGAGATTGTAGTGGAATAATAATCTATGCCAAATTCTGTGAAGATAATCGATCAATTAAAAAAATTTTCATATATAATCAACCAGTTTGCGGTTCCGACAAAGGTGCAGCTTCAGCAATGTATAAAAAGAACGGTTTAGACGATTTTATTCAAATACTGAAACCACTTGGTCATTGGTCTTTGGTAGCAGGAAAAGTTTCTTTTGGCATTGACGATGCTGCTCGAACCAAAGATTTTTTGCGGCTCTACAAATTTTTGTTCTCCAATACTGACCATAAACTGTAGTACATTTAATTCAAATTTGGATTTCTAAATGGCCAACCGCTGGTGTGAAACCAGGATGTTGCTTTTAAGCCACTGCTGGGTGCCAAAAGCCTTGTGTAATACAGCAAAAGTTTGCTGGAATATCCAGTCCCCCCTATCGAAGAGACTATTGCACTGCTATGCCAAGCTTTCTAAAATGTATTGCAGATACACTTTTGCTTCAGTTTTAATTTTTCTTCCACAAATCCGGGCGTTTTTGGCGGATTGCTTCGCGCAATTGCGCATAACTTGCAGGTAATATTCCTTATTGACCGTTCTTCCCTGTGGCAAGAACTCATGATGCACCACGCCCCTGCAATCGAAGAAAACTGTCAGTTACGATTCGCGATACTTTTTGAACACACCTCGTACTTATTAGAGCCCAACTATATGTACGTATGCAATAATAGAAAGAAATAAAGATAGATGGGAATAGTTAGTTAGTTATATAAATAAAAATCCGTGGGGCCTTGCATACAAGATTATAATGAAAAAACTCGTTTCAAAACAATCAAAGCTCTGTTCCCAACCCATGACTGCAGAAATAATCCGAGGTAGTATACGAGCTCCTATTCATCATTTACTTCGAAGGAAATGAGCACGTTAAAGAACAAAAAAGTTCCTGCCCCTGATGGGATACCAGTAAAAGTGTTAAAGATAATCGCCCCAGAACACCCGCACCTATTGCTATCCATGTACAATATATGTATGAACGAAGACATTTTCGAAGAAGTATGAACGAGACGCATCTGACAATGATACGAAAAGGTAAAGGAAACCCAGAAAAAAAACTTCTCGAGGCCAATAGTCGACCTCGTGACAATAGATATACTTGTAAGAAACATATAATAGCGCACAATTGGTCAGTATAACAGATGCACCAGAAAGCCGATTCAAAATTCCAATGAAGATGACACAAAGCTATCTGAAAGACAAGGAACTATTTTACGATACAAATGACCACATCAAAGAAAGGAAAGCAACTCCATAACAGCGTAGGAAACCATACTTGGGCCAGACTTACGGAACGCGTGTTAAAATGAAATTTTAAACGCCGAAATGCGATTCCTCGTTGATTATGAGGACGACATCGCCGCCGTCATAACCACTGTACAGGGCTAACATTCAGCATACTACTAAAAAGTCATGCACTATAACAATGTTGCTTTCAGGATTTATGGTAAGTGACACATTAGTTGTGAAATACAGATGGAAAGTGCTCGCTAAAGTGCAGAGGACGGCAGCCCCGAGAATCGTCTCGTCGTACCGCACAGTATTCGAATACGCAGTGCTAGGGACCGGACCGGACAGGCAGACAGTCAACCGGATTCCAACTCTTCTCGTAATCCTGATCATTTATATACTGTGATCAAATTGAAAGGTGATTTTTGTCCATTTCATTTCCTTCAAAGTAGTCCCCTCCCGCTACAATACACTTATGCTAACGAATTTTCCAGTTATAATAACACTTGGAAAACCCCTCCGTCTTTATGGTCATCAGAACCTTCTTCGATTCAGCTTTCATATCCTCAAAACGGTATTCTCGGAGTGGTCATGTGAATTTGCTGAATAGCCAAAAATTACACGAAGATAAATTCGGCAAATTTTTTCAATTTTTTTTTTTTTGCAATTTCCGTTCCCTTATACCCTTAGAATTAATGTAGTACGGCTATCGTCCGTACTAGATTCATAATTTTTTATAATTTATTGGCAATGTTATGACAAAATTTATGTGAAAAAACGTAAAAAAAAGGTAAATAGTGTACAATTAAATAAAAAACTCTTAATTTTAGCTGAAACAACAGTGTCAATTATTTTCCAAAATAATACTTCATTATACATATGTACGTATAATATTATAGTTGTAGCCTTCATAGTTGTAGTCCAAAAATACTTTCACTTTTCTCACAATCACTCAAGTGAAGCTGAGCATTTCCGATTTTATGCATTTGTTGCGCTCGACTGACCCAAGAATAGTGCTGAGCTTTGTAGAAACATGTATATTTGCTGTGTTTCTATTGCTTTACAAAAGCCTTTCGTACACTCTTTCAACACGTGCACACATTCCTCACAAATGTTCGGGCTTAGCGCAAAATAATGTTACATATTTAACTTCTTCACTGCACAAGCACAAATCTAGGGTAAACACAACCTTCAACTTGAGTTAGATTCAAACGAAATAAAGGTTTTATTGTGCGAATTTCCAATCTGCTGACTCTTTCATTCTTTCAATAAATAACTACGTTAACAATATGTTTGCCAGTTGCTCATAAATCCGTAACTTATTACATAAAGTGGAGTGTGCCAAATGTGATAAATTTTGAACAAAAATTACGCACTGCTGCATTCACACACGATTGTTTGACCCCTGTATGAGACCCAATAGAGAAAATCTACGCAAGCGAAACAAGCTAGCGGTTCAAAATTTCTTCTGTGGTATCAAAGGAGTAAGTGAAATTAAACAGAGTCTTCCACGGTTAATATAATATGCTCTGATATCGGAGTTGGTATAAAACAGTTGCTGAAAATCAGCCGCTTTAAGAATTAACTTAAGTACTACATATGCACCATATCCACCATCCCTGAAATATTTTAGTTATATTTGAATGAAAGGGAGACGAATCGAACAAACAGCTGACTTAAGAAAACTAAATAACATGCAATTTTATCCTAAATGATGAGGTCATCCAGAAAATTTGATCCAATAAACATACATAATACGTTCCTATTAAATTGTCCTGAGTCGTGCAGTAGAACTTTTCGCGTAATGTTTTACTGCAAGGGCTGATTCGAAGCGTGATTGTCCGCATAGACTTCAGCCTTTCCATACGCCCACAGGAAAAAGTCCAATGGTGTGATATCACATGATCTTGGCAGCTGATCGACTGGTCCAAAACGTGAAACTATCTGCTTACCGAAGTGTTATTTCAATAAATCAATTGATTAATGCGCTGTGTCGGAGGTGGTGCCGTTTTGTTGAAACCAAATATCACTAGCTTTAATTTCAAGCTTCAATTAGTTGGTTATCATGGCGCCATAACGGTCGCCATTGACGGTAAGGTTCACACCAGCGCCATTTTTGAAGAAATGTGGACCGATAATTCCAGCCCCCCACAAACCACATTAGACTGTTGTTTTTCCTGGATGAAATGGACGAACTTGAAACTCTGCAGATTGCTCTTCGTACCAAATGAGCCAGTTTTGCTTGTTGAATCATAAAAGGCCCTGACTACTAAACAAAATTTGGTTCGAAAATGTCAGACGTTCTTGGAAATAACTTTTCTATAGCCCATACAGCGAATCAATGTCGCTTGGGAATATTGAGTGCCTTCAGTTCTTGCACAAGCTGTATTTTGTCCACTTTCATTCTAAGATCTCTTCGTAAAGCCGGTCAGAAGTCGTTCCACACCTTAGTCTGAGTTGCTGCGAACGGCGCCAAATTGACTCTCCACGGTCTTTGTATACACTCTCTGCTATATTTTCTTCCCTCCGTTCCAATAATAAATGCAGTGACTCTAGATGGGTAATGGTGTTGTTATTGAAAAACTACCTTTACTTGGATCAACCGTTAAAAACTGCCATAAGTGATGCCGCTAGTGCTACAAATACCGTTAGTCATTTCAAAGCGTCGATGTTCAGTGACGGAGTAAGACAAAGTTTCTTGAAACATGAATTCAAGGAAAAGAAAAACGAGTGGAATAACCATGGCTGATTAGAACAGTCACTTGCGCTTTTTAAGAAAGATAAAAATCTATCAAAAGTGAGTTTGAGTTCCTTTTTAAAGAATTAGCTCAAAGAAAGTGAAATAGTTTAGGCTTAAGCTGGACAACCATGCATATCCGACCCATATATAAAACAAGTAAGGAAGGGCTAAGTTCGGGTGTCACCGAACATTTTATACTCTCGCATGATAAAGTGATAATCGAGATTTCATTATCCGTCATTTACATATTTTTTATTTTGCTGTAAAATTAATTAGAATTAAATTCTGAGATATTTACCGATATTTTCGGTGAAAAATTAGGTTAGGTTAGGTTAGGCACTGAGTTCTTCGTGTTCGATATCAGGGACCTTGAAAAGTTATAGTCCGATCACGACAATTTTTCCACAAGGAATACCTCAGCTCAAATACCGTATTTGTGTAAAGTTTTATTCCGCTATCATCATTGGTTCCTAATGTAAAGGGTGATTTTTTAAGAGCTTGATAACTTTTTTTAAAAAAAAAACGCATAAAATTTGCAAAATCTCATCGGTTCTTTATTTGAAACGTTAGATTGGTTCATGACATTTACTTTTTGAAGATAAATTCATTTAAATGTTGACCGCGGCTGCGTCTTAGGTGGTCCATTCGGAAAGTCCAATTTTGGGCAACTTTTTCGAGCATTTCGGCCGGAATAGCCCGAATTTCTTCGGAAATGTTGTCTTCCAAAGCTGGAATAGTTGCTGGCTTATTTCTGTAGACTTTAGACTTGACGTAGCCCCACAAAAAATAGTCTAAAGGCGTTAAATCGCATGATCTTGGTGGCCAACTTACGGGTCCATTTCTTGAGATGAATTGTTGTCCGAAGTTTTCCCTCAAAATGGCCATAGAATCGCGAGCTGTGTGGCATGTAGCGCCATCTTGTTGAAACCACATGTCAACCAAGTTCAGTTCTTCCATTTTTGGCAACAAAAAGTTTGTTAGCATCGAACGATAGCGATCGCCATTCACCGTAACGTTGCGTCCAACAGCATCTTTGAAAAAATACGGTCCAATGATTCCACCAGCGTACAAACCACACCAAACAGTGCATTTTTCGGGATGCATGGGCAGTTCTTGAACGGCTTCTGGTTGCTCTTCACCCCAAATGCGGCAATTTTGCTTATTTACGTAGCCATTCAACCAGAAATGAGAAATGATATGTAGACCATAAATCGGACGTAAAGCGCGAAACACATTTCGAACCGAACACTGATTTTGGTAATAAAATTCAATGATTTGCAAGCGTTGCTCGTTAGTAAGTCTATTCATGATGAAATGTCAAAGCATACTGAGCATCTTTCTCTTTGACACCATGTCTGAAATCCCACGTGATCTGTCAAATACTAATGCATGAAAATCCTAACCTCAAAAAAATCACCCGTTATATATTATACAGAGAAGGCATCAGATGGAATTCAAAATAGCGTTATATTGGAAGAAGGCGTGGTTGTGAACCGATTTCACCCATATTTCGTACATGTCATCAGGGTGTTAAGAAAATATTATGTACCGAATTTCATTGAAATCGGTCAAGTTCCTGAGATATGGTTTTTGGTCCATAAGTGGGCGATGCCACGCCCATTTTCAATTTAAAAAAAAAGCCTGGGTGCAACTTTCTTCTGCCATTTCTTCCGTAAAATTTAGTGTTTCTGACGTTTTTTGTTAGTCGGTTAACGCACTTTTAGTGATTTTCAACATAACCTTTGTATGGGAGGTGGGCGTGGTTATTATCCGATTTCTTCCATTTTTGAACTGTATATGGAAATGCCTGAAGGAAACGACTCTATAGAGTTTGGTTGACATAGCTATAGTAGTTTCCGAGATATGTACAAAAAACGGGGCGGGGGGCGGGGCCACGCCCACTTTTCCAAAAAAATTACGTCCAAATATGCCCCTCCCTAATGCGATCCTTTGTGCCAAATTTCACTTTAATATCTTTATTTATGGCTTAGTTATGACACTTTATAGGTTTTCGGTTTCCGCCATTTTGTGGGCGTGGCAGTGGGCCGATTTTGCCCATCTTCGAACCTAACCTTCTTATAGAGCCAAAAAATACGTGTACCAAGTTTCATAATGATATCTCAATTTTTACTCAAGTTATAGCTTGCACGGACGGACGGACAGACAGACATCCGGATTTCAACTCTACTCGAACCTGAAAATCACTGTCTCTGTCGAAACTTGCTCTTTCTGGGTAATGGAATAGCTGATCAGTTTGTATGGATTGGCATAACACAATATACTATAACTAATAGACACGAGGACAAAAGATACCTTTCTTCAGCTCTTTAGTTTTTGAAGTGACATATCGCGTTACATACCAACTCACTGACTAAACTCAAACATGTAATACTTGTAGCACTAGGCTCACCATTTCCACTAGGGTATAGTTCAGGTCGAATTGCAACTCTACATTCATATGCCTGCGGGACGGGATTTGCCATTGTGCATTTAGTGTTATAATTCACTTCATTTTGTTACATAATAAGGTCACTACTCAAGGGCATACCGCCGACAATCGCTGAAAGAATGAAACTGCTTATATCTACCATTCATATACCTATATGTTCGTACTCGTATGTAATTTAAATATATAAAATTGTCGCAAATTTTCTACCTCAATGAATGCCAACACAAAGGATTTATTTATTATTGATGTGTAATGTATTGTTGTTGTTGAGTTGCATACAAGTTCGTATCGGGTAAAGTGCAGCCGCACAAAACTGTCTGACTAACTGCGGTACCCTGCTGCACGTGCTGCGACTGGGTTCTATGTATACATAATGTACCTATTTGTTGTCCCCACGTATCCATGTCATGGCTGCAGTTACTGTCGTACATTCAGGTATGATTATTCATGGCGGTTGCAGCTTGGCCACGTTGTGCCAATTTAGAATTTCCTCAACGGCAATACAAAGCAGGTAAAAGTTTTGCTAATCTACTTCCATGTCCTATAACCATGGAGGTTATGTGTCCTTTATCTAACAATAAGGTATATGAAAATTTCATATATTTATTATTAGTTCTGAATAAAAACTGAATATCGAGACAAAATTGTAGTGACAATTTCTTTCTCTGAACAAATGGAAGACTTCCTCTTATACCAACACCTTGTAGTGCAGTAAATATGGAAAGGATGAGATTATACTTTTGTAAAAGTTTTTGGTCTGGAATGTTCAGCAATCTAAGCTACCTTCAATTGCCTTTATGTACTGACATATCAATAACATTGCAAATGTCTTACTATACACTTTTTTGCTATAAGAAATAATGATAAGAAAAACAGCATCGGTCAATGACCAGAAAAATAAGGAACCGATAACCGAGACGACTTTAGACAAAAGCAATGAACGCAGTTGTAGAATGTTGAGCTGTGCGAGAAGTACGACGCAAGTGAAATACTATAGTCCAGTGAATTAAGAGACAGCAGCTACGTTGGTTAGGCTTTGAAGCTTTTCGAGTCAGTACCTGCCATTGGAAGCAGAGGAAGAGGAAGACCTCCACTGCATTGGGTAGACCAGGTGTGAAGGACCTGGATGCACTTAATATATCGCATTGGTACCAAATAGCAAGAAGAAGAAACGACTGTTGCACTGTTGTTAACTAGGCTATAACCGGGTAAGCCGGGTCTACGCCAGTACAGAAGAGGTATTTATGAGCCCGTTCAATGCTATTCTACACGTTGCACCTATAGACATAACCAGTAGACGGAGGCAAAGGCTTCTATTACACTCAGGGAGACTGGGTATAAGAGAATACCTACACTCTGAAATCCTCCGTCGATTGCATTTTCGACGATATAAATTACTGCACCGCAGAACCTTCTCCTGGCACTTTCACAGTTCACACACCAGTGGGCGACTTATGGTCGGGGCGTAGCCGCTGATGAAGGGATGTAGTGATCGCTTTAACGGATGGATCGAAGAAAGAAGTAAAGTTGGGTGTGGAGCCTTCGGTCGGGGTCTAATATAAGGCTACCGGACCTCAGTAGCGTCTTTCAAGCGGAGGTAGCTACCACCAAGATAGCGGTAAATGTGCAGGTTCTTTCAAAGAGATATGCATTCCCTCCGTTAGCATTGCGGCTATACTGATTTTTAACTCGCTGACTGTATGCTAAAAACAAGCCAAAGAGTACATGACCTCATTAGAAATATCATCAAACTTCTTACATATAATACTTCTACAATATTAGTGCCCGGTCACAGCAATCGCTGGAAACTGCAAAACCGATGAGCTTGCTAAATAGATCACTCAATCCCTAATTTCTTATATTTTCTTGCGTTATGATACTGGATCTTTGGGCCTCCAGTGAGCTCAAAAAGCACTGGTCAGCAACCATAACTTGTGCGACTGTGAGAACTTTCTGTCTCAAAGTGAGCCGTAAGAGATCATCCGAACTACTTTCACTTGGCTACTATCTCAACGTAATTGTAAGTGTTCTGATTGGACCCTATCCAATAAAATGAGTCATGTGAAAAACAGCAGATCAAAAATACGCATGGTTCCTACTCACTCTTAATAGAGGAGATCGTAGGAACATGATTAAAATACGTACTGGACATACACTAGTGGCGGCAATCGTCTACAGAATGGGGCTGACAAATCGAGATGACTATAAGAAATATCAAGAGCAAGACACCATAAAAACAATATACCATCTCTTGTGCACTTGTCCGTCAGGACCTATGTATTGAAAATCGTAACAAGCGCTGGCCTCCCGAAGTTCGACTACTTCTCATGATAGATGACATCTGGCATCGTTAAGAACCAAAACTATGTGTGGCTCACGATCCTACTAGAATAACCTAATCTAAACTAATTCGAAACTGTCATCATTAACAGGTAGATTTCTCTAGCTTCACGCCATAACTTTGAACAGCTCATGTTGTTTTCCATGAAGCGGTGGCCAAGTAAAGGAATGTGGCTTTCATTTAGTAGTTGTAAATTTCAAATGAATATAATATCTGCACTTTTCTTTAACACATAATTTCGTAAAATCTCTATTATATTACAAATAAATTCAAGATAAATTAGTGCCCTTGTTTGGTAATTAAATCTATTGAAACTCCGAAATTTAATCATGCCAGTACTGTGCTCTGTGTGAAACCGCATAAGTTTGCTTAAAATGGACTTTCGAATTTGTTGTTGCATATTAGTGCAGATATTCATATTAATAACTGCATCCGTTACTCGCCTGTATGTATTTCTAAATTTAATCACAACCAACAAATAGTTAATTAAATATAATTTACTCACACAAAATGGGTATTTGTGAATAACTATGAGTATAGATAAGTAAATATTTGTAAATATATTTGTGCATTGGACTTATCGAGCACATATTTTATGGAATTACCTTGAATTTAATAGACGCTTTCGTTTGGAATAATTGCGGTCTCCATAATTTATGTACTAATTATTGGTTCTAAAGCACATTTTCCTTTCACTTCTTCCTGCCAAGTTGATGTGTCGTGTGTCTGTGTGCGTGTATGTTGCTTGAATTTATTGACGTTGCATAATTACAATACTAATGTTTATTTGCAGTTCATATTTACCGTTGATGTTGTTGGTGTATATATGTATATAAACCACTTAAGTGGAACGGAGCAAGGTCGTAAGTGACTTGGTCGATGTTGATGTACGAGTTCGATAAGTACATATCTAATGATTATTGATGATTTTTCTAGCAATTATGAGAGTTTTCGAAGCGAAATTCAGCAATGTGGATTTCCACATAGATATTTATAAACACAAATACGCTTGTAGGTTTAATTTATATGAATGTATACATGTGCACAAGGGTGTTCGTTTTTCTCCAATTTATTGTGGTTTAATAACGAGAGTTTTGTTTTGCAATTTAGTCACGGTGTAAACTAGAAATAAAGAGCTTGTTTGTGTTGGATCCCTATTTTTCGGGCAAAAACTGAAACTTGTGGTTTGTTTGCAAAAAAAATATTAAATTGGGGAAATATTGAACACCCTGATGTACAATATGACGTTATGAGGAAGCCTTGTGGTGTTCATCTGAACTTTACTAGGCAACAAGTATACTTACTTACATTTACTGGGTTATATTTTAAGCTACATATTAATCATAAGTTGTTGCTGGGTGCTTTTAGAACATGTTTCGGACTAACGTGAACTTAGCGTAGATACATATTGACATTCGGAGTAAATTGGTTATAATTGGTTATTAATTCACCGGAAGTATTTCATATCTTACAACTCACCCTCCTCCTAACTTAGGATTGTGGTTATCATTAAACCCTTCAAAATTGAAGGAGCGACTTAAAAATCGTAGTTCCCAACATTTTTGGAAAATATTAAAATATTAGCATTTGATTCTATCTTATAAATATTCGTATGTGTAAGCTTTAAAATAATTAATTATTTTATAAAATACCAAATCAGCAAGATATTATAAATAAACTTACGTTAAAAATTCTAAACAGAGGCTTGAACTCCAAAGGCAGTAAAATCAAAATCTTGATGAATGCGAAAATTTTAATATAGTTAGTTTGTATATATGTAGGCCAGTAACATAGGGTGGGAGTACTAACTGTAATAAGCCTACACCATGGAAGTACAGAAGGCCTGGTGCAAAGAAATGCATTAGTTTTGCATTAAACTCATAGAAATCCTCGTCGCTATAAACACAACAGGAAAACGCTGACAATCATCACTTGAGGAGACTTAGTCACAAGCAAAATAATTCGATTTAGAAAAGGAGAACTACAAAGTGGATAGATACGAGCTCTCAGCCAAACTGCCGGAGCTTGTGGCGATTCACAATCAATATATTAGGTCCCGCGCTGTTCATCTAGAACACAATATCTCTCCTTTTGTCCAGAGTATACGTTTCTGCACGATTGCACATTCAGAAATGTTCAGTTGATGACAGTAGAGGTACAAATTAAAGTTTTAATTTATAGAAAATCCTTTCCAACCAGCAATCTCCGATTTTATTGCAATTCGCAGTGTGTAGATCGGTTCATACGGAATTTTGTGTGAACTCATGTGTAACAGTTACGTCGAGTCTTTTTTTGTTTTTTTGTGTGGTTTTCTTTTTGTGGATTGGACAGAGCACACTTAAAGTCCAAACGTCGGGCATACCTACGTCCGATCATATTCTATAAAGAAGCTGATGCATACTCCTTTCAGTTCTTCGACGTATTTAAATAGCTCGGCTGGCACTTCATCGGCTCCCGCCGCTTTGTTGTTATTCAGACTGGTAATTGGTAATTGGGGAATCGGGTTCAACATCTCTTGGTGTTATGTTTTCATTGCCATTCTGCATGCCGTAGAAGTTTTCCCTCCATAATTTTAGTATGTTCTTGGCATATAAATTACCACTGGGGGTTCTATAAGAGTATGCTCCGGTCCTTAAACCTTCTGTTAGCCGCCACAATGTTATAGTAATGAATATAGCTTTATAATAAAAGTACAGGGTCGCCATTATGTTCTTAAAACGACTTTGACCAAGTGACCACCGTGGTTGACTCGATTAAAATCCATCCGAAAGGACCAAGTTTGACCATTTTTCGCAACAATTATGGCCGAGTATTCTCTTTCAAGGCATCAACCGTTTCAGGCTTCACTGTGTAGACAACGACTTCACATGGCCACACAAAAATAGTCACCAAGCCACAAGCCCATGATGCGTGATAATGCGCTCATCAAAAGTTTCCTTCAATAAATTGATTTTTCCATTGGATTTATAGACCATAACATCATGAACGGCTTACTTTCCTTATCGCATACCACAGAGGATGAGGATGTAACGGCGTCTCAACAATCGCTTGTGGATTATTATCAATCCAAATCAAATAGTTTTGAATAAAATCGGGGTCAATAATCATCAAAATTTGGAGCTAATCACCGAACATGCGACGAGCCTGATATTCGGCATTTACAAATAATCTTGAGAATCAAGTTTACGGAATAGAATAGAACTGTTAGAAGGACCTTTTAGACACTTCTTATCGCTCTCTCTATATCTAACAACAAGTACGAGTGCACATCCAATATTTCAAAATGTCTCGGAACCTGGATCGAACTGAATGCAAAAACAGCGACGTTCACATCATAAACTTATTTATTTTACATAAAAATTAATTTAATTTTCTAAATCTCAACGAAAACATATTGCTGCCGCATACTTTCAATTTGCGTTTTATCCTCAATCTCAGTAGCTCAATAGCGCACGAATAGCTACGGTATGTAGAACGTCGACGAGGAGAGTTAAATAATTATGTTGAAACTCACGCACAAAACTCTGCACCAGTTTTCGCTCAAGAGCCGGCGGCCATTTCACTGCAGCACATATGTGCGTTTGATAGCGCTGTCTGCCCGAGCGACTTCCACTTTCCCAACTCACTGCAGACAGTGGCAGCTAGGGGGATGAGTTTGTGCCACAACTCGCTGCATGGATTCATACCCGCGTATGTCTATGCGTCGCATGGGGAGACTAATTAATTTTTAATTACTTTTTTCATATTGCTCGCAATTTTTCCAAGGCGCATGCCACGACAGTTCAAGCCAAAGTATCAGAGACTATTGTTTTATAAAACTGCAGGCAATGCACGGAACAGGCACACAGCAAAGAAAAACAAAAACTAAAAAAGAAGAAGATGAATGAAAATATAAAATAAAATAGCATACGCTGAGGCGGAGAGCACGTCCTCTAGAGTAACATGCAATTTGCTTTTAATTCTTCTAATTTTTATTTCTATTTTTCACTATTTTTTATACACGTCTCTAACTTCGTTTTTGTCTTCACGCTCATTCGTTTTGCTATTCACTACCGCTCCAGGCGATCCTGTTGACATTTCAAGGCATTTTAATGCTCGTTTAGTTCACTTAGAAACAATGGTTGAAAAGAAAACTGTTTGCGCTTAAATACAACCCCATATATGCATGCGTATGTATGTGTGTGTATGTGTGCGCGTGTACCTGTTTTTGCTCTTCCTCTGCCACGAGTGTTTACCACTGGCGGACTTTATTTAATTAGTGGCTCATCCTTCCAGCAGTCTGGGCGTGGCTTTGCTGTTTTCGCTTTCGCTTTGTTAGCTCATGCTGCTGTTGTTTTTTTTTGTTGTTGCCCATGCTCGGCAAATGCCAATCTACTCTAATTAGTAGAGCAAATATAGTTAGTTACCGACACTCTCACGTGCATACGAGCTCTGAGCATTATTCAATACTCGTTCGTTTGTAATTGATAGTTGAGGCTTTTGAAAATTATAAAGTTTAATCAAACCTGCCACAAGCATGTCGAGCTACACTATTTGCTCCACACCCGCTAGTCGGCATACAGGTATATGCATATTTATATACGAGTATACAGCTTTGTGTGAGATAAGGTTAAATTTTCCATAATGAGCAAATGGTTTTGCAGTTAGATTACAGTTATACGTACTAATAGATTTATGGCTGCTAATTGTGCTGCTGAAAGTTATGAGCTCTTAGTCGATAAATCCGCTCACACCATCAATAATTGAAACGGTGTTTAGCTTGAACTCTTCATTTGAGGTTAGGAGTGTTTTGGAGACGTTTAATTAAATTAACGAAAGTAATATTTCTTCCTTCCGAAAAATATCATAACGATCAACCAGGTACTCAATGGCAACGGGACGTTTAATGATATACAAAGCCATCTTCCACTCGATAATAAACTAAACAATGAAGCAAAAGTTCTCCCTGAAATTGACTCTTATTCGGAGAACTCTTAGAACATAAGAGGACCAGGTCAGTCATCTTAAATGTTTTGTGAATTTTATACACCTTTTTCTGGACTTGTTTTGGTTCGTCTTCGATTTTTGCTTATTTCATAATTTGGATAAAAGAATCTGCATAAAAGTTTGTGTGAAAAACAAACGCGGGCGCATTCCGAATGTTGTTTTCAGAGTGTCGAAAAGATGTGAACGACGAAGACCTTGCCAGTCGCTCAAGCACGTTAGGAAAAGACGAAAACATAATGAAGTGAAGAAAATAGTATTGAGCAATCGTCGAATTAAAATGAGAGAAATTGCTGAGGAGCTAAACATATTTTTAGCATCGTGTATTCGAATATTAACCAACGATATTCGAAAGTATTGGGTCACTCCATAGTTTCTGTCATAATTACTCACTTTCGACCAAAACCAGCTTCGCGTTTCATTGCTCCGGAGATCTTGAACTTAGTCCGTGACGACCCACATCTGCTCCTGAGGGTGATAACTGGTGACGAATCATGTGCTTATTTCTTCATTAGCAGGGGGGTCATGGATCATGAGATCTTGCCATTGGATCGTGCGGTCAGTAAGGAATATTACCAGCAATTTGCGCGAAACAATCCTCCAGAAAGATCCACCGGACTTGTGGAAGAACAAAAAAAAATATCAAAATATAAAGTTATATCAGAAAACAGGAGACGGTCAACTCGTATCTTGCACCTAGAAATGCTTTTCACGTAGACTATATAAAAATAAGCTACTTCAGATCACCCCTCAAAAAATAGTCCAACGGTGTTAAATCGCACGATCTTGTGCCCACTACGCGAGATCACCAAAGGTTTTCTTCAATAAATTCATTCGAAATATGAAGAAAGTACCTCCGCACATAGAGCACACCAAACGGTAACATTTTTTGCGATATAATAGCGTCTCAACAATCGTCTGTGCATTATCATTACTCCAACTGAAACAGTTTTATTTGTTAACATAACAACAATTAGCTTAATTGTTGTACAAAATTTTCTTGCGAAAATCAAGATCGTACCACATCGATTTGGGCGCACTAACAGGGTACGCGACGAGTTTGATGGTCGTTTCGGCTTAAAGTTTAACAGGAGAAGCCCGTGAACCAAGATCGCAAAATCTTCCGTAGAGGGGATGGACTCATTGAGGTTTTCTTCAACACTCTGCTCTGCGATTCTAGCATATATGTATGTATAGAAACAGCTGTCAAAAGGACAAGTTCCGAAAAAACGATTGCCTGATTGAAACCACACGACTAAAAAACATACAATATGATACACAACGCTTAACCTTGTTAGAAAGTAGATAATCCGAGTACAATAACAAATATAAATCTATGAAACCGTCCGTTAACAAGTGGAAGTAGAAAATTATGCCGCCTGAAACTTAGACAGAAATCTGAATACTAGTTAGCAAGGTGGAGTCTATGTACATACATCGAGAAACGCGAAAAGATTGTAAGACTCTACTATGGCGGATTACTGCACTGATTCAAAGACAAAAGTTATTGTATTCAAGGAATTTCTTCCCATCCACCGTGTTCTACAAAAAAAGTGAAAAAGTCACTCTCCTCGAAAAACGTTAAGCAGAGTGTTATTCCTGTATCGAAGACCGACATGAAACGCGCGTCTCAAACGGTTAAAAAATTGGATTATCGTAATATAGTAAAAAGCTTCAAGATAACCGACTACCTTAGGGCTGTGGTGCTGAACTACTTTAGCAACAGAAAACTGCTGCATGAAACTAAAGGATGGTCACGACAGATAGCGGTTACGTCAGGAGCAGCACAAGGATCCATTCTCGGACTTATGGAATATTAGCTACGACGCTATATTAAAACTAGAAATGCCAAGCACATACCTCTCGAGATAAGCATGCAACCAAAAATATTCTCAGGACACAGAAAGCAGTTAACTACCTAGGCGTAAGACTGGACCCCAGACTAACCTTCTGGGTACAAATCCAGCACGCCGCAGGAAAGGCAGCGAAGATCACCTCTCAACTGAGCCGATTAAGGGCCAACATAGGAGGCCCTAGCCAAGAAAAGAGAAAGCTCCTAATTTCGACGACAATCAACATCTTACTATGCGGAGCCGAGGTTTGGGCAGACGCGGTTTAAAAGGAAAACCGGCGTAAGGTAATGGCCAGAATGCCCTCAGAGTTGCATCAGCCTACCGAACAGCATCAGGCGATGCTATATTAGTTATAAGCGGTAATGCCCCAATTGACCTTCTAGCATATGAAAGGAAAAATCTGTGGAAGCTAAATAAATAATCCGATAATAACAAGAGCGCAATAGAACAAATAAAGAAAGATACAACAAAAACATGGCAACAAAGTTGGAAGAACGAGAGTCGCGGCAGATGGACGGCCAGGCTAATAAAAGATCTAAACTTATGGACAAGCCGTAAATTCGGAGAAGTCGATTTTTACACAACCCAGCTATTATCCGGTCACGGATACTTCAAAAAGTACCTCCACAGAATGGGAAAAGTCGAAGAGCCGTCATGCCTATATAACGACGCGACAGAAGACGACGCTGATACACATTCTTTGAATGTGTGCGTTGGCAACGAGAACGAACTGCCGTAGAAAACCCGGTTGACCCAATAAACGCGAACAATTTAGTCAGCGTCATGTTGGAGGGTGAATCCTCACCTCTGGCACGAATTTACTTGTGGCAACATTATCTACAATCCTTGGGAAAGTAAAGTAGTTCAAGTCAGTTTCCGGAACAGCCTTCAATGCGAGCAGCGATTCATGTTTAATGTCTTCAATTGACTCAAACCGGTTTTCCAGGAGCAGTCGCTTGCTAAATAGCCAGAAGTTATACGGTGCTAATCGGGCAAACACGGTGGTTGTGGCATACACATATTCGTTGAAAATTAGGCCAAAAACTCACGAAAAACCAATGAAGTAAGCGACGGTGTATTGTCGTGATGCAAAATCCAAATAGTTGTCGGCCCATAATTCCGATCTCTTTTTACGAATTGCTTCATACACTCAAATAGTATTCCTTGTTGACAGTTTTGCCAGTCGGGAAATTCGTGGTACACCACACCTCGAAAATAGAAGCAAACTTTCAACATAATCCTGAATTTTGACCTTCTGTGCGTAGTTTTTTAGGCTTCAACTCATATTTGCCACGATATTCGGGCGATTGATCGTTTATTTTCGGGTCGTAAGCAAAGATCCAAAACACACCGCCAGTGATAATATGTCTCTTGACATCTTGTTAGTCGGAAAACATTATTTCACAGACGTTAACGCGACGTAGTTTTTCGAAAAAACTGGGTAATTTTGGAATCAATCGTGCGTTCACTTTTCTTAAGCTCAAGCTCTTCAAGTTCTGTCAAAATGGTTTTCACTGATTATTCCGATATTCCAACGTTGCCAGTAAGATCTCTGACTGTTAATTGACGATTTTTACTGACGTGATGATCATCAGTTGATGTTGATGGTCGTCCTTAGCAAGGTCCATTATCAACGCCTTCCTGGCCCTTAATTATTAATAATATCAATAATAATACCGTTATTAAAAAAAAAACCTTTTATCTAAGCTAGAAATTCCTCGCTATTAGGCTTTTGTAAACCGTGCCAAAAATCTGACTATATACCCAATGTGCACTTTACCGCAATTTGGAAAGGCACACTGCTTGAAATTGTGCTTTCAAAACTCGAACTCAATTAGTAAATTTGCGAAGCCCTTTTGTCGTCAGCTTTAATGTCGCTTCACTCATTTACCGCTAAAATGCTGCTACGCTCCACGAAATGAGGACTGCTTAGCAAATTTCAGACTACACGCAGGGTTGCTTTTACAGTCGTATTAGCGAGGCTTCACATTTTTATGGTTCCGCAAGAACATTTATAACTAAATAAATGAATAAGTGTGTATGTGTGTATGTACATATTATGCTGTATCAGTAGCAGCACATCAAACGCTAGATAAGGGGTTAGATAATATGCTAATGTTGGCGGAAAGGGTTGTTGGAGGGCGCCACCGAAAACTGGGGCAACTTAATTAAAAACATGAAACACTGCAAGGATTTAATTTAATGTCAATTTGCCCGGAATCGCAGAGCGGCAAAAATACTGAGAGATAACGTGAGGATTGTTTCGTGTTTTTTTTTTTTTTTTTTTGTTCGAGTTTCCATTGTTGTTCTTGTTTTTCTATGTAAATTAAGTGTGTATTAACGCAGTTGTATGAATTTGCGGTGTGAAACGCTTGAATTGGTGAGTAGCGGTAACATTGATGCTGACGAATGTCACGAGCCGGTGAGTGACTTCTGCGCATTCATGAAGAGTGCGTCGACTGAGAGATTGATGAGGCAGTAAGTAATCAAGTTGTAATGATTATTGCGCTAACACTTCTTTAAGCTTTGTGGCATGCAATTTATTGTATTTCTTTAAGATTTCAGTAGAATTTTGTTGATGTAATGGAATATGAAAGGAATACGGATATACATATAGTGTACATTTGTATCCTAGGGTAGAGTAGATGCGTAGTTAGGGTAGATCTCTGACAACACACCTTGACCGCTATGAAGCCTATTGTGAAACCACCGAAACTAAATTTTTTCCCACTCTCAGAACCATCCTGTTCAGGTTCATATATGTATACAAAAAGTTATATACATATGTGCAACTTTCGAGAGATTTCCAAAAACCTGTACTTGGAGGACACTGCTGTGGTCTGATAGACACTACCTGTGTAGATGCTTATTCCTGTGACACTGTCCACTTCACCCCTATCGGTTAGTATTGGTATTGGTTACCGAATTTTAGTTAATTCTATGGGATTATAAAAATCAGTGGAGATGGTAGAAACAGGAACTTACTAGGTATCTTAGAAGGCTATTTATTGCAGGCGACCAATTGTGGGAACTCCACTAGTCTAAGCTGCTTATCTATATGATTTTTAGTTTTGAATTATATCATTTTGAGTGAAGTAACTTTTGTAATGTGAAAAAAAATTGGATAAAATGGAATTCCGTGTATTGACGAGTATTACTTGGTGAATGGAAAAAATTCAAGCAAAAACTTGGCTTTTTAACGAGTTTCCGGATACTGGCCCAAGAAAATCTACCATTAAGTATTGGTTTTCTAAACATAGACTGCGTTCACGCATCGGACGCCTAAAAGTTATCGTTACGAAAATATCAAAAATGTCCACGATATAATTTTGTACGACAGTAAAGTAAAGTTATTGAGATAGGAGGTACTGTACACATATCGACTGAATGTATATATCATTTCTTTCACGAATATTTGAGTATGAGGAAGCCCTGTGTAAAGTAAGTGCCACGCGAGCTCACTTTTGATGGAAAACAACGACGAGTTGATGATGATTGGGAGCAGTGTTTGAAGAAGTAACAGTGAATGCAACGTGCCTCGAACGTTTCACTCAGAGGTCTAATCGACAGTCACCTGAGGTTATGCTGTTTGTGTTTTGGGATGGAGTAATTTTTATTAGTTAACTTGACTATCGATTATTTATTCGATCACTTCAAGGATGAAATTGCCGAAAAACGCCCGCATTTGAAAAACAAAAAAGTGCTGTTTCACCAAGATAATGCACCGTGACACAAGTCAATGGAAACGATGACAAAAATTCATGCATTGGATTTTAAATTAGTTCTGCATCAAACGCATTCTTCAGATCGGACCTCCAGCGCTTATTTGCTGTTCTCAGATCTCAAAATAATGCTTTCTAGGAAGAAGTTTTCGTTGAAAGAAGAGGCGATACAAATAATACTACAAAAATGGTATAGGAAAGAGAACTATGTTGAATAAAAAAAAACGAATTTTGCTAAGAAATTGTATTTTACTATGGTAGGAAGGGAATTTTCAACTGACCTGTTACTAGCTGCTCTTTATATACTTTTCGTACCTCTTGCGGTATATTTCTCCAATATGGGCCAACATATCGATACAGTCAACTTTAGAACACCAGTATTGGGCATCAGCAACCTTTAAATAAAAGCTGTATCTAGTTTCTTCACGCTGGCGTCTAATTTTGGTCAAAAATTAGTCTAAACTTAGTCACAAGTATCTTGCTTTATCTTCTATAGATAGCCTGGTACCATTTATTAATGGCGACAGATTTTCTGGGCTTCTGTGTTACCAGCAAACAAGATCAGGCTTTGTCTTGCTAGCATTTAAGTTTAGTCTGCACGATACAGCCCATCGATTAATGTCATTAAATAGTTTTGCATAATGTTGGCGAGAGTATTTTGAAATTGTCCGTTGCAAAAGCCGCCGCTTATCAATGTACCTTTCTTCTATTATTTGTATTCATTGCCCAGATCTAAAGAAGTGAAGATAATCCGCCTCCTTGAGGCGTACCTATTTGGACAGGTCTACTCAGCGGTGACACTCCCAGCGTTACATATATGAACCTGCCTATAAGCATCTATTCAATCGATTTCACAAGAGAGTCGGAAATATCAAGATTTTAAGGCGCTCTTCATTTTAAATAGTTAAGATGCTTTATGCAAACGCCAACTTAAAAATTACATGGAATTATAATACGTATAAAACATTCTAAATTTTATGAAAACTCTCCAACTTCGGCCTCTCACTTCACCGCATATTAAAAATTTGCGAGTTCATTACCCGCCAGTAATGAGTTCTACGAATTGTGTCTTAAGTTTCTTTACTTTTTGCTCATTCATATTTCTTTTTTCTTCCGCTGCCTCCACACTCGAATTTAAATTTTTATTGCGTTGAAGTTTACTTAGTTTTCTGCAGAAAATTTTTTATTATTTACTTAGTTGTAAATGTTTTACTCTCCACTGCTTCTCTTGCTCTTCCTGCTTCCCTACTTATGTTCCAATTTTCGTTCCTTTAAGATTGTTTAAATACTTTGAGGCAGGCAATTTAGTGGATTGTATGAATGTTTGCATGAAACTTGAGTTTTTCAAATCCTTGCGGCTTTGTCATGCTGCTCTTCATTTGCGAGTGTATTTTCTCTGCACTTTAATTATTTCTGTTTATTTTTTGATATTTTCTGAGGGTTCTAATAATGAAATGTTAATTGAGAGAGCTAAAATAATTATATGTTTAATTATTTCAATTCATCTGCAATGTTTGAAAAGTTGTAAGTTATCATAAAATACTTAAATACCATAATGTACAGCGATTTATTAAGTAATCGATCAATAGATATCTCATTTTTCACAGCGGCCGCAGTTGTTTAATCTGGTACCATTCTTAGATCCTAAACTGGGTATATACGCGAACTAGTTCTTCGGTTTTTAAATATCGATGAATCTAGCTTCTGAAAACTTTCAGAACCGAATTTTGAGCTCTTACTTTATTTTACTGCATTTACTACTTTACTTTCCGAATGCAACCTTAATACAATAAAAAAGTGTCACCATAAAGTGAATTTTCTCATATTACTACCGAATAACTGTGTCTTAGGTAGGCAACTTTGGATTGTCGTGGAAACTCATACCTTGCTATTCCGTTTCATTGTTGCGCTCAAACCATTTGTTACTTTCAATGAAACTACTTATGTCTGCTATGTTTTTTCTGGACAGCCGTTCAAGGTTTGGTGGCTGGTGTGTTCCAAGTACTCTGTGCCCTGTTATAGTAGCAGTAAGTCTGCAAATTCTATTCCTAGAATTATGTAATACGTCCTTAGCTATGTTATCTTGCAGTTCATTATTGATTTCCATATGCACTATATTACTTGCTTACAGTGGGTATAAAATTATCTTTTGATCGTTCCCAGCAGATATGGTATTAACTCTGCTTTGCATTTGCCCAAAGAGTGTCCTAGTTTGCCCAACTAGTATGTTTGTTTGTTGCCGAAAATTCCTGTGGCAGTACTGCCTGGCTATCCGTTTTCCGTTTATATGACTGCTTTCAGTATCTTTTTATAGATATTCACAGCAGCATAGATAGTCATAGAGCTCGCTCTAAAACTAGTACCTCCGCTTGTTGTTGAGGTATTTTGGTTTTATTTGTGAAAAGTATCAGTTCTGTTTTACTTGGTTTAACACCTAGTCCGTGTTAGCGGCCCATTAGTGTAACCTTTATAGGGCTCTTTCCATAATCACACTGACTGGGGAAGGAAACATCCTTGATGCCATCATCACTATCTCATCAGTATAAAATACTGCTCCGCTGAATGGAAGTAGTATTCCATTGCCTCTGTTACGTAACTTGATCGGGTCGCCAAACCATTCCATGGTATGATCAGTCTGTTCACGGTCGAGGGTTAGTGTCCATCTGCAGACCAAGTCGTGACAGTGAATCAATAATCGGCTTATTTCTATATTGTTGAGAGATTTATCATTTACTACTATTTAACATACAAAGTAGATTCACAGAAATCACATACATACATATATATACACTTTTTAGATTACTTAAGTATACTCGAGGACTTAAATCCACGCAATTTTATGAAGATAATTTACACACTTACAAAATTATATGAAGCGGGAGAAATTCACAGACAGATTTTTGACATTTCAAGTATTAAACTATAGTTTATCCAATATTATACTTTTACTTAGTTTTGCTGAGACATCGTAAAATGTTACTAATACAAAACCAACCGGAATTTTGTGTATGGTATACAGAGCTAGGGGAAGTAATTGATTTTAGCCACTTCTATGTTGGGGGCCCATTTTCATTGGAAAAGGATTCTCTTCGAATTCCAGTAATGTAAAAACTCTGATTAGTGGTAGCAATAAAAAATGGAGTTCAAAAATCTGGTACCAGGAGGCCTAAATGTTAAGATCCAATTTCAATAAGTTTTATTCCTGCAATAGCATAGTGTGAGTGTATTCTCCAGAAAGTTTTACGCCGGTATCTTTATTGGTGCTCGATTTATGATGTGAAAAAAAACAATTAATTGCAAATAAAACGCAAAACATTTAATTTTTTTTATCAATGTCTATTTTGTCGTTTTCAAAACAGTCCCCACCACATACTTATAATACTCTTATGCCAACGATTTTTCTAGTCCTTAAAGCACTGGCCTTCAACTCCTTCAGCGAATTTTGTTTTATACCTTCGATCGATCAAAAGAATTTCGCACAGATGGAAAATTTTAGTTTGGGGAACAAGAAAAAATCACACGGAGCTAAATCTGATGAATACTGTGGTTGCTTGATGGCATTCATTGCGTCTTTGGCCTTAAATTCGGTCACAATCATGGCTGGATGCGATGGTGTATTGTCATCGTGTAAAATCCATGAGTTGTACTTCCACAATTCCGGCTGGTTTCCATGAATGTTCTTACACCAAAGCCTCAATGCGGCCAAATGGAACTCCTTATTGAAGGTCTGTCACTCTGTAGCAAATTAATATATATTCGAATATCGAAAAACAATGAGTATCACCTTGATTTCGAGCGGCTTTGGCGTGTTTCTTTTTTGGTATCGGCTCCTTTTTTCCCTCCTTTCCGATGATTGTTGTCTTGTTTGCATATCAAATTCATAAACCCATGTCTCATCGGTAGTTATAATGCTCTCCATGAATGTGGAAACGGAATCCGCATGAAAAAAATTAAGCTTTATCGGGACGAATCGATCGAAAACGCGCGTCATACACAAAATATCCATCGAAAGCATTCGATCGGACTCGCGAAAACTGTCAAGCTCTTTTTCCATCTCTCTAACACTGGCCTCATGCTTTTCAAACAGCATATCCTTTACTTTTGTAATATTTTTAACAATTGAAGAGATGATGAAGTGATTGAGTGTTCATGAAATATAGGATTTCACGTATATTTGGGCGACATCACGCCTATTTTTCAATTTGTAGCACTGTTGTTATGTAGGCGTTTGTCATTTTGACTGTAAAATTTAATGTTTCTGCATTTTTTTAGGGAATTATCGTTTGTTTAATGCAATGGTTTTCAAACTAACAGGAAAATGTCAACCGCATACAGACACTAACGGACGGATGGACAGACAGGCCTTAAGAAATCAAGTCATATTGTCATACTGATCAGTATTATGTACCAGTAGACATAACTCTCTGTCTATATCGAATAGTTTTTGCTGCTACAAACAGCCCTCTGTTCAACATATTGCGATATTATAAAAATCATTGAATGATACATACCAAATATTTCATGTAGCACATTAGCAGGCAAAACAATTAATCACTTTTATAGTGAGAAACCATTTTTGAAAAGTGTCTTTCGAAACAACTAAATTGAGTTTTAACTTCGAAAACGAAATATAGTATGGATTGTGGCTCAATCTCCCCAAAAAACACGTTTAGGACAATAACCAAAATAAATCGATTTTCAATAGTAGAATGGCGTTTGAAATAATTTTTCTTATATTTTAATGAAATTAAATGAGTTACCGTTGCTTTAAAGGCAGAAAGTTAAACAAACATATAACCGAAGTTTGATGGCGCACATGTCGTATGAGTAACTAATTGCGCTAACATAGGAAAATGCATAAATATGAGCCACCGACAAACACATGTTATGCAAATAAGAACAAAAATAAAAACACACACACACGCACGCAAATATTCAAATGACTGAGTGCATGTGGCAAATCGTAGGTGCGCAAGCATCAGCAAATGTTTTTGCAATGTTTGTGACACATTGTAAAAGCAAACCCCCCGTAACATACACACATGCATACTTATATACCACATACATAGTAACATTTACGTATGTGTGTACAGATGTTGACACACATTCATGCATTCTAAGAATTTTCATTGGGCAATTTGCAACAGTGGCTGCTGGCAACAAGTCACTGACGCTGGCAACTGGCAACTGATGCCTGGTGTGTCTGGCAACTCAGCAGCTCTGCAACTCGGCAATACTTTGTCGAAACCCGTGGCAGTTGCCATACGAGCATAAACTTTTTCCTTGGCGCCTTTAACACAACCTTACAAGCGCTTGCCATTTGAGTTAGTTTTGTTGTTGCTGTTGTTGTCATCAGCATGTGCAAAGTAATAAAAGTGTTGTTAAAACATTAGCAAAACATGAAATCCCCAAAACAAAAAATGCCAAATTGCATGGCACAAACGTTTTCGGGTCTTCCAACCTTCTGCTGAAGGTGCTTTGCATAGCAAAAGTATTCTATGATTCCAGAACTAACTGTTTGTCTGCTTGTATTTATGTGTGGAAGTAAACAGATTTGAAACAGATTAAGGCATATAAAAGACAATTAGGAAATATGGCACCATAACCACATCACCAAAACGAACGTGTGCGACTAATCAGTGGCTGAGCGAATGAGTGGTCATGTAAGTAGTTAGCAAGCAAGTGTTGTTGTTGTGAATTGTGTGCCATTCTATAGTATTAAGTGCAGGCGCAGCATACATTTCATTGTATATTATGTAGTCTATTGTTTTTATAGGCGCAAAGTGCCGCCTAAAAGGTCGCCAAGCGGCGCTTGTGTACACATGTGTGTTTGTGTATGTGTTAGTGCGACTTTCATGTGTTTTGTGGTGAATGAAGCGAGAATGCCAATGGCAAGCGTTATTTAATTGAGTCATTTGAAAATCACTTTCGTTTATTTATTATAGTTAAGCTATAACTATTGCAATTTTTATACGCCCCCTGATGGTGGCCACTCTGGAAAGGCGGCTGCAAGAAGCACATGCAAACGTCATTGAACAAGAAGCTCACCGGAAAATACCTGGAAGCTTTGTTGTCAAGTGGGCAGCAGGAAACAGGTGGGGATTTCTCCACAACAAGTTCTCAAGAGGACAGACTCCTGAACAGACCAAAATCAAAAATCTCTTTATCACATAGATTAACTGCCATCGAAGAAGCATAGCGTCCGTAAACTTGGTCGGCAGATAGTAAAAAGTAAGTTTGATATTATCTCAATCTAGGAACTCAGTACGTTTGAATTGAGGGCTACTGGACTAAGCTCAATAAGTTTGAAAATATCTTATGCCAGCGACTGGGTCAGGCCAAGAGCCTCCATGGTATGCAAATAAGAGTAAAACTTCTCCCTTTTAGCAGACATGCCGATACAGAACATCGCTTTTGTAAAAATCGCCAGCAACCCAAAGTTTTCGAGGGCGCTCTACCGGTTCTTTGACTCAACACTCCATATCACGAAGATCGCAGAAAGAAATGCAATTTAATATTGGAACTATCTATCGCACAGCCTGCGTTAGCTCCGACTATAATGCTGGACGAATGGCTCTGTTCGAATGTTCTGTTATGTTTTGATCTTAGATATAACTATATGAAATAGAAGTGCGGTAAGTCTTGACGAGTCCTCTCAGGACCCTTTTTTTCGATCACAAGTACAACGACTTATATATGCATTGGAATAGGTTCAAAAAAACGGATGTTTCGCATTATAAAACCATTTTCAGTACCTAACCCAATAAGTTATGTATGTATTAGATGCTAACTTAACAGTAGAAAAAGTCACACATTGCATTGTTGGAATTTTGGAAACAGTCTTCCGAAGAGCGGGTTCCACCACAGACAAACCTTGGATGAATGGGAAGTAAATAACCTTCGTCGAAACTCCTAAAGCCTTTGAAGCCGCCTATGGTGTATAGATTCGATTGTTTCGAATACCAGTTTCGATATATTTAATTCATAATTTTCGAAACATATGAAGTTTCATCAAGATTTGCACTTCAAGTTCTTGAAACGTATCTTTAATATATTCGATTTGTAAATAATTGTGCAACAAAGCTAGTGATAACTTTTTGCTTACAGACCTCAGACATTTCTTCCGGTACCTAAAAAGTACCAGAAAATACCCTACGAAATAAAAGTATGTTAATTCTACAAGCGTAATGTTAATGGAATATTTGGAATTGTATGTCAGACTTCGTCGAAAGGTCATTATTCAACTTAGTTCCTTTCAAGGATAACACATTGATTATAGCGACCCTCTTGTGATCCCAATTATTATAGTACGATTTGTACTTTGCTTCAAAATAAGCCACAGTTTCACCTCTTCGTTCGAGCCACCAGCAGGTATTCTTTTGAAATCAGGGAACAGTAAGTAGTCGCTGAGGCCAGATCTGGAGAATATGTTGGATGCAGAAACAATTCGAACACCAATTGAGGAGTCTTTTTCATTGTTTTCACTGATTTGTGACTCGGTGCATTCAAATGCTGCCGTTTTTTAGCGATTTCGTCATTCAAAAGGTCCGATAAGGCTATGAAGTCGCTGTTGATAGACTTTTCTTTTTCGGGGTAGTCAAAAAAATTATTCCGCATCCCAAAATACGCCGTAAATCTTGCTAGCCGACTTTGGCATTCTTCCACGTCTTTGAAAACGAATTCATCATATGCAGTCCACTCTGCTGGCTGTCGATGGGACTTCGGAATAAAATGATGGAGCCGTGTTTCATCCATTGTCAATCCGAAGCCATGTAGCTAAAACTTATTGTCATGTATTTATGGTTTGTCTCCATGGCAATCAGTACTATGAAGAATGGTGAGTATATTTCAACAAATAACTATTCGAGCTTATATTTGAAAAATTTAGAAAATTATGTCTTCCACCAAATTTCCACAGAAAAAGAAAAATAAAGAGGAGCAAATACTGAACCAACAAGTAAAAAGTCTTTGAAGAGCCATTTTAATTGAAAAGTTTTAGTTGGCAAAGCGCTGCAGCAATATTCAAATCGATTCAAGTATTCAGCAAATGAAAATTGCGTAATAAATTTCACTTTCAAGTTGTTGCCAGTGGAAGTAAAAGTAAAGCAAGAGGTAGGCACACAAAATGCCAAAGAGCGACGATTCTAAAAATATGCAGACCCCACACACGACTGCTCATTTGAAATGTATGCACTTAACCTTTTTAGTGAGCAACTATTTCTTACTTTTACTTACTTCATGCAATTGACTAAGTTTTGTGCCAACTGAGCGAACTCTGTGACCGTTGCAAATAAAGCGCCGGAGGTATGTGCAACAGAAACTACCAGCGCAGCATTCAGCATGCGGCGCACACACAAGCACGCAAATTCCACACATTCGCATAATACCACACAACCAGGTAGTACTAGGTTATGCTATGCTATGTCATGCTATGTGCGATATTTTATTTGAAATCACTGCCTTTCACTTTGTCGCGATTCCTCGAATGGGGTCGAAAAGTTTCAATCACTTGAATTGACTTTTTTGTATTAGTGAATTCAGGCAATTGAATTCCTATGTACACAAATAGGATTGTGTAGACAGACCTATATAAAGGAGTCTGCCTTTCATAGGGAGATACTAAGTATATGCTTGTTGCTTTTACTTCAACTGAGCTTTAAACGAATGATTGTAAAGATTGGCGCCAATTAGAGATTCCAAGTGTAGCCAGGTCCTTCTCCACCTGGTCTTTCCAACGGAGGGGAGGCTGCTGGTAGTTTTCATCCATTCGAACGGCATGACCTAGCCAGGGTATCCGCTGTCTCTATATTCCCTTAACTTTGAGAATGTCGCCGCAAATGACCATAATGCTCCCGCAGAACCTTGCTGCCTAAGCTTATCAATATACTTGTAAGATCTTGCTATCAGTATGGTTGAAAAGTTTAGCTAAGGCAGTATTTATAGCCAGGTAATAGAAAATCAAAGTTGATAGTTTCACAAATCCAGATAGGTTTTATCAAGGCGCTGAATATTATTTTATGGTTAAACAGCTGCCACTAAAATATTTTTCATCATATTTTAAACAATCTGGTTCCATCTGCATGTATCATTATTTCTCAAATGTGTATATTGAAAGTGCATTAACTTACATGGAATACGTAATACAAATTTGGTACACGTTTCCACATATATCGAGGCGATGTGGCAATAAAATTCGATTAACGGCTTTTAAGCCTTGATAACGCTGTCATGAAAGCGCTTAATGTAATTTTAATCGACTGTTGACATGCTCTGCTGCAGATTTTAATGAGACAACAAGCAAATAAACAGCCACAAAGTGGAGACTCCAATATAGACGTTAGTGGCAAATTTAAATTGGTAAAGTGAAGCTGATTCAAAAATTCCGAAGGATATTTAATATTATTTTCCACAATTTGTTTTTAAGTAAGACTTCTAAATTCTTTCATTTTTACTCACTATATTAAGGACCTACTATAGACTAACATTAAAATAGCATACAAGCTAATAAGTATTTTGTTATACCCTGAACAGGGTACATTAAGTTTGCATAGACGTTTTTAACACCCAGATAGAAACGTCGGAGTTCCTATAAAGAATATAAATAAAGGGTGATTTTTTAAGAGCTTGATAACTTTTTTTAAAAAAAAAAACGCATAAAATTTGCAAAATCTCATCGGTTCTTTATTTGAAACGTTAGATTGGTTCATGACATTTACTTTTTGAAGATAATTTCATTTAAATGTTGACCGCGGCTGCGTCTTAGGTGGTCCATTCGGAAAGTCCAATTTTGGGCAACTTTTTCGAGCATTTCGGCCGGAATAGCCCGAATTTCTTCGGAAATGTTGTCTTCCAAAGCTGGAATAGTTGCTGGCTTATTTCTGTAGACTTTAGACTTGACGTAGCCCCACAAAAAATAGTCTAAAGGCGTTAAATCGCATGATCTTGGTGGCCAACTTACGGGTCCATTTCTTGAGATGAATTGTTGTCCGAAGTTTTCCCTCAAAATGGCCATAGAATCGCGAGCTGTGTGGCATGTAGCGCCATCTTGTTGAAACCACATGTCAACCAAGTTCAGTTCTTCCATTTTTGGCAACAAAAAGTTTGTTAGCATCGAACGATAGCGATCGCCATTCACCGTAACGTTGCGTCCAACAGCATCTTTGAAAAAATACGGTCCAATGATTCCACCAGCGTACAAACCACACCAAACAGTGCATTTTTCGGGATGCATGGGCAGTTCTTGAACGGCTTCTGGTTGCTCTTCACCCCAAATGCGGCAATTTTGCTTATTTACGTAGCCATTCAACCAGAAATGAGCCTCATCGCTGAACAAAATTTGTCGATAAAACACATTTCGAACCGAACACTGATTTTGGTAATAAAATTCAATGATTTGCAAGCGTTGCTCGTTAGTAAGTCTATTCATGATGAAATGTCAAAGCATACTGAGCATCTTTCTCTTTGACACCATGTCTGAAATCCCACGTGATCTGTCAAATACTAATGCATGAAAATCCTAACCTCAAAAAAATCACCCGTTATTTGTTGCCAAATATCTTTAGAAAGCCAAAGACTAGCTAATCACTGCAATAAGCAAAATAAAGATTTTTATACAGCTTTAAAATCAGAAATGCTATCATAAATAAAAGAGGCGCTCTCACTGAAAGATTTTAGTAAAAATAAATGCACATAAGGACGGTCCTTATTAAGTTATGCTAATTTTTGTTTTGTGAAACTTACATCTAACTTGGTCACTATATAAATCAATAGCAGACGACAGAATAATTCAGAAAAATGCTAAAAACTCTAAGCTGCATTCGTTTGCCGTAAAAAGCACATAAGTAGAAATATTGAGTATTCGATGTCGTCTTTTCTTTGGCACTACAACCGTAGATCGGTTTGGGCCGCAAACTAATTGCTTCTTTGCTTTGGAAGGTCACTCCAGTTTTATATCCCAAGTTCAGTCAGTTTGCTATTCACTTGGTGATTCTATTGAATGTGTGGGTGCCCTTGCTTCCGTAAGCCAACTATGAGTATATACATATCACCATAGAGCTCATTGAGTCTTCTTTGATATTTACTCCTAACACGGATAGCTCCAAAGACCTTGATGAGAACTGTATCTCGACCATAATAGGAAAGAAATAATGACGGCCTTTTGTAGCGAATTTTTGGTTCGTCAAAAAAGAGATCTAATTCTCAATTAGAGAAGTTTTTCTGTCTGACCTCCAGGTCCAGGTAAGATATAAATCATCCGCGTACTCCGGTGTCATTGTACATACTTTTAGAGTAGACACTTATTCCAGCATTATATTGAAGAAGACGAACGAGAGAGAATCGCCTATCTAACATCAAAATTCACTGTTGGAAAACTGTTAGATGAAAATACACTCAAGGCACAGCCAATGAAAGTAGTCACATACTGCTCTATCTGCTATATCAAGCGAATCCCTGAAAACCGGTCTCATAATAAAAAATAAATAATTTCGTAAAATAAGATCACCCTAGTATCCATGTATATTAACTTGCACTTGAAATAGTAATTTTTTTAGATTAAATATTTTTCAATTTTATTCAAGTGTAAATAATTCAATTAGCTTGCAGCAGACAGTCGCCGACGATTTAATGAATAAACATCAAATAGGAAAAAACAGATAAAAACGTTTAAGTTCGTTAGCTGTTTTTGTTTTAGCGACAGATAAACTTCGAGGAATGGTGCCGAGTTGATAGTCCTTGGCCGGTTAAGAATCCTGATCCGTGCGGTTACTTAGACCATATTGTCGTGAGAAAGTTTATAATCGCTCGTGGGAGCTGATTGAGAATTAGAATAAAATAAAACTTTAAAATTTTGATATGAAATTCAAAATAACTTTATGCAAAAAAGAAGTGGGCACACCATTTTAAAAATTTTAAGAACTCAGAAAATAACTTTAACTTTCTACAAGAAAAATTCAAAGCAGTTTCTTCGGCGTATATACTTTATGTCTGTATATCGTCACCTGAAATGCAAAATAACGTATCATCAAAAAATTCGAAATTGAGTGTCTTATTGATTACGCTTCACTACTTCAAATTATATACGTAATATTAAATATGTTCAACATTTTCTTGTTCTGCGGTCATATATAAACCAGTTTTAACCAATATTAATATTTCGTTTCACTCATGTTCCATTTTATTCCGTGTTTCATTCATGCCACTGTAAATTTCTGAAAATGTTGTTACGTTAATTTGCATTTCAGGTGACGATATATTTTTTCTTCCTTATGATACAATTAACGAAATGATGCTTGACTTGGATCATAGTTGAGTAATAATTCAGTAAAAAAAGTTCTTCTAAACTCTAGGACTAGAAAAAAATAACACTGAAAACCCAATGAAAGGTCATCTGCTCAGCAAATGTGATTCAAATGAGCTCTAATGATGAATATTCGTTAAAGAAATTATAATTGTTCTTCAAAATTTCTTAAATATTAGGTCTTATTAAAATAAACCCGTTACTTTTTCAATACATGGCTTTAGTAATATGTATATCGTGTTCGAAATTGTGAACCACGTCGAGGCTGCCTACTTTTTTAAAGAAAAATCACAACAACTTTAAGCTTATTGGGGAATGTTTATTATTATTCGAAAGAACATTTTTTGTCATTTATTTTTTGTAGATTACCTCTTGCAAATGCCGGCCATGGTTACGTCTCAGAGGGTCCATTCAATCAGTCCAATTTTCGATGACTCGTTCGGGCATTTCGACTTGTAATTGGCAAATGACGCGCGACGTTTTGCTCCAAGTAATGGAAGCAGATTTGTCCACGTAGACTTTAGACTTTACATATCCCCACAAGAAAATGTCAAACGGTGTGATATCACCCGATCTTGGTGACCAATCGACCGGCCCAAAACGTCAAATTATCTGTTCACCGAAGTGTTCGCTCAATAAATCCATCGATTAATGCGATGTGTTGAAACGAAATGTCGCCAAGATCACGAGCTTCAATTTCAGGCATCAAATAGTTTGTTACGGTCGTCATTGACGGATAAATTCTTACCGGCATCATTTTTAAAGAAATATGGATCAATGATTCCACCCGCTCGCATACCACTTTGAATTTTAATATTAAAAACTGCTTCGGACTTGTACTGTCATCAGAATAAGCATCTGAATAAGCAATCGCCCAGAAGCGGCCTCCATTGGAAGAAAAGTAAAGGAATCGTTTTCCATCCGGACAAAGTCAGGTCACGCACATCGTTAGCGACTCGCCAAAAGCTTCGGGAGCTTGTTTCTATGTATCCAATTTTTATCTCGTAACTGGCATCATCTGATTATTACTTGCTTTTGCTTGTGGCGAATGCTTTTACTAACGAAAAATTTATCTGAAGAGAAACTTGCGTAAATCGACTGTGCCCCGCTGTTTATCACGGGGGTGTATATTAAAAAGAAAATTATTGAGAAATTACCTTAAAAATATTAACAGGTTATCGTACTTCATATCTTCGAGTTAGAGTTTAGGGTTTCCGCATTATGCGACCTTTTATTAGAATATTTTGAACAAATAGAGTCTTCCAGCGGAACACTGCCGTAAGGGTGTTAAAAAAAACATGATTTGTGAGTAACCACGCATACTTTCCAATACAAATTCCAATCTCTAATACAATTTTAGTGATTAAGCAATGTGTCAGTACACCATACTACAAAGTTAACCAAATAATTTAATACATCAAAATAAATAGTTGTCGTTACAACTTTTCACACTACTCAACGTTGCACTAATTGTCCTTTGTCTCGACAAATGATCCAGAAGGACATCTAAAGGTAGCAGTGGACATTTCCATTTATTTCGAGTACACGCACGACAATATTTCACTTTAATAAATATTTATTTTTATATGTACCCGTGGTGTCACATGGCCCAAGCAACTTCAACAACCACGACATTTGTCCGAGCGCCGGCTTATTTTTCAAATCAGCGAAAAATGCCCCACGAACTAAATTTTTGACGAAAAAATCATTAATTTCAATTTTGATGTGTACGACCAAAACAAACAACACAAACAGCTGGAAGACACACTTATTCCCACGGCAGCCACATACACAGCGACGCATTAAGAAGTGTCTCCATTGTGTGTCGCCCATCAGCATATTGTGCTCTGTTGATGCCCTTGTGCAGCATAATAGCCTTCGAAGAGCCCCCAGGGGGCGTGTATACATAAATATTAGTCGTACATATACGCTTGTGGGAGTTGTTGGCGCAACGCGTTAGCACACGAATTTGAATGTGAAAACAAAACAAGAAAATTGAAATGAAACTGCGTATGGAAATGGAAATGAAAATGAAAACAATCAAGTGATTTCGAATTTTGCGCTCGAACACATGGCGAAACACGCGCGAAGTGTGAAGAGAGAATGTATGTGAAACGATTTGGTGAGCGAAAGTGAAAACGAAAGAGAAGTGGAGAGTGAAATCACAGGATGCCCGAACAAGTAAGGCGTATAATAGATGGCGACAATTCATTTGTGATTCGTCATTGTTTATTGGCTTTGTCGCTTTGATGTTGGTGCGTAGTAAATTTACGGTAATTTTCAGCACCCCGAACCCAAGCCCGACACCTTTGTTGTGCACCTTTTCACAGGCCATGGGTGTCTTCTTCATTTCACTCCTGCACCTATTGTGAAATTAATGTAAATTGTACATGTCTAGTTGTCTTAAATATATGTTGGATATTTGTCTACTCGTGTATTTATCTATGGTATAAACTCGTCTTCTATATACAGTAGGTAATGGATTTGTGTAACTCTTAGTTTTCAAAAAAAATTTTGAATTGTATATAACACCCTTAACTTTAAATAAGATGTAAATGTTAATCTTCACTCGAGTGGAGTGTCTTCTTTTGTCTAAATAGATGAACTGTTGTACTTAATTCCTTGGTCACTACTTCGGCTTCTTCTAATAATGATAACGCCAGATGAGAAGTTATGATCTTCCTTGCTCGAATCCATTTTTTACACCTTTAGCATAAATATCGACCCGTCGTCGAACCGCTGGAAACGACAGTAATCCGCTTTGTGTGATAGATGATTCTAAAGACTAGAGGGGTTAGTTCTACAATATCCAGTTCTTCACTCTAATCTCTCTAGTATTCAGAATCATGTATCATTATATTAATTGAGACCCCATTGTATTTGCTTCATGCATCCCCGCAAATAAAGTCACGAGATTTGAAGGTTAGGTGAGTGTAATGGCATTCATGAGTACACGAATAATCCAACTTGGACTGCTAGAAACGCTTGTTCGTTGTGATTGCCAGAACTCCTAAGTACGGATAAAAACCGTTGCATATCTACAAATCGACTAGAGCCAGCCTCAAATTTATGGAGCTAGCTAATATCTCCTTCAGCCAATTTGCCAGATCCGCAGAAAGAATAGCAACCAAGATGCTGGAACCTTAGTCTGGTGAATGCTGAAAAAAGTGGTTCGATGTTTATTTAAGTATTTATTTATTTTTTTCAATAGACACTAGATCCACACTTTTCCTCCGCCCATTATTTTAGCACAAATAATTGAAGATTAAGAAAGGGGTAAGAACACTTCCATGGATGCAAACACACAATGTTTTTTCAAAGCACTTAGGATTTGTTTCCAGTTTCAAAATCTACGTGCTATACTAAACGAGTCACTACTGTGCTTAGATACAAAAGTGTTTTTTTTTTGTACTTTTCAATACGACTCCATGCTTGGCTGACACAAGTAGTATCCATTCAATATTTATAGGCTTGCCAAAATAATATACTTCAATGACTTTAAATGCAACTCTCGACTATTTAAATTCCTCTTTTGTGAAAGTGATTTTATAAAACACGCTTTGACACACACCCAAAACTACTCAAGCGGAATAATACAACTGGGAAATGGTTAAGTGGCGCCGCCGAAGTGATTTGTTCCAAAGCATAGCCTAGAGAGCTTCAAAGTAGATACAAATTTTATTTATTTACTTAGGCGTATTTTATAATTTCTCAATCGAAGAAACTTCGGGTCACATTTACGTTGTTTACGTTGCTTTGCCACGAACTGATACGCTTGATGATTGTAGACGGTTTCAAGGTGATTGCACTCGTTTTTAATCAAAATATAAATATTACTTTTACATGTGACTCGTCTTTGTTTCAATTCAAGTTCAAAGTACTTGGGCCTAATGTTTGCTTTTATTTAAACTTTGTCTGCGCGGACAGACAGTGAAACGGCCAACCGCTCTCATATTAAATTGCTTTTGACAAAGTTCACTCACCTGTTTGTTTAATGTAATTTTTATGACATTCTGCACGAGGCAAGCAATTATATGGGTTTACAGCTCATTTAACTTATTCGCACAGTGTGTCGGAGCTACGCTTTTTGTTCTAAAATTATTACTTGTTTTCTTATTTATTGACATACTTTTATTATCCTGAAATAACCAGGAGATGAGGTGACTGTGCCCATATTGGACAAGTGCTTCCTGAGCCTGCAGCGCACTGTATAGAGCGCGAAAAGGAGGCGGAATTTGTGTCTTGGGAGGTGTATCATTTTCTTAAACCTTCCAGAGTTGTACCCCGGACGATGCCGCAAAGCGAGCTAGTTCGTCGGCCAGCTCATTGCTGACTACCCTTGACGCCTCGGCACTCATATTAGGTGTACCTGGTTGCGCTGCCCCTTAGTAATAGGTCGAACGTGAAATCGTTCCACTCCGCAGGACTTCAAGTGCTGCTGTTCGGTAAGTACGCATTATCCTTGAGGCGCAGACACAATCCAGACTTTGCAGTTTCGACATTTAAGTCAGGTGTACACTTATATATATCTTTCTAGGAAGAGCTAGAGTATTTGTTATAAGGACAGTTTTTTAGACATGCGGTTTAGTATATGCTTCATAAACGTCATATTAAACCTAGGATATTCTAGTACGATGAGTTAGTCATGATGAAGGCAAGTTGCCTCTTTTTACTACCGATGAAATTTTTCTTCTATTTTTTTAAACTTCTGACCTTTTTGACAATTTTTACAATCTAGAACTTGAATTCTTTACTCCGGCCTTCATATAACCCTGAAGCTTCATCTTTCAACAGATATTTGGTTCGCATCTCTATTGATATGGAAATACGGGATGACCTCAATATTAAAAGTTTGCTGTTTTCTTCTTTGGGAGGCAGTTCAGGGCACCGAATACAATCTTAAAAACAATAAATTTAGAGAAAATAGTTTCGGAGATATGAGCGTATTTGTGAGAATTTTTAAACAAAATGTAATCGGCCACCAAAACTTTTTCTCGAAACGTGCTTTTCAGTATCGATGAGCAAAATTTATCTGAAATGACTGGATAGATCAGCTTGAAATTTTCACACGACCACGTACTAGAAACAGAAGCAGCCTTCTTCTTTAGTAGTCCATACACAGAAAGTAGGTTCAAACCAAGTGACTATAATTTAGTCTGGTCAAAATTCTTGGCATTACAGAAGGTGCCAAGTCTATAGGCTATCCGTAGCTCCAATTTTTAGTCTCACGACGTTTACTTATCCAAGCAGACAATAACTAGACTCTCAATAGGTATTTTGGTTAATGTCATCTGAGTACCCAGTTATATAGGAATAGAAGGACACAAAAAAGCAGATGAGACAAGGCAGCTGAAAATACAAAGCACCTATGCTGACTCAGATAATTCTGCTCAAGTTCCAAGAAATGGATCCTGAAGGAATACCTCAGATCTCGGAGGACTAGCAGCACAGAGCATGTCACAAATTTGTTTTGGGATAGAATTGATGGTGGATTGACCAAAAAGCGGCAAATGGAAGCTTAGCAATATTGTAGTGGTCATCCTACTTTCAGAAAAATGGAAAAGAAGATTCATGCAGAGCATGCGCGTAGGATGATGATATTCTGAAAAATTATTTTCGAAAATTCTCAGCCTTCAGCCGGACAATCCGATAAATTTTCCACGGCCGCCAATGCTCTAAAACCAATGAATTTCTGGATAAGGATAAGAATAATTTGGGTACCACCCGGGAAAACAATGGGCCGCTGCCGTCTTTCAAGCAACCAATGCCAATAAATATAAATGTTGACTTTGATAAAACAGTTTAGGTTCGATGGCTGAGATCGTACCTGTACTCTTATACGTAGTCCTTTGTGAAGCCACAAAAACAGAGTTTCTGTATTCGATCTTAAAAGTCAGAAGCCTATTGTGGCCGATACAAATCGATGAGGCGTTTAATTTCTATTACCGCCAGCTCGATATGATATCTAAAAGTGTGAACTCCTAAGTGAAAGTCCTGATCTCGAACTAGCGGGACAATCGAAAAGAAAGTAGTGAGATGTTTACACCATATCCTCTTCCATTAAGCTTCTACAGCTGGAGTCCGGCACATGGAGGGCGATAGTACAATACTCTGTTCGAACGCTCCACAACTAGAGACAAGCTAGCCTTACTGATGGGAAAAAAACTCACTGAATCTTACGATCTTTGACCAAAAGGATCTTGCGACAGCGCATGAACCAATAGTAGCCCAAAGCTGGTCAAACTTTTGCGAAGCCCACCTATCTATCAATATGACATATCTACCCCGCCTCATTCCCATTCCACTGATAGCAGGACTAACGTGTCTTTCCTTGCCAGCTTGTCAACTGTATAGTTACCTGCGATTCCGCTTTAAGCTGACACCCAAACTATAAGAAATTAAAAGATTTTCCGATTTCCATTTGCAAATTAGTTCCACAATGCAAGAGCTTTGCTTTGATCAGACCCAACAACAAACTCAAAAACGAGTTCATATCAGCTTGCCTTTGTGGCTGGAAGGTTTTGTGCGAAATTGAATTTATAAGCTTCAGATCACTTAACAGCAAAATTAAATTAAATGCGGCGGAATGCCAAGTTTTCTCTCGACAAACTGCCAAAACTCGCATTTACCGTTACTTTTGAGTGATTTTACGAGAGGTTTTGTTACCTAAACGAGGTGCATTAATGCGAAAATTTATTACACATCGGCATAAACAAACTATAAAACGTCGTGAAATTAGCGCCGTGGTTGAGAAAATAACGGAAATCATTACGGTATCAAAACAGCTGGGAGATAAAAGCTGAAAGTTGAGACAAGAGTGAGAAATATAGAAAGAGAGGGAGTACAGTGGTGAGTACTGGCAACAATGTAGGCCAAAAATCAATTACATTCAAACTCTACACCAATACGAAGTTTGGCCCGAAAAACGGAAATGCACATAAAATCGGAAATCGTGCATGTGGCATGCCACCTTCGACGACTAACTGCAACACCTGCATTAACTGGCTGCCAATTCGCAGAAGCATTTTCTGATTTCGAGGAAAATACGTTGAAGAAATCGACAAGGATGGCAACGTAGATGAGCCCCCGACAAACGAGCAATCATTCTGCAAACCACACACACATACAAGTACATACATGCATTCAGACATCATGCAGCCCTCAAAATCCGCACTCAACCGTACGCGGAGCAACAACTTTATGACTAATGTTACAGCAATGACATTTGCAGCTGGCATTTATTGCAGCTCACATTAGTACATACACACATACAGACACAAAAAGACAACGGTTCCAGGTATTGCAGCTGCCTGTGGCTGCCTGCGTGTGGGTGTGTGGCAGAGCTGTGGGTGGCTGAAGCCGTTGTATGGCATTCAATTTAACAGCAAAACAACGGATCAGCAGCTCAACTTGTTTCTTCCGTGTGCTGTTGCGACTCGTTGTTGTTGTTGTTGTCGTTGTTGATGCCACATATCAAGTGGAATTTAGTGCACAACACAAATCAAGGCGAGCGAACGCGGATTTCGCTTTGATTTAACATCATTTGCCAGCATTCATTTTGCAAAATACAGCAACAACAACAACAAAAGTTGGAATAGCAACAACGAAAACACCAACAAAATTTGGTGTAACAACAACAACAGCGACAATCGGCAATTTCCTGCCCCCTTATGCGCCACCATGCCACGGCTATGTCGCTTAGGTGCAAATCGGCGCTTGTAGAAGCTTTCACCGATAATGGGAAGAAAGAGCTGGCAGCCGAAAACGCGCCGCTTAAGATGCCATAAAAATTATTTATTATCATTTGCGTTGAATTGGATACATGTTGCGGCTGTGGAATGCTGCAACAGACGAGTAACGGCGCGACACTTTCGCCTCCGCAAAAATTCTATTATTATTTGTGACGCCCGCACCCAACTTTCCGCTCGTGTCTGACAATCCGATCTGCAGCGATTTATGGCTTAAGCCAGCTCACGTGCCGCACAATGAATGACGGTGGCACATCGTTTGCAATGACCTTGCAACTACCGATTTCTGAGCGACACTCATACATTTATACAAAGCCGTGTGTATTTTTTCGGGCGGAAATCTTGCCGTAAAGCGCGTTGTCGCTAGTAGCCAATCCTGTCACGTGGAACTCATAAACTAAGTTGAATATAAAATGGAGAGATTAATATTAATGCGGTGATTTCAATTCAAAAACTGGTAGAACCAAAGACAATATTTTTTAAAGAGTTTAACTAAAACAATATTCAATGTTCAATTGACAGAGAATATGAGTGAAAGCTCAGATGAAATGTGAAGCTCAATTCACGTAAGCTTTGTGCTTATTGGAACTTGCTTTGGACGTTAACATAACATTAAGTTAAATTGAAGATATATAGTACATACATATGTACTATATTAGTAATCATGTCCCCACTGCCCACTGGCTGGGTAATCACAAATCGAATAACTGATTAATAGCTTTCACCTTATCTTTTGAAGAGGACTTGGGTAGGCAATTGAGAAGTAAAGTCCTCTCTCGACGAACAAAAACCAAACTCTATAAGTCGCTCATAATTCCTTCCTGCTATATGGTGCAGAGGCTTGGACGATGACAACAACTGATAAGTCGACGTCGCGAGTTTTCGAGAGAAAGGTTCTGCAAAAGATTTATGGTCCTTTGCGTGATGGCCACGACGAATAACGCATTCGATGGAACGGTGAGCTGCATGAGATATATGACGAAATTGACATAGTTCAACGAGTTAAAAGACAGCGGCTACGCTGGCTAGGTCATGTTGTCCGAATATACGAAAACACTTCAGCTCTGAAAGTATTCGACGCAGTCACCGCAATCACCATACATTAATCCATTATTTTATTTATTTTATTTTATTATATTTTATTTTATTTTATATTATTTTATTTTATTTTATTTTATTTTATTTTATTTTATTTTATTTTATTTTATTTTATTTTATATTATTTTATTTTATTTTATTTTATTTTATTTTATTTTTTTTTTACTTTTTACTTTACTTTATTTTATTTTATTTTATTTTATTTTATTTTACTTTATTTTTTATTATATTATTTTATTTTATTTTATTTTATTTGTGCTTTCAGTTTTATTTTGGCAATTTTTGTGCGTGCACTCCTCACACTTCATTTCGGCGCTAAAGTGATTTCAGATTTATGGCTACAATAATTCGCATAATCCGTTGAATATAAAATTTGTAGAACAAACCCCATTTTCAGTAGCCAATGAATAATAGCTTGCTGCATTTGCAAGCCAAAGCAGTCACGTCTTCGTGATCAACTGATTGTGTGCAGCGCAGATTTGGATATCAATGAGTATTATGAGTTTTATGTAAATATTGTTTTGTATAGAAGAAGCTAAAAATAAAAAGAAAAAGTTCATCAATTTTTTTGGTTTTGTTAACTATTTCATCAGTTATATTATTATATATATTTTTAATATTTTGAATTAGCTTGGCAATGAAAAAAATTTCAAATATTTCTGATATAATTTTTTATTTTATTTTTGTACTTTCTAAAGTACTAGACTAGCTTGCTTTGGAAGTAAACGAATATTAATATTTGTGAAGCTCCATTTTACCTGTATTTTACTTATATTACCATGATTTGGGCACAAGCGATGTGGCAGTTATGCAGCAAAGCCTTTCTCCCCCTCTAGGTGGGAAGTAAAATTTTATCGAAAAATTACATAATTCCCTACAAAGCAGGCAATTAAAATGGGCAAACATGTCAACAATCGGCACTTGACGCAAACGTGACATGAAACACTCAAAACGCACACAAGCGCACATAAGTACTTATGCACTTATGCAAACTAATATTCGAATGGAGGTGTGTGTGTGTATGCAAGTGTGACTAATAAAAATGACCTGTGCGCGCTGTCACCCGAAATGAACATGCAAGTGTTAATGCTGTGACACATATTTATTTTAATTGTAGGCTTTTCTTGTCACCATTGTCAGTCGAGTGAGTGATTGCGTGGCACAAATGACTGACTGAGTGGTGTGTAGTGCTACACAAGTGACATGCTTCAACATGTGTGAGTGACAATGCGTTGAGCAAATGCGGTGGCGTTGTTCCGCAAAAAAAAAAAAACGAGAAAATTAATTTAATAAATTTCTGAAAATAGTAAACTGACAACGCAAACACACACGCAAATTGATTTCAAGCCACGCTGCACTTGTATGTGCGATTCTACACACAATTATGCATGCAAGGCTGCCAGTGTTGATCGTTTGTCAGGGCGTATGCGCAATTAAATGCTGCTTTAATGACAGTTTCTGTTATCAAAAGGAAAATGCACCTGTGTCGTTAATTATTTAAGTAGCTGCAAACAAAGTATGATTTTCATTAATATTTACTGTATATTATATAACGGTAAACAGGATTTTCCAAGCAAAATGATACTTATGATTTGAAATTATTGGAGAGCAGAGTTAGAAAGGAGACTGGTATATAATATAAAATATTCTCACAAGCTTTGGGGAAAAAGCAAGTTTTTATTTTGTTGGATGGGTAGTAAGTATTGTAATACATTCTCTTAGATTTTATCAGCTGTGATTAACCTAAAGCTGGACGATGCCACCACCATTTTGAAATTTTTATACCTGTTACTATGAAACCTTTCCCTAACATAGTGGTTGTGCTCCCAATCTATTTACTTTACTGTATGAGCTATCGCGCATTTAAAAAAGGTCTGCCGATTAACTAGCTTATTGCTATCAACAGGGAGAACAAACTCTCCTCAACGCACTTTGAGCACACAGTGTGTGAGAGTGAATCCCCACCTCTCTGAAAGACGCAGCATTTCGGACCCATGCAACTAACGGGTGATTTTTTTGAGGTTAGGATTTTCATGCATTAGTATTTGACAGATCACGTGGGATTTCAGACATGGTGTCAAAGAGAAAGATGCTCAGTATGCTTTGACATTTCATCATGAATAGACTTACTAACGAGCAACGCTTGCAAATCATTGAATTTTATTACCAAAATCAGTGTTCGGTTCGAAATGTGTTTATCGACAAATTTTGTTCAGCGATGAGGCTCATTTCTGGTTGAATGGCTACGTAAATAAGCAAAATTGCCGCATTTGGGGTGAAGAGCAACCAGAAGCCGTTCAAGAACTGCCCATGCATCCCGAAAAATGCACTGTTTGGTGTGGTTTGTACGCTGGTGGAATCATTGGACCGTATTTTTTCAAAGATGCTGTTGGACGCAACGTTACGGTGAATGGCGATCGCTATCGTTCGATGCTAACAAACTTTTTGTTGCCAAAAATGGAAGAACTGAACTTGGTTGACATGTGGTTTCAACAAGATGGCGCTACATGCCACACAGCTCGCGATTCTATGGCCATTTTGAGGGAAAACTTCGGACAACAATTCATCTCAAGAAATGGACCCGTAAGTTGGCCACCAAGATCATGCGATTTAACGCCTTTAGACTATTTTTTGTGGGGCTACGTCAAGTCTAAAGTCTACAGAAATAAGCCAGCAACTATTCCAGCTTTGGAAGACAACATTTCCGAAGAAATTCGGGCTATTCCGGCCGAAATGCTCGAAAAAGTTGCCCAAAATTGGACTTTCCGAATGGACCACCTAAGACGCAGCCGCGGTCAACATTTAAATGAAATTATCTTCAAAAAGTAAATGTCATGAACCAATCTAACGTTTCAAATAAAGAACCGATGAGATTTTGCAAATTTTATGCGTTTTTTTTTTAAAAAAAGTTATCAAGCTCTTAAAAAATCACCCTTTATTAGTTATAAGAGGGCACAGGGAAGTATGGACCAAGTTCAACCCATTTGTAGCACAAAGATTTACTACTATCAGAAAAGATTCTCTGTGAATCTCTATTATATATCTGACCAATATTATCGGTAGAAAGTTAACTATAGACACTAGATCCATATTTTTGGCATGCAGGGGCTTGAACAGTTTTGATTGAATTAGAGCAATTTTTAGTCATAAGATGGCACACTCTTAAGGCATTATCGGTGCATATATGTATATCAATATCGATTACTTTTTGATTTTTATTTATTTGTTAAGATAACACTTGAACCAAGAAAATCGCTTTCCTCTTACCTTAAACTTTAATTTAAGTACATTTCATTATAATTCATGAAGAAAATACCCACTACAGTTTTCAACGCGTATCAAAATATATACCTTTCGTGCTTCAATGCCTTTTTCAGCTTTTCTCCTTTCATTAGAGAATTTGAAAAATTAAATTTTTCCAACCCAACCGTATCAAATATTTAAGCAAAATTCATAAATGCTCTTGCTCTTGCATGATACCGAAAATTCCATTCTGTGAGTTCGACGGAATTCGCCAAGGCGGCTGCTTTCGTAATTATTTAATGAAAATTATTGGAAAGCAAATAAATGCTACGAATTCTTCACTCAAAATGCAATTGAATGCAATGGCCTTCAATCATCAAGCAATATTCTCCCTGGGTGGTACAAACAAAGGTTCAAATGTCTTTTCATGTCCTTCATTTCATGCTCTGCCAATCAGCCGCTGCTGCCACTTCCCCTCCACTGCCACACACGAGCAGTCAAATGGCTAAAGACACCAACGAGTGGCGCAAATAAAATAATCAATAAGCTGACCCTTGGAAGTAATTTTCAATCACCGGCGTACTGCTTACAAGCGCTCACATTACAGTCATATCTCTAATACATACATATACGTATGTATGTGTGAGGGCCGTTACAAACACTCACTGATTGATTTGGTTTGTTTAGATGTCTGTCTGCTTTCATTCAACTATACTGCAGTCTATGCTTTGTACTCACACTGGCATGTGCATATGTATATGTGTGTATGTCTGCTCCCGCTTTCATTGCTAATTTTCGTCTGCCGCGTCGCGTCGGTGACTGCATTTTATTTGCTCATATAAAATATTTTTGCTTCGTTTTGGAAAATTAGCGCATTGACTGCGTTTAAATTATCAGATTGCTTCAATCTATTGATTACCTGCCGCCCGCCGCCGGTGGCAATTGGTAATTTAAGTAATTGCTTTATGTATAATATATATGAATACCCACACATTCACAAAAAGACATATGTCTGATGCGAGTATGTGCACGTAGATATCTAATTATTGCTGAGATTTGCAGGTAACAGTGGTCATTAACATTTGTCGCCTGCCAAGTTAATAGCGTTTGATTAAATTGCTTTGTGGCAACCTCGTAAAAACACACCAGAACAATCAATTTAGCCATAAATTGAAAAAAAATTTAAAATCAAGGTTATTACGAGGAAGGCTGGATTTGATCACAGTAGACGAAGTCTAAATATTTTTATATGGTTTAGAAAGCTCTGCGGAGTAGGGCGGGTGTATACTCCGAGGATCTTGATGTCTCTCTCTATCTGGATAGATCTACCAAGATTAGATTAGGTAGTAGCAAAATCAATGCATCCCGCTGGTCAGATATTTTTATCCTTTGTGTTAACCAAAAATTACTCAAAGTGCATCACCTCATAGACCAACAAAGTGTTCTGAGTTCACCACAAAGAGTTAATATCAATCCCATCCGCTTCGCTCGATTTTCTAACAGTGTATATACCGAGATGTTTCAAACTCTGTCAGGCAAAAGACGGGCATTAGAGGCTAAAGTGACAAGATGATATCACCGCAGCTTCTCAAATATAGCTTGGCAGCTTGGTCCAACGAAATATTTAGTTGCTCCTCCTGTGTACCTCGCGTATTCAGTCGGAACACCTACAATTGATGTGAGATTGATTTTGCTAATTGCAAGTAGTGTCGACCACCTCTTACGGTTCACGTTAGGCCAGAACGATCTTGCAGTCATACAAGTTCTGACTCCAAACCAAAGATTGCCGAGCTCACTTAAGGTCCATAGGTAGAGCGCAAGAACACAATAGGACATCGGAAAAACGGCTCGCTTCCAAACGGGTGAAATTGGGGTAAGGGTGCCCTCCGTAGCAAGGTTTGCAGTTTACGGCAATTGCGATGATACCGGGCACTCATACAAGTCTAAAATGGAAAAAGCTTCAAGCTGTTGTTAATGAGGTAATGCACTGCTTGACAAGATTTGAGGACACAGTCAGCGAGCTTAGAACCGGTATAGCTACTCGGTTATGGGAGTGAATGTACCTCGCTGAAGTAGGTATCTTTATTGGAGCTACCTCGACTTGGAAGACCCTTTGGAGCATTAGTATCTGTATCTCGCGTTATGTACAAGCGATCACCTGAAAGCATTTCTCTAGTGGCAGGATTTGGCCAATAGTAAAGCAGTTGTATTTCAATAGATTTCAAAGCCGGACCACCTACATCTACAAGTACATTGACTCTCCAAAACCTCGGGTGCTTGTTTGGGATGTTCATACGCAAGTGATTACCATCGATTTCTATCTAGAACAAATGATTTTACGACCAAAAAATTTGTTTTAAACAATCTTATAAAAATCGACGAAGGTTTTTAAGACTATTTCATTATGAAATGACCTTTAAAATATCAACAAGTTTTCGAAAATATCAGCAAAATGGAATAATTGTGACCATGCTGAATTTAATTCTTATTTTTGCTAGATCTTACATTATACGAGTATTTCAAAAGATTCGCGAAATTTCTAACAGACTCCCGTTCCGAATAATTTGTTATAGTTCAAATATATATGACAGTCAGGTTAAAGAATGATCCATAATTTTAACACTTTGAGTTAGATTCAAAGAGTTTGAGGCTGTTTAAATCTAATTCAAAGGAGTTTTTGTTTAGTTTCAGGGCTGCAGAGACAAAGCAACATTTCAAACAATCGACTCCAGCCAACGATCCTGCTCTAAAAAAGTTGACGACTCTTCTATCGATTGGTTCTGCTTCCAAGACAAAACATCACTTTATATTTCGGCCATTGTATTTGTCGAACTATTTAAATTATGCTCCCACTCCAAAAATCCCATGGACCTTTTTTTATTCTCAAAATTAAGAGATTCACTCATTGGGAAGAAACTTTGATCGACTCTGGATAAAGATTAGATAAAATGAAACAGTGCTAAGAATTAATAACCGTAATCTCTATATGGAAATATACTTTCTATTCAGCGTAAGTGAAGAAAGTGTTGCACTGTTTGGAGCTCGAGTACAAGAATACGAGGTTTGACAATTAAGTAATGAGACTGATTTTATTGCCGTGCTTGTGGTAAACCTGTGACCTTGAAATTCCCTTTCTTTTTTCCAGCATCCCTCCCCTTTCCATTGATATATATACCATCGATCTAGCTTGTTAAGTCGCCTGCTGGGTCAAGTTGAGTAGACGTGTGTTTGGCGCCAGATTGGGCGAAACGGCTTTGGAAAAGTACGCTAAAATAGTAAGAGTGTATGGTAGTAGTGCAATACGACCCGGAAACCAAACGCCAAATCTCATAATGGTTGTCGCACCCCCGCCCGAAGAGAGCTCGCATGAGCAAGTCGAAGGTGAAAACGATGATTATTGCCTTATTTGGTAGCCGTGGAATCGTCCACAAAGAATTCGTTCTACCGGGAAAAAAAAGTCTACTATTGCCAAGTACTCGAAAGATTGCGAAAACGAGTCAACAGTGTGCGCCCAGACATCGCTCGTAACTGGATCCTTCATCAGGACTAAAGGGATAACCGTGTTGAAACAGCCGCCTTATTCGCCCGACATGTCACCCTGGTCGGTGGTCAAAGGAACCCATTTTGAGTCGATTACGGACATCCAGGTGTCCGAGACGAGGGTAATCGCGGACATCCCAGTCGAAGAATTCCAGAAATGTTACGACGCATGGAAAACGTGCTGGAATCGCTGTATAGCTGCCCAAGGGGACTACTTTGAAGGGGATGGCAGAGTTGTAGAATCAGTCTCATTACTTAATTGTCATAACTTGTACTTCGCTATGAAAAATTAAGTGTGGGAAAATAAATCGAAGTCATTACCTACCAAGGCGAATTCGTTCTTCAAACGATTAAATACTTCTACTTCATAGAATCTGTGTACAATCGGCTTATATTTATGAAATTTTTACTATATGTTGTGGAGATAGTGTAAGTATTCGTAAAACAAAGACCGACCACTAGCACCACGATAATGCACCGTCCCGACGGTCGCATGTTGAATTGATTTTTTATGAAATTTTCGAAAAATTTTCAACCAATATTCTGCCACAACCATATTATTCGCATGATTTCGCTCAGTGTTGACTTCTGGCTATTCAGCAAATTCAAACGACCGCTTTGTGGAAACCGTTTTAAGCCAATTGGAGCCATTAAACGTGAATCGCTACACGCATTGAAGGCTATTCCGGAAACTGGCTTTAACAACGTAACTTTCCCGAGGATTGTAAATAACGTTGGCGCAAGTGTAGTGTGATTACTTTGAGTGGCGCGATATTGATTTTGAAGAGTAAATTAAGAATTTTAAAATTATGAACAAAGTCTTACTATTCTTTGCTCATATATATAGTACTATGTAAAAGCTTTTTAATTTTTCAAACTTCAACATTCAGTTTTAAGAAAATGTTCAGACAAATATCACAATGTATAAGTCGCTTTCAATAAAAAATAGCCAAAACAACCTAAATAATTACTCCCATTAATAAAGTGCTTCATGTCTCTGTGTGCCAATAAAAGGCATTAATAACATTTTTGCGAAGAGAAAGCGATTTTATTACACATGTGGTGATTATCTAAATTTATTTGTTCTTTGCATCAAACTCCATAAGGATTGCGCACAAAGTAAGCAACCAAAAATCAAGCTTCTCAATAAATCCCGGCACAGTATCTGCCACATCGATATGAGTTAATTGAATTTGTCAATATGTTGACCACAAGCCCATTAAAGTCACATACATTCGTTTATGACCCACATGACCTACAATGCGTCTACTCAAACGTTTATAACTCAATTTCTCGTCTTACACATACACACACACACATGCATACGTACGTGCCACATGATGTGGGGCAAACTAAGCAAAGCGATGCATGGGAGAAATGAAAAAGCAACACGCATAGATAAAGCGAAGGTATCAAGTCGAGCATTTAATTCAAAAATATTGAAGTGCAGAATGTATGAAGAGCACCCAATAAAACGGTTATTCGAAATAGCAACAACAAAAACTAAAAACGAAAAAGCAAAGGTCAAAGCGTACACATAAGCGCATTTGCGAATGCTTACTTACATGAACGAGTAGATTCGTATGTGCGTACACACATTTGGGGGGCAGAATCCAATAGAAATAGCATGCAACACAACCACACATACTTGCACACACACGCATAGCCATAGCGGTATTTGCAGTCAAAAGTAATATTTATGAATAACGACTATCGAAGAGCCGCAAGTGGACAATAGAACAGCATTCATGTGTGCATGCCCACGAGATCCTCGGTGCTCCAGCTATATGTTATGTGATATAACTACGTTTATGCATTTATGCGTTTATGTTTGAATGTTGTTGTTCGAAACTACACTGAAATTGCTGGCATCGTTCTGCTCACATCTAAGAATTTAGAAAATACGAATATTTATTTAAGCACGCAATGAAAATTTGAGGAAGCGAGTCCCATATTCTCATCTAACTAAACACGTTTTCGCCTTGTACAGTGCTGCGAAAAATATTTACTGTGTTTTTAACACTAGACAGATAATTATATCTCTTTTTATTTTATGATGATGATGAACACTTTTAAATAAGAAAGGAATACAAATGCGGTGAAGTAAAAAAGTTTAAAAAGGACTTTAGCATTTTCTTCACTATCGAAAACGTATTGTGCCAAATATTATTGAAATTTTGGAGAAATTCATATTAATAACAAGTTTTGAGTTTTTTGAGTATCTATACGAGGTAATCCCACTCACAAAATCGGCAGCTCTTTTTCATAAAAAAATTCTATCACCTTTTCTGGTCCATAAAAAAAAGTCATTAATTCGACTAAACTTAAGTCCGAAATTAGAAACACGTCACAGTACTGAATTTCTAAGAGAAAAAAAAATCTACTTAATATTACTATTTTTTTAAATAATTCATTATTTTATTTTGAATGGTCACACCAGTCCAGCGCTGGCCCTGCATTGAAAAATATGTAATGTAAGGAGTTATGCTGCCAACACGGCCGAATTTCTTTGTTAAAAGTGTATGTTTGTAAATTCTAATAAATTGTTGAAAAAGTGCTGTGTTTTACCAGAGGAAACCCATACAACCCCTTAACCTACATACGACTTGATATTAAATTACGAAGCCTTTCATTTACTAGTGCGATGGTTTTTTTCTTGAGATTTGATCATTTCTACAAGAAACCCATGCAGAATGGTATTGTTAATCTAAGATATAAAATTCTCCACATTTCTGGTAACTTGTGGATTCCATCCTAAAACCTACGTCGGCTTGGCGACCAAGAACAGACCAAACAAATTTTGATAATCTGGTTTGAGGTCAACTGTATTCCAAAAGGGCGCTCTGGATCGACCACAATAAATGATAGTCAGAAGGGGCAATGCCTGGGCTATGAGGCGTGTGAGACTTTTGTCGTTGTTTGCTCTTCCAAACTTCTGGTTTCTAAATACTTTTTAACTGCTCTTTCAATATGAAGCCGAGCGCTGTATTGATGTCAAATTATTGCTTCGTTGTCGCAAATTTCGGTCTTTTTTTGGAAATATCTCGCTTTCGTTTGATGAGTTGTTGGCTGTAGCGTTTTTTGTTAATTTTTTCATCCAGTTTCGGAAGCTGACGATACAGCACACCTTTTTGATTCTACCAAATACAGAGCATTTCCTCGACGTAATGAATATGTGGCTTTGCCGTTGATCTTGCTAGTTGGTCAGGCTTTACATAGGATTTGCTGCGTTTAACGTTGTCGTAGTGGATCCATTTTTCATCACCAGTGAAAGTCTGTTACAAAATGGCTTATTTTTGTAGCGCTTAAGCATAATTCCAGACACCAACGCCTTTCGACATTCCCTTCAATTCATATGGTAACCAAATTCTTTGCTATTGAATGTATCTATTCGGCCGCTTTTACATGTTTTGAGATGGCTGCTTGGGTACTCCGCTGCTTAGAAATAAACTTCATCGAGTATAACTACCATTTCCACATTTTCAAATTTTTTTTACCGCCCAGGCTGTTCTTTGTCGGCAAGACACAATCATCACTTTTAAATCATGTGAACCTCGTTTGGTACGTTCGCACAGCTGGAGCATGTTTACCATAAACTTTTACCAAACAAGATCATTTTGGCTGAGGCTTTACTCATTTTAAGAAATGAAGTAGAACTCCCCAAAAAAATACTTTATCAGGCAACTAATTCGACATCTGGAAAGGAATTACGCCATTACTAAAAAGTCTCTAAGCTTTCTAACCCATATTTTGAAAATTGGAAGAGGTCATATTGCAATAATAATAATTTTTGCTCAAAAAGGGGTAATTGTAAACAAAAAATGCAACCAAAAAAATTATTAAAAAAAAAAATAATAAAAATCATTGCAAAAATAGCACAAAACTGTGAAACGTTTATAAAATAATATTATTGTGTGCTCAAAATCTTAGGTGGGTACTTACGATAGTCTTCAAATAACATCCCCACTTGAAATGTAAAAAAATTGTTTTCACTAGTCCACAATTTTAAGCTTTTTTTTAGGATACTGAACTAACCTTATGACTTTAAACCACTAAATTCAAATTGTATAACAACTCTATCAATTTAAACTCTTTTCAGCATGTCCTGTATATAGTTCTCCATACAAAGCCCTGCCAGTTTTTTGAACTAATGAAAATTCGAAAAAAACGAGCAAAACTTTGGATAAAATTCAATGTTTCTTTGAACTTCGCCATTTTGAAAATTTTTGGTTTCTTTCGATAGTGGGTCATTTTACGAATGGTTGAGATTTTTGTTTTCATTGAAGATCGCATGGATAATGACAATTTTCTCTTCTTCTGTATACATGTATAAACATACCCTCAATACCATATTTTTTAAACTTTCATACTAATTTCTATTCTTAATAACATAAAATCGCGCTTTGCCGGGGCGTATGAGTAACCCCTTCACAGCTATTTAATATTGTAGAATAAGTACGCTATATTAAAAAATTGCATATAACGCACCCAGTTCTTTTCTATGGTTTATTTCCAAGTGCGAAGAAATAATATACTTATTTTGCACAATCAAAACAAACATTTCGTACAAAAGCTTTAACTTTAAGCATACACACTGCTTAGCAATACTCGGCACTGTACTCGCCAGTGTCGCTGTGTGCTAATAGTCTACATGTGGATGACAACCTCAAAACATTCGACCATTTTACGAAAGTAAAAGTCGTCTCAAGCACAGCTACAATGAAATTTATTAGTAAGATTATAAATATCTCGAACTTAATGTGTACAATAGAGTAGCAACGCTGACCACCAGCTTTCAAAATAATACCACTTGAAATTGCAACAAATCCTTTTGTGAAAAGCACAATACACAAGCACTTGTACACGTGCACAAACGCACATACATGCATATATATACAAGCACACACACACACTCATATATGTATTCGATAAAGTTTCGAGCGCTACTTGAGCACATGCTTACACAGTTATATAAATAAGTATGAGAGCGTGGGTGTGGGTGTGTAAGTAGCAGCTCGAAAACATTGCGGTCGCCCGTGAACCACAAGAGCTGCGCTACCCACTCAAATAGCACTCATACGCCTAGTGGACCCACAATCTATTATGCTCGCAAAGCCTAAGAAGTATGTGTAAGCGCTTAGCGGCACTCGTATAAATATGAGAGTTTATACGCAACACACACACACACACACAACCAAATCGTAGGCCGACAGTGGCGCAAAAACATGAGCTTTCGTGCACACACGCATTTACAAATCTATGTATGCATCATATGTGTAGTTTGTGTGTGTTTTTGTGCTCAATGGCAATATGGCTGGCAAAAATGCCATTGTGTGTCGCAGATAAAGATTAAAGGAAACTCTCATAAAAACTCAGTTATATCATAATATTCATGGCACAAAAGCCGAACAAGTGAAAAGTGTTGGTTGTTTGGGTAAAAAGCCCTAGCAAATTTGTTGCGGTCGAGTTAAGTGAAATATACCGAGCTCACTAGTTATCGGCCGCCGCTTGCTTCGCCACATAAACTCACCAGGCAGGCAATTGCAGCTTCGCTTTTTACTTTCTTTCTAGTTGTTTATACCTTTTGGTTTATAAAATCAAGTAAGCTATCACTTGCTTGTGTATTTACGACGAGATCATAGACCTAACTGCAAAAACTGGTCATTGCTGACTAAATGGGACGGGGCTTTAAGTCCCCTCCTTGAATTTTAAATTACTTGATAAAACAGTTTTCCCTTTGGCTTTATATATAAATGAATGAAATGAATGGCTTTATAATGTTTACTTCCGTAAGGATGGAAAATCTAAAAATATTTACAAGATACAATACTTCGTTCCATATTTCATTTCAAATATCTAACTATAAAAACACCGATATAATTTTTTATTATATGAATTATGTTACGTATACGTCCTGGTACAAGAGTTCCTTAAAATGTGTTTATTCCACTAACACGTTACTTTAAGTTAGATTATACTGGCTACTTGGATCTATATTTCAATTAAAATAACTATAAAAACACCGATCGAAATATTTATGAAACAGTTGAGTCATCGTACCAAAGACATAATTATGTTACGTATACGCCCTGGTATAAAAGTTGCTTAACTCTTAAACGCCTGGCATTTCACCCAGGAACTACTATTTTTTTGTATTTTCATGTATGAACATGCCTTATTAAATATTACATCACGTCACATGTTGCTTTGATATATCCGTTATGTTCTAGCTTAGTCGCCACTTGTGTGTGAACTTTGCAGTCATTTACGTTTTAACTTGAGTAAGAGTGCTTCGAAAAACTAATTTCAAGGCAAATTTTATATTTTCAAATGACTATTGTGAAATTAGTAATAATAAATTAGTGCTGTAAATTTGTAATCTTCATGGTTATTACAATTTTATTTTATGTAAGTGTTGCTAAAAGCTTACAAATTTAAATTTAAATTTTATGAAATATAACTTAGAGGTTCCCTTTAGAAACCATCAGGCGTTTAAGGGTTAAAATTTGTTTATGCCTACTTTTCTGCACATTTTACTTGGCTTACTTATTGTGATCGATGACTAGGCGAACAACTGTCCTGCAGTCTTTTCGCGACCATGTGAGCAAAAAGTATGCGCGCTTTCCTTTTGTTAACTCGCACGAGATCTTGGGTAAGCTGCCTGCTCTTAAGGCACTCCACCTCACCGTTGTCTGCCTGTCAGTCCTTTTCGAAACTTAATTTTGTTGTCTTTGGTAAGACAACACTTTTAACATCAGCCAATGTGTTGATCCGTCCGTGTAGATATTTAAAATTACGCTAGTGAGTCCCTGGGCCATCCACTCTCATTTAGTGTGACTTGAAAATTTCCCTACAAATATAGAGTGAGGTTATGTGGTCTATTCTATCCACAGATCTCCAGCATATTCTAAGTTTGTTGTAAAATATTCTCCTAACGCCGTCAATCTTGTGGCTTATTTCAATGCCCAGCTTTTACTGCAATATCAGTTAGTGAAATTTTGAAAAGCATTTTTGTTGCCTCAATTGGAGTTACTTTTAGAGATTCTGCCGGCTTGACACTAATGCGTAGAGACTACCACTGTTTTTTACCCTCTTTTCCATATTGAATTTCCATGCCATTTTGCTGCCCAAAATGATGAATATGTACTGGTAATATCCTTACTTGTTAACTCTACCTTGCTGATTCTCCCGCCTTAATGCCTTAACTAGATTTTTTTCCTCTTTATAAAGGGCATCAAAGTCGCTTCTGGTTAGGCAATATTGCCCCCTGATGTATCCTCCTTACATTATCCCACTCGAAGGTTCTTGTTTTCCTTCGTTCCGTTCGGCATTAATCTGTTAATCTGAGGCCCACAGGAGACGCTTCTACACTATTACGCTATTGGAGACATTATTGAATACTGCGCTTATGTATAGTAAAAGACAGCCATCCGGTACACACTTCTTATGCTCAATACCACTCTCTCTATATTCAAGGCTAGCTAGTTTAACAGGCATGTTGTGTTTACAATAGGTTACTTCTTTACCTGCCTTTGGTATGAGTATGGCCCTCGACTCTCTCCAATATATCACACAATATATCAAGAGGAATCTGTATTATTATAATATCGTAGATCTGATTCAAATTCTTATGTTATGCAAAATACAGAATATATTTGTTAAAAGTATAATTTAAAGGGCATTGAGCAGTTATTCAATAAAACTTCACGGCCGTTCTCTATACCTAGACGCCTTTTTGTTTCTCCAATATGGACTTGGGTCCAAATATTCGTTACAAATTACAGCTTGCACCGACGGACAGACAGACAATCATTCGGATTTCAACTTATCTCAGCATCCGCATTATTCGAATACATACAAACATATATATATATATAACACTACATTTAACTCGATTAGCTTTGCGTGGTACATATAACTGTTAAGTGATCAAAACTATTATACTCTGTAGCAACATGTCTCCCTTTTTTGAACTTCTGAAACCCACTTAGCCTCTTAAACTAATAACTGAGTGGCAGTAATAAAATCATGAGGTGTCTGTCAATAAGCATACTTTACGTAAAGATGAACTATAATCAAGAAAGGTTTTAATATAAACCAAAAAATAATTGTGTGGCTTAACATAAGTTATGGGAAAAAGAGTTACAATACATATCTTGCGACTGGTAAGGAATAAATTTATTTCAAACCTGAACTTCTATAATGAAGTGTAGATGATTATTTACTTTTTGCCTTAAATCATTTACATTGACACTCAAGTTTAAATCTTCCCCCATATACTAATTGTTTAAAACTCGTATAAATTTACTTACGCTCGCTAGTCGTAGGGAAATGCTTGGCATAATACTTCATTTTGCATGAATGGACCAGTCTGTAGTTCATCTCTCTTCATCTCTTTACTTTTAAAATTTTCTAAAACAAATTTTTGAGTTAAGAGAACCATTCCGCCGCTGATGCCATGATTTTAATTCTCATACCAACATGTTTGATCAACAGATTCCCTCTTTACCATTAAAAAAATTATTTATCTACTCTTAACAAGTAACATTTAAAAGTAATACACTTACTTTAACCTAATTCTTAATTTTGGCTGTTGAAATTCTTGTATAAAAAAAATAATCGAAAATTTTTTTTGAATAAGTTCGATTTTATGTATATTGAAAACTTACAGGGTTATAAAAATATATTCGTCCTTTTTCAAGCACACCACACTTCATATAAATCGGTTACAGATGTTAATGCTACAGCCAAAAGAAGAAAAGTGTGAAATTTTTTCAATTGTACAAGGAACAGATATACATTTCTATGTTAACCTTAAAAAAAATTGTTGAGACATACGAACTGATCAAAAAACTTTTTTTTGACGATTTTAAAGCTTATACGTGTTTATGGGATTTTAAAAGAATCATGAGTATTTGAATGACGACCAAAGGCCGCGTTATTCAGAAGCTAGTAATCGTGCCGAATTGATGGCAGAATCTCGTGACGTTCTTGGTATCGTTGAAAATTTAACCAATAGAGTGTTTGATTGCCTATTTGAAGAATTTTAACTTACTTAATATTAATGTCAAGAAGGTCTATGTGCGTTAAAAATTCTTGTTGTTGCCACAGGCAGGAATTTTGTATGAAAATTTGAAACAAATTATTTTCAAAAATAATTTCATTTTCATTTATGTACCAAAAGTTTGGTTATATTCTTGACACATGTTGTTTTGCATATTTTTATCATTTAAAAAGGTCTCTAATTTCAAGAATACTCTAGCAATCAAAATTTTTATTAATTTATTGGACTGGTTTTGCGTCAACACCAACATCTTCCAATTGAGGCACGGACAATTATTAATTATAGCTCTAAAGCTTATCTCGTCGATTGTCAGATTATGGTTAGCTTCATTTGAATTATGAACCAATCATTCCCTCTGAGTATGGAGCACACAAAACAATGACATTTTGCGGAGTCAAGTATGCATTCAACATTCGCAGCAGCAACAGGCTTTTAGATATCTCTTCTGTGAGTCTGGAACTGGCGGAGCACTATAAAGAAGTTTTACTCATAGGCCCCAGGAAGGTGAAAAAACGAAGACACAGTAGAGTGCGAGTAGTATTGGATTCCAAAATAAAATTTAAAAAACCACTGGCGTATACTCTCGGTAAAGAATGCAAACTTTATAATGCTCTATCGGGAATGATGGTCAATAGAGGATGTGTGAGTTCCAGCTCGCAATTTTTAATACCAAAGGCAATTTTTTGAATTTGAATTTAAAAGCTTCTAACAATGTCAAGACATCTGCGTCTTAATACAAGTGTACAGGGCGTATGAGTAACTTTACAGTCGAACACAAATCATTGCCTCTTATACTCGTACTTGTATACATGGCATAATACAAAATCGGTGTGTGATTGGTAATGGATATATAGATTGTTGTTTTTGTATTATTAGTGAAATATACTATTATGAATTGAAAGCAGAAAAATCTACGAACAAATACATACATATATGTATGTGAAGAAGAGAACAGTCGTGTAAATATATAAAATACACATTTTAAGCCATTTGTAATACATACATACATACATACATATACACATAAGTTTATATAAATAAAAGCGCTTGTTTGTTTTCGCAGATAATGCCTTAAATTGTTCGGCATACAAAGTGATGTTGTGAATGCAATCGTCATATGCCAGACAGACAACAGCAAAATGTCAGCAATCGTATACAAATAACTACAACAACAACAACAACAGTAACAGTGGCAATTGTCTAGCGCTATAGACGGCACAAAAGTAGGCAAAGCAGAGACATGAAAAGTAAGCGAAGGACAGCAAGACAGAATGCAAAAATGACTAGCCGGGCAGCCAACTGGCTTTGTTGTGCCAGAGTATACCTCCTTTTTAATTTTTTTCCTAATTTCTGCTGTTACTTTTATTTACATAGCATTTTTTCTTGCAGCTACAAGGAGTACCGTGCCTTTTTTCCATATTTTCCTTGCTGTCATGCCTCAAACACGCCACTCACACATATGCCTGCCGCTGCATATGTTGGCAGTGTTGTTATGCACGTGTATGTGTGTGTGAGAGAGTGTGTTGCACATGGCGGTTGGTGTGTTGGCCAGCGTCGACACTGCATTGCACAACTGCGCCTTTTCTTATGCAAAGTTTTGCGGAACTTGACTTCGAGCGTCGACGACTTGGCAAATCTACACACATGCACCGCAATGTTGGGTATGTGTGTGTCTGTGAGTGCTTGCGAGAGTGTGTGCTTTCGAGTTTTTTATGCATGCAGAAGTCATTGGTCGTGAAGTAGCACAGCAGTTGACTTTTTCAATTGCCATTTTCACAGTCCTTGAACTACTACACTTGCTGATGCTGCACACACACGCACACGCATTACATACAATACATGTAAAGTAGTGAGCACAGCTGCTTTTAACTATTTACAACACATATATTTATCCATGTGCTTACCTACTTACATATGCATATGCTTATGCCACTTTGTTCGTGAGAGTGCATGTATGTGTGTGTGTGCCACCGCATGTAGCAGGTCCGCCATTTTAACATATGCATTTGCGCAGCGCAAGCAGAAATGCACGTAAAGTCAAAGCCAACAAAAACATCGCTTGCTTTTGTTTCCGCTACTATATTCCCTTCGGTTTTTTCTTCATCTCACCTCCTTCTCCTCCGTTGGCATGTTTTGTTAAGCTGACTGATGTTTACTTTAGAAAATTCACGCTCTGCTGCGCTGCCAGTCTTGCTACACTTGCACAGCACTGCCACGTGTATTGATTTAGTTGCTACTTAATGGCAACAAGCAGTTCTTTAAAAAATGCTGCGGCTTTCGTGCTGACTCGTGCTTTGAAGACCTTTATAAATTTGCAAAGAAATTGCAGCATGTGTGCATTGGCTGGAGGTTATTTTAAATTTGTTTAAGAAAATGTTGAAATGAGAGTTTAAGTATGGACACATAATACTTCAATGCGGCATGCTTGCATAGTGTTCATATGGTCTTCAAGCCAGCTATCGTTTCACCACTTAAACAATCCTAAAGTCAATTTCTTTAATGATATCTGCGAGGAGATTAGAAAAGGATGAGTCGGAGTCCGAGGAAAACGAAGACATGGGTTTCGTTCTCTTCGACTAAACAAATCAACAAAGACTTCTGTCGGGAGCTCTCAAACAATTATTGTTTCAGACTGCCAGACCACTGTAGTGTCTTTCAAGCAAAAGTGGCTGCCATCAAGGTAGCAGAAAATATGCTTCTCCGAAATATGACTCTTTTTAGGGAGTTATGCATCCACGGAAACAACTTTGAGTTCGCTGGCAATGAGTTCAAAGCTAATCAAGGAATACATAACTAATCACTAGTAGCAGTATCAAGCAACTTCCATATTAAACTTATCTGAGTTGCAAGAAATGGTACCCATACCCAAATTCCATCAGGATAGAAACGTGTAAAATTTCCTCAGTATTCCTGCACTGGGTCGCTGGATCTATGGTCTTCGCGAGCAAGCATTGATTAGCAACCAGCACTTGTGGTATTGCGGTAGTCTTAGCAAATTTCATAATAATGAATGAAAAATGGAGAATATGAGGTGGAAACATCTAGATACTTTCCACTGTCCACTTACTTCAGATTTTTACGAACCCGGCAAATTGACCGGAATTGATATTTGCAGAAGGCTCTAGCCATTTGTTAATATGCACTCTCCTTTTAACTCAGACCTAGGAGTTCTGGACATCACAACGAGCAAGCTGTCTGAGTGGGATTATTCGTGGCATTACGAGGAATACCGATACATCTTAAAAAGTCAGTATTTGTTGTATTCTAAGTAATTGTAGAGGGAATCAGTGATCCATGATGTTTCAACAATGAAGCCGGAAAAATGTTTCAATTATTGGGAAAGACATGATTAATGACTTTTTCATAACTTGGTGCATGTCGATGTGGAAGACCCTTGGTTTAAAAAATATGGACTATTTTGCGTGAGGTTATATAAAGTCGCTTGTAAGCGCAGATAAGCTCGAGGCGATTGATGCTGTGGAAAAGAATATTCGGAGACAATATTGCTAACAAAGGGCCTCTACTACTTAAGCTGAACGAAAATTAAGCCTGGAATTTATTCGAATCAGCCACGATAGCAGGCGGTATTTTATCCGAAATAATACAATACTCTTTATATAAAGTTTTGTGAAAAGCTGTTTATATACATATGTAAATTAGATTGCTTCTCACATATAGCTAGTTAACTGCTCTTTAAAAATTGAAAAATTAAAGTGCATGTAAATACGAAAACTGGCATTTCGGAGTGTCCGCATACCGACATCAGTACAAACAAAAATGTTTTCAAGACAACGAATGAGACTCGAATATTGACAAGAAAAGTGGATGTTTAGGATAGAGACACGTAATTGAAAACTTTACTTCCACGGTCCTTACTAGTTTAAGCGCATTAATGAAGAATTGCTTAAAATTTTACAAGATTTCATAAGCCTCTCCGCACGTTCCCCTTATAGAGAAAATTGCACAGAATACCCAGATGTATATAAAGTTAATCTAATCTGACAATAAAATCTTGCTTCTTATTTTACAAGGTGCGTTCCAAATAAAGAGTACTTCTTAGGTAAAAAAAGAAAGTATGCAAAATTTTAAATTGACATCTCAAAAGATAAGCAACTATTTGACGTACATGTGTAACGTCTTTATAATGTTCAGAGCATAAAGAAGAGGTAATACTCGTACTACTAATATTTATTACCTTGATTTGGTCTTAGGGAAACTTTCAGGTAGTCCAATTTGCCCATATTGAATCGTCTCTTGTTATGTCTCTTTTAACAAAAGTACAGAAAGATAGTTAATAGCAATTTCATATTAGGATATATATTATAAGAATCTTCTGGTAGGTATACCAGAAAGAGTTGACGGAATAATGGATGCTAATTCTACAATTTTGAAAATGTTCATTATTTCTTTAGTTGGTAGTAGCAGATAAATAAAGTACCTTAACTGTGTCAAGCGAAGAGCAAAAGTTGATTTGAGCGAAACTGAAGGAAATGAATTTGAGGAATTCTCTTAGCCTATTACAGTATACTCTCGAAAAGTAAATCGATCGGTATTTTGGATAATTTACTTTTTCGAATAATTTACTTTTCCAAATATATACATAAATCATCTGTTTTTATAATATTAAATGCATTTTTAAACTTAAAAAATTCATTCATTTATTTGCTTCAATAAAACATATGGATTTACATGAAAAACATATGTATTTATTATAAAGAGAAAAAATTTGAATATTCTTTTGTTTTTTTTTTTCTTTTGCAATATATTTTCTGGTCATTTACATATGTACATATCTCAAAGTGTATTTACTAAACAGACGCGAAAAACAAGAGAGTAAGTGTTTTTGCAACATCGTAAAAAACGCTGCTTGCTTCGTTTCGAATTTTTTATCACACTCTCTGAAAAGTAAATTAAAAAATTTACTTTTTCGAGGTGCATGTGTAATCTTAAAGGTGATTTACTTTTCCGCGAGTATTTACTTTCTGAGAATTTACTTTTCGAGAGTATACTGTATTAAAAGCTGGTCAGCAATTATCTACAACATTTACTGTAAAAAATCAGGTAGATTTGCACAGAAGTAAGAGTTTATTTAAAGAAATATTATTATGGAGCAATCATTTTACGAAACAAGTAACCATAACTGGACCTGTGCTTTGGCAACGCCCGGAATTAAGTTGAGATTTACTATCTACTATTATCTTAATCGCCTACCCATATATAAGTCAAAGAACTCAAACAATAATTCAATATTTGATTTATGATGATGATATCTCAAGTTTATATAATAAATATAAATATGAAATTTGAAGTTATTTAAATGTTATATAATTTCAGTAGCTAGTGTGTTTAGAAGATTGTCTGTTTGTAATTAGACATACCATACCAAATATTATATTAATGTAATAGATATTCGAATTACAGAAGTTTTAACCACAACTATTTCCTTTATTACACTAAAATGTCATCACCGACATGGTAAGTAATCACCTGAACTATATTGTCACCTAAAATGCAAAATAACGTAACATCAATTTTCATAAGTTTACAGGCGAATGAAAGCGATATAATAGAAACCACTCATAGAAACAAAGTTCGAGTTTTGGTTATAAAATGGTTATATATTGGTTATATTTGACATGCGGATGCTGAATATTTTATGTTATGTATATTTGTAATATGATATAGTGAATAGTAAGTAATAAAAAACTCAATTTAGATTATTTTTGATGACACGCATAGATGTGGGATTTTATTTTGCAAGATGACCAAAACTTGTCAATTACGATGCTCGTAAAAGTCGAACCTGAACAGATAAATGCAAGGAAAAATTTCATAGAGAACCATGAACCATCGTATACAATCTCCAATTTACGTTCATATCTTTTGGAGGCCAACTAGTTGTACTTAGGTGAACCAAGTTAACCAAATATTTCCGAAAGTCAGATACTTGTAATGAAATCAAATTTTCACCCTTGTACGGAAATAAAAAAGATCACGAGAAGATTTTCAGCCCACCAGATGCACACAGTTTCTGTAAAAGAAGAAGGATGACCTTCCAAATTCCTTGGGTTATTTTAGGTTATACCGGCGGATTGTCACTTCCTGGATAGACTGGTTCCTTGTAATTCCAGGTGGAAGCACAGTTTAATACGAGCTACAATTTACGTCGTGAAGGGCATCAACGCTTTTTGCGAAGTTTAATATAGAGTTGATATCTAATTATGATACTTCATCCAGTCGACTAAACTGCGGTGGTAGATATTTATGCCGGGCTATTGGTAGGGCCGAACAAAGGCTTGAATACCTACTTCCACTTTCTACAAGTATCGTCGTTGATAATTAATATAAATTTGGCTCGCATATAATAGCAATAAGTTGTGTCTTGTCATTAGGCGAAGAGCCGTCCTGTAACCTTTTCGATGCCTTGTGAGTAAAAAACATGCCTATTTTCCTTCGCGCCTCCATTACATGCTCTTGGCGATTATGAATGCCTCAAGGACATTCCATTTCACTCTGATTCTTCTGTCAGCCTTTCCATTGTGTAATATTTTTAACAATTTATGCATTTCCCCAACTGGTTCGATAGCCAAGCGAACGGTACTTTTGGCAATCTTATCGGCTCTTTGGTTTCTCGGTATTTCCTTGTGGCCTGGAACACAAAATACATGCAGCCGTTTTCCGGCAGCGATTATATTTACTGCATCGTTGCTTTTACAGGCATATTCTTTTGGAATGAGATGTGAAATTATTCCAGCTTGGCGTTCGACGTTTATACTGATGTTCGTTATGTCGTTTCCTGCGTTATTAGATATAGAAGATACTTCAGTATTTCGGAAACTTGAAGGGTCTCCTAAAATCCAGCTCGGAAGCAATAGATTTCGGCTGCCACTTCACTAGCCATTTTGGATTCGCTCGTATATATGTTGATACTTTCGGTGGTGAGTTTAGTGTGATTTGAAACCTTCTCGCCCAGATAAAGCAAAAGGTTATACGGTATATGTTATGCACCGACCTTTGTCTATCGAACTACACACGGTTCTTGTGCAAATTCGCCTACGTATTCTTTAATTTTTTTTCTTATAAATAAAAATCTTCATAACCAAAAAAATGTCTGTTCAATTTGTGCTATTTAAGTCATATATATGTTCTCCAAATCATCTATTACGCATTACCGGCTAATTTAACATCTTTGTCTTTTAGCAATTCTTCATCTGCACACTGCGAAGAACGCAGCTTTTCGAAAGGAATAATCCGTGTACTTGCACTTCCTCTAGCTTATTCCGTTTATATAAGTGTGTGCTAAACTCGTTTATTTAATATACAGCAGAGTTGGTAACTTGGCTTTCCCCCCACTCACTTGCGGCTCCGCAGGGAACAGCGATTTAATGCTAGCACGATTAAAAACAACATTTCGTAGAACTATCTTTATATATATTAGTATATATACATGTCGGTTTCGGTTGACTAGGTAGTTAATAACTACATATTCCCCACCGCTGCACACATACTGACGCAAATAATTACTCATACGCCCCATATGCCCAGCAGCAATCTGTTTGACCACGAAATTGCTGTTACAAAAAGAAGCAGCGCACAAAAACACTATAATTGCCAGCGCACATAGAAGTTGATTAGCTTTTTTAAGCAAAAAAAAACACAAATAAAATAAAAATAGATGAACTACAACAACATAGTCGCACATAATTCCCTAGTTTCACGTATCAACCTGACCTAACCTAATTTGCTCCCTGCTGTAAAAGCGCCGCTGATACCTTTTCACTTATTTACACAGCCATACATGCGCACAGCGTTTGTTTGTAGATTAGATTACTAGTAATATATGTACATGTGTCTGTGTGTGTGTGTGTGAGCTTGTCAGCCACATTGGCCACAATCTCATTAACGTAAAGTAAACGTGAGTGTAGTGGTGAGTAGTAACAACCAAATATAGAGAAACAAACCCATTGAGACTTGCCACATGTACATATAACTGTATGTATGTATAATATAGCGAGCATTTTTCTAGCGTTCACACTGTTTAAGCGTATGTGTGTGTGGGTGTGCGCTTGGCAGTTATACAGAAGATGGCAGCGTTTACTTTGTACACAACACCACAACCACAAAACTTATTCCATTACTTCTTCAGTCAGTTTGTCAGTTAATATTAAAAGTAATTTCGCCAGCAATAAATGTCATCAGGTGGCAAGGTATGTGACACAGCTGACATTCATATTTGAGCTCCACAAAACCTAAACACTCATACAAATACTAATAATAATAAAGCTGCTACTGAATGCCGAGCAGCGCAGGTGTGGCAAATGGCAGCAGAGATGGTGATAAGGCGAAATTTCTGGCTTCCCGACGTGTTCCGTGTTTTCTAGCCTCCAGCACCTTACAGCTAGCCTTCAAACTAAATGCAAGCAATTAAAATTCCATTTTTCGAGCGAAGTGGTTCTATAAATAGCGCTCTGGACTTGACCTCCAAGACATGCCACTGTAAACGCAACAATTTTGTGTTACTACAAAATGTATAGCATACTTTTGTGCGCCCAGCCAGTACAGCATTAGCAATCAAAATGTGTAGCATACTTTTTGAGGGTGAGTATATGTACTCATTGTGTAATCCTGCCCCTCAGCAGTAATTGACTGGCATGCGCTTGAATTAATCAAAACAAAAAATATATTTCCTTTGTTTGTGTGGCAAACAGCTGCGCGCATAAAAACAATAAATAGAAGCTAAGCAAGCTTGTCAAAAGTGTCAGCTGTCTGTTGAGTGGGAGCGCGTATTTGGCAGCTGCTCAGCGCGCATGTGCACTGGAAAGCGCAGCAATGACGAAAATGTGCGCTCATTCCACGCTACTCCGAAAGCTTTTATTCAGCGCGGCGAAAACTTTGTAGCGCTCAGCACATTTTAGTCCGAATTTGGAGTTGACTGCCACCAGAGCCACGGGAGCGTCGTGCATGAATCGCTAGTTAAAGTATCAGCGTTTAATTTTGCGCGCTCCTCGCCAGCTATTTTCCAACGTCCTTGTACTACAGCGCAGTTTCGTACATTATTTGCTTGCTACAAACGTTCCAAATCGCACGAAGCGTAGCATTCGCTTTTAAAAGTCGCACTTTGTGCAGTTTCGCACTCAGTTGACCCGACACAGCTGCTTTGCGCTGTTGTCGCCTGACGCATTTCGTAATTAATTGCAGCGCTTCGATGAGTCTTCGCTGGTTCGCAGCAAACCTGCAAGTGTAGCATGCGTTGGACAATGGTAGTTCGGGCAATTTTGTTAATGTAAAATAATTTTAAAGAGAACTATTTAAGGTTTCATATTTATGATGCATAGGCCGTACTATACGCTTAAATCAGGAGTTGTTAGTATAACATATTGTATCATACAAATGTTAGTGCATATGTACAATATATTATATGTAAGTGTATACAGATACGCATTCTAAGCCACTAAACCCGTTTATAAATAAACATAGCCATTATTCAATAAATTATTTCTTACTAACTTCCAATCGCATACGACTAAGTACCCTACAGACAACTTTCTATTTGTAAGTGCCCCAAGTACTCGTGTGTTTGTTCGATTTTCCAATCAAAATGAAGTAATGAATTTCATTTCTAAATATAAACCATAAATAGCCATTCTATTTAACATTTCAATCACTTTGATTTTGTTTGATCACCGCTTGTACTATAGGAGCCAACGAAATTCTAAGTCTGGCCACGGCCTTTCCGTGGCCGTATACTATAGTAATTACTTATTATACTTGCGTATCAAATTTTATGTGGAGGCTTAAATTACCGGATTTAGATATGCCCACGAAGAATGTTCAGTTAAAAGTTGACACTTAATTTGTATTAGTGATCAGCTAGAAAAAATTTCAATTATATTATTATCATAACACTTTCATTCTATTCTTATCATATAGTTTCACATAAGGTTACTTGAACTACACCTAAGTCTGCATTACAATTTTTGTACAAAATCTTTTCAGATTTTATCGCATCCCTCAGAAAGCAAACTTGTTCTATCATTTTGACAAAAAAGTAAAAGGAAATTATAACTAAATTCCCAACGTAAATGATATTGTAAGAAAATTGTACTGTACTTGACTACTATGCCAAATACAGCAGCTGCTTAAGGGGTCAGTATGGTAATCTGGCCTGGTTTTTTGACATTTTATTTTTCGTAAAATTTTTATTCTACAATAAAACTTTTTTCACATATCATGAGGTAAATATATCGTGGAGTGTATAAAAAACTTTTTTCGGAAATTTTTGATGACATCTGTAGGAGAAGTGGTTGGATGAATGAGATGCGTTTTTTCACTGGCGGCCACGATTTCTCATCTGAAACACAAAAACCCAATTTATTCTTCAAAAATACGTGAATGGTTATCGTCTCTACTAGAATCATGAAAAAATGTTGATAAATAAAAAAGCTCAACGCTTTTTTTTTAATTTTTCCCCTTGTTTTTTTTACATAAATTCTGTCATAACATTGTCAATAAATTATAAGAAATTATTAATCTAGTAGAGACGAGGCGTTTTGTAAACATTAAAAAAAAATTAAGCAATCGGTTGAGTAGTTCGACCAGAATCATGTCCGACAGTTTAAAAAGAATTGACAACAAACAAAACAGAATTGATGCTACGAGGGCTGCTATATATATTTCTGGCCTAATAATGAAAATTAGCATATTTATCAACGAAAAGTTTTTTGTTTCGTTGGATTTGGCTCGTCTTGGAAGACCCACACGGTCGATTGCTGTTTTGTTTCGGGCTCATACGCATAGATCCATTATTCGTCACCTGTGACGATCTTATAAACGTTTTTTGAAGCACTGCGATCGTATTTTTCAGCATTTCTTTACAACAATCCACACGAGCCTTTTTTTGAGCGATTGTCAAATTGTGCGGGATCCGACGAGAACAAACCTTTTTTACGAACAGGTGTTCATGCAATATCGAATGTATGCTGGTGGGAGAAATGCATAGGCATGCCTCTATCTGAAGGTATGTTACATGACGGTCTTGCATTATCAGTTCACGTACGGCATCGATGTTTTCTGGCACAACGGCTGTTTTTGGACGACCTGCACGGAATTCGTCTTTGAGCGAGCGTCAGCCACGACTGAATTCGTTGTAACAGTTTTTCACACTGCTAGAGGATGGTGCGTCATAGCCATACAAAGATTTTAGTTCATCGATGCACTCTTGTCGTGATAATCCACGTCGAAAGTTGTGAAAAATGATCGCACGAAAATGTTCACGAGTCAATTCCATTTTTTGGCCGAGATGAGTTCTTTAATTCCCTGTAAATAAAACAATTCACGATTAAATTACAAAACGTTCTGAGTGATGTTATGCTAAAAGTTGTCAAACTTCCCAACGGAAATGTCAGATTGCACCTGGCAACACTTAGTGTTGCCTAGTCCAGAAATATATATGCAGCCTATGTAAATGCCACAAGAACCAACTCGCCTCAATCCTTGTCCCGTCCATCGCATTTCTTGGACGGTGGTGATGTCAGTTTTCACTCTAACGAGGACATCAACTTGCTGGGCAGCGGCACCCAATTAAGGGACCGAACGTTCCAGGTGCATGCCCTCAAATCATAGTCCTTATTTCGTTTGCCATGGTCGTCATGAAAAGGTGGGTCTCTCCTCCAAGGCAGTTGGTAATCTTTCATTGGGAGCGCTTTTTACGTGGCGGGTCCCAAACCCAGCGCACAACCCTATGCAGGAGATGTTTCGCCCTCTCACTTTAGCTCGCCTTCAAGCGGATGTTCTTAGCAGAGGATACTTGGTCAAAGACCGGAAGTCTTAAGCTACTTGAACCATATATAAAAGAATGGTTTCTGGCCACATTGTACAAATTGAATCTGTAGACAAATTATCTTTACTTGACACATACAAAATCTGACTTAGCCCTTTTCATATGTTTATGTAATTAAACATTTGAACAAATCATTTTTAGCGACTCTCCAGACATGAATTTAAGCCAACAATAACTGTCCTTCACCCGTTTACTCAACGTAGCTGTTGTTTCGGTTTTGTCTTTCAAAAATATTATCTAACACAAATCTCACATCAGTTGCTGCATAACATCAAACAATGAGACGAGCAACATGCCTTGCTCATCAGGTATGCAACAATTAAAGCAATAAAAAAAACGAGAAAAAGAAAAAAAGCAGGAAAAACACAAGAGCTTCTCGTGGCAACTCAAAATATTTTTCAGTACGCAGAAAATCCATTCGAATGCTGTGCCACCCACTCACATATGTTTACTCACTCAAACATAAATTCGAATAAACGTCAAAAAGACGCTGGCGCAATTACGGAGTGAACAATTTAATTGTTCCACGTGAGCGGCAACAACAAGCAGTCAGCATCCGGCAACAAGCTGGCCTTTATGCTGCCACTGCGGTCGTTGATGCTTTTGCAATCTAATTTCTCTCGCTTGCAACAAACACTTATGACCCACACACCACACGCAAACACACACACATACACTCATAGTTATATATATACTATATACCCACACATATGCGCTACTCACTTTTCATTATAAGTGTCAGCGCCAACAACATTTGCTGATGACCGATTTTTGTCCTAAATTGCATCGCCACCCAGCAATTTTTATTCTCTGCCACAAACTGGCGCACATATACTACAACAACAACACCATGGCATGCCCGCACTTTTTTTTCTGTGTGTGTGTGTGTATGTGGCCTAGTATGTCATTGATGTGGTTTTGTTAGAGCGACTATGTTTTTGTTGTTTTTTGGACTTTTTCTGCTTGCAGCCGCTGTCTTTTGGGTTTTTCGTTGTTCTTGGCGAAACATCATCATTGCCGTTGTGTGCCTTTCGCTGCCGCAACGGTGTTGAAGGTGGTTAGTTTGTTGTTGTTGTTGTCGTAGTTATAAATAGAGACGGAAATTTCGCAAGTTTGGCGACTTTATACCCCACACGTTGATGACTGAAGTGTGGTTAGATTTTTAGTTCTTGAGTGCTTTTAGCGACATCTATCGCGCTTTGGTCAAACACGAACCTAAAACACCCATAGTCCTTAGGAGTTCATAGGTGATACCTTAAAAAAATTATAATACCCCACAAGTTACGCTTAAATACCTGAACTGCTTGCGGTAGCACACTTAAGCCCCTATGCCCCGAAAATTATGCTACACTTTTGCTCTTTTCGACTTTTCTATCATTTCCGCTGCAAATGCACACAGACACGAACACCAACAAATGCAATAAATAAATTTTTCGCAACATTTTTGTTGCCTTCAGTCTTTGTTGCCAACGCTGTTAGTTTTCATAGTAGTTGTTGGCTCAACCCGCAGCACAATAACGTTTGCTGGCAGTTTGTTTGGGGCCATGTTTGGTCGGCCCCGCAGGGCATACAAACACAATGGTGACGCTGCCGCGCCGCAGCAAACACACATTTAGCGCTTGTGTTTTGAACTCCCGCTGCACTTTTTAACACATGCGCACACACACCAACACACGCGATTTGCCACAAAACACACAAATGCATAGCTATATGCAACTACTGTTATTTCAGTCACCCCACACTTGCAGGCATGTGTATGTGTGTGCGCGCGTAGTCAAGCGGTCGCCTGCGCTCTTTCCACGAACGAGGTCAAAATTAATGAACACATGGACGGACAACTTGGAAAATTTGCTGCATGGTCGCGTTGGTTGCACCACTATTATTTACAAAAGCAGACACACACATATATTTATGCATATACATACATACAATCACACATGCTTAAGTGGCGCAAAAAGTTGAGAAAAATCCGAAAAAAGCGAAAAGTCAAAGCAACAACAATTAATGCCAACTTCTGCCACGATGATGATTGCTTTGGTTAGTGGCAAGTTTGCCGTGCTGCCATTTACCGTTATTAATATGTACGCTTACTTTCGTTGCTGTTGTTGTTGCGCAATTTTTTCTTCTGTTGCCGCTGCAATTGCAGGCAATTGCCGCGTTGCAATTGTTGCTGCCGCTCAACTGCAGGCAACTTGTGCTTGCAACAACTCACAGTTTGCGCTTTTATTGTTGTTGTCAGCGCAGATATTACCTGCATGTCGTCAAGCACACACACATGCACACATATGGCATACTCCCCCCATTATCATGCCTGTGTATGTGTGTCAATCTAACTTAACGGCATGCAACTCACAGATGCTCAGATAAATCAAATGTTTTTTCACCTATTTCTCCGCGAGCGCTGATTTTGCTCTCTCCGTTATTTCCATACAACGTGAGTGCTGCTGTTGTTTTCACAGTTTTTTATGACAATTGTACTTTTGTGCATTGCTCGCAGTAGAATTTCATATTCGGTTTAGTAAATAGCAACAGCAAACACGAGTCCACTGCGCGCATTTGAAAATTGTAGCTGACATCTGACACAAATACATGCAGATGCACATAAAAACACACACACATTGACATACAATGTAAACAAGTAGTTCACGCATATGAATTGCTGTGGCGGGACACAGTGTCTTGCAACAGCAAAATATTTACCTCGTAGTTAGGTTAGGTTAAGTTCGTCTGATAAATCAAATATCCATACTTAGACCAGTTTTGGTCCTTTGCGTTACATGACAGAGTTCAGTTACGAGGTCCATGATAAGTAGTAATCCTTTTGAAGGCCTGCGCTTGACGCGAATTTCAACAGACTCGGTGGCCTCGCTTTCGATACCCCTTCCAGTGTATCATACCACGGAGACTCCAGATGCTTACAGCGTAGTCTTGTTAATGCGAGACAAGTACACAAGAGACGCTCTTTTGGTTCCCTGTTGTCTTGCTCCAGACATTTCCTCTTTATTACTTCTTACTTGTTGTTGTTGTAATGACTTTCTCTACTAAATATATGTTTTAGCGGTTGTTGGAGAGTAGGAGCACATTCTTTACATTTTACTTCGTATATTTTATTAAACTGATCCATTGCGACATCACAAGAGTTTCTTAGCTTGGGGAGTCTATGATAAATCATTAAAAAAAAACTAGCGCTCTGTGCACAGAATTCCGTGACCTCAAAGATTCCCCAGAGTTCTTTTCACTAACATCAGAACATATTTAATTAATTTGAGTTACCGACTCGTCAAATTTGACCTGGACTGACAAATAAACAACAGAGGTATTTTAAGATATTTAGACATTTTAATACAAATCTTTATTATCCGCTCCAAAATATACGCCTTAAATGGCAATACAATCACGTCAATATTGTAACGGAGCCCTCAGATAAGTGTTTTCCTTTACTAGTTGTGAAGCAACTCTTTTGCGACCTCTATTCGTCATCCTATTTGCAATAATAATTCAGTTCTTCTCTTAAGAATCCAGCATTGACGCGCTTCATACCCAAAATATTGTATTAACTAAAATGTGTTGAATCAATCCATAAGAGTCGTTGAGCTGCTCTGCTATCACTCTGATGCCAACATTAACTGAGGACATAGTCGTGATTCCTTCGGAAATCCAAAATAAAAGTAAATTCTTTGTTAAATTGTATGGAAAAAATCGCCAGTCAGAGCTTTAGTGTCGTAACCAAGTAGCCAACAAACGCCCACTCATTGAGATATAAGGATTAAATTTCACACAAAAATAAAAAAGGTTGGACTAATTTAGGATATATCGTTATTTATCGGTTCAGTTTGCGTGAACGAAAAGATGGATCAGTCAAATTCAACTTTGCTCCGATGTTATATTATATTTTATTGCTTAGAATAAACTATAATTCCTCGAGAATGTCGCCCATTGGTAAAACAAAATATTTTACACAGGTTTTACCTTAAATAACCTAGAGACTCCATAGCCACTATTCTATACTAGATAGCGGTACACCTGACAAATATTTCCGTCTTACCTTTCTCCTCCTCGTTTCCCCTAAAAGGCATATTTCTTTACGTTCATACCAAGTGTCTGGAAAACTATCTCAGAATCTCTCCTTTTCACTCTCTTTCTCTTCTTCCCCCCCTTTTTCCTTTTTCCCCAAAACTAAGTATTATTACACTAAAAACGCATCTGCTATTATTCGGGTTGTAGGAGTTTTCCTACGATTTACCATTTTTTTTTTTTCCCAAAAACTTCTGAACCATTTTTCTTTAGAAGAAACAATTTTAGGTAGAATACAAATGCAATAAATTTCTACATTTTATTTAAATATGCCCAAAATATAATGTGACATTGTATTTATTTTGAAAAATTCTTTATTTATTTCTTCCAAATCAATTTCATCCCCTTCAAAGTAATCCCCTGCCGATGCAATGCACTTATGCCAACGGATTGTTCCAATCTTCGAACACTGGTTGGTAGTCACTTCCGTGATGCCTTGAGATCCGTCTTCGCTGCGGCTTTGAATCTCCTCTATCGTATAAAAACGGCGTCCCCGGAGCGGTCTTTTGAGCTTGGTGAACAGCCAGAAGTCGCACGGCGCCAGATCAGGAGAAATACGATGCGTTGCGGAACCGATATGGGTTAGTTTTTGGCGAAATGATCACGAATTACGAGGGCAGTTATGGGATGGTGCATTATTGTGGTGTAAAAACCAAGAATTGTCTTTCCACATCACCTTGATTTTTGAGCGACTTTGGAGGGGGGGGAGCGATTTTTTTTGTCTTGGCTCTCTTTTGGCACGATATTCGCTCGATTGATCGTTGTTTCGGGGTCGTAAGCATAGATCCAGTCTCATCGCCAGTTATAATGCGTTTCATGGGCACCCTGGTAGTCGGAAAGCATCGTTTCAACACACTTCAACGCGAACGCCTCTTTTCCAAAAAAATTTAATGTTTTCGGTACCAGTCGAGATTTTGACGCGCTTGAGGCCCAAACATCCTTCAAATGGTATTGGCTGGGCCTTTCGATATGCCCCTTCATCAGCAAGGTCTCGAATAGTTAATCGACGGTTTTTTTCAACACCAATCTCGTCTTTGATTTTTTTGAACGCTTCGTTGAAAAGCTTCGTCGGTTGAGGTTGATGGCCGCCCTGGACGCTCTTCGTCTTCGACACGTTCACGGCGGCTTGGAACTCACTGTACCACTTGTAAAACTTTTCTTTTTTAGACATAACCTCATCACCAAAGGCTTTCTGCACTATCCTCACTTATCCGTAGCAGAAAATTGATTCCGTAAACAAAATTTAATGCAAATTCCTTTGCTCTAACAAATTTCGACATCGCAAAAAAACGAAGAACTTCATTTTTAGCAGCTCACAAAACGACAACGTATCTCAAACACTATGAATAATTTTGACATGAAATTTGACGTAAATGTGACTGACAGTACTGCCAACCTAAAAAAAAAAAATAATTCTCCAAATCCTTCGAGTGCGCGGGGGGGCGCAGTTTAAATTTCAAAGTGTCACCTTATTTTTTGGGACTCACAACTGTTGACAAGTAATTTGAAACGGCACCTATTTTCGAAGTAAATGATGTATTCTCCAATAAATAACGTATATTTAAATATATTTTCACCTTATTTTTATTGAACCTTATGTTAACTTAAACTCTAATAGTAAAAGGTTGTTTAAAATTCGTTTTTGTGTTTGAAGATTTTAACAAAAACATGTGTAAGTCAACGATTTTAGTGCGACAACTAATTAGAAACGAAAACATTTTATCAACGAAAACTATCTAATATCACAAAACTTGCTTATTTTCAGTTAGTATTTTGTTGCTTAACTCTTTTACTTTACTACTGCTTCACTTTGATTCTAATTTTACGTTATACTCGTAAGACTCTTACAGCGGTGCACGGTGTCAGGTTTTGCCATGTAGTTTCTAATTTCATCACAAAGAACATCCATATTTGGATATTTTTGGTGCATAGGCTTTTCTAAACATCACCACAGAGATGTTCTATATGGTTTAAGTCTGGGCTATATCGATTTCCACTTCAAAACATTGATAGAATTTTATTAAAAACTTTGTGTCAACTCAGACGTAAAGCCTTGAATTGCTATCTCCTTTATAAACAAGCGATGTTTTTCTCAGTCTATGGCAACATGACATTCTTTTAGGATGTCGACGTATTTCTCCGTGTCTAAGATTCCATTAATGTTATGGAGTGGACCAACACAGTCATTCCATATAAAAAACATCCCCACACTATGATTGGATCCTTCCACCATAGTCAAACACTATACGTGGTGGAACATAGCCAGGATCAAATACTTGAATTATTGGATGGCGAACATACCTTCGACCATCAGGTCCTAAGCGAATAATTTTTGTTACATCGTTCCAAACGACATACCTCTGTTGATTTGTTGTCTTAGACCAATACGAGTTGGCAAAGTCTACGCGTCATATCTACGAATTTTAGGCAGAATTGGGTTCCTTCGTGCTGCTCCGCCGTGAAGTCCAGATTCGACCAAATGCCGGGCAATTGTTTTCTTGCATATTTGAACATTGTATTCGCCTTGAATTTCTTGTAGAATTTTAGTGGAACTATTATTTGGGTTTTTTCGCGAGATGAAACTAATTCTGCGGTGTATTGCTGTTGAAGTTTTTCGGTTTGTCGCGCGCAACATTGGAAATAGTTTTAAAATTCTGCTTATGTTCAAGGACATTCAAATATTTTTTTTTTGCGCGTTTGGCCTTATTCGAAATTTCTTTACAAATCTCTCCAGATCGACGAAGGTCAAAAATGTAACTACGTAGGGCAGGTATATAGCTGCTGCTGTTACTCATTAAAAAACTTGAATCATACATTTTAATATATTTTAAAACACAACTGTGAAACACATCATTTACCATTTATTACTAAAAAACTAACACCGTGAGGAATTTTGATTCTTTAAAACAACGTCCGGTATTATTCTTCATAAAGTTGCTTACTTGGAATATATTGGGTTGTCACAAAAGTCTTGCGGTTATTTTCAGGGGGGGGCTAGTTGTCGCTGAAAGCGCGTTAGTTTCTAGTTTATTCGTCGCATCGGGGTCATGCTGGTACCTTTTTGGAAGCTCATTTCACGCGCTGCACTCGTGTTTTATGATTGCGTTTCTTTTAAGTCGTGAGTTATAGCGTCGCAATGAGGCAAAATAATGAGAAAATAACGGCATATTTTACAGTACTACTTACGATAAAGGCAAAAAAAAATGCATCTCAAGCCGCCATAAAATGTGTGCAAGTTTACGGCCCCGAATACAGTTTCCATTTCCACTGCACAATGATGGTTTCAACGTTTTCGTTCTTGGTGTAGAGGTGGTCGAAGATGCGCCCACGTTCCGGAAGGCCTGTCTTTTTCCCACCCCCCCCCCCCCCCCCCCACCCCCCCTCCCCCCCCCCCCTCCTCGCAATGCGATAAAAACGCTGAATTGTTCGAAATAGACTGGATAGTAAGTCATAAAGCCGTTATAAAACCATTTGAAGAAGCTTGAGTCACTAAGAAGACTTTTTGACAACCATTATATCTTAAGCTTATCATCAAATAGCTGTTTTTTTTAACCATAAGTAATTAAAGATTTGAAAGATATTACAAAAAAATAGTTAGGTAAGGGAAGTGCTAAAATTTTGCAACAATATGGGCCTTTTATTTGTCAGTTGAACAGAACTTTAAAGTTCGTCTGATAAGTATTCTTCGAAGGTAAGTGATTTCCTTAAATACAAAAGTAATTAATGAATCTGAAGATGATGATAGAAGAAAACGCATAGCTTGATTAAAGAATTTGCATAAAACTTATCACAGAAAGAGGCGTGCAGAAAAAATCCTTATTAATATCATACTTTCAAAGCCGAGCTAGCTTGAAGGAGGCTATATTCATATATGACACTGGTCAACAGTCGTTTTCTTACCCTAGGTATAAGATTTTGATAAATTTGTGTCCACAGTTCATGAAACTATCAATGATGTTATAAGATTTGTTCCCGTTTATTTTTAAAGTTTTATTTCCAATTTGCTTTAACAAATCAGAGTTAAAAAAGTAACTAAAATATTTGCAAAGTCAATTTTGTTTTGAAAAAAAAAGAATGCATCAAAGTAAACTAAAATCTCGAAATCACATATTATAGTTCAATAAACGCTTTTGATGAGCTTGTCTTTCATAATTTTCCAGTCGACTATCGTTTCTTAAGAACTAGCAGCAATATGCCGTCATGTGCGATCCACATCAATATTGACTTCATTTTTTTCTATCACTTTTGAACCATTCGTCCTGTTCCTTTCTATAATTTGCATAATTATCCCAAAATTTATTCAGATTATTACGGAGTTAGTTCCACTTGATACAAAAATTTGCACCTAGAGATAAATTCAGTTTGACAGCATATTTCGAACAGTGTCTGCATAATTTGGTACTTGGTGGCTGCCTAAAAAAGTTTCGACTATCAACACAAATCTTTTTCAAGCTTCAATTTACGAAACTGTTATAAGCTTAACGCAATCTGTATTTTTCGTTATTAGCCGTATTTGAGGATAAACAAATAGTCCACCTTGAGGCTTTACCATACCAAGCTTCGACAATTTTTTACCAATGTCACTAAATCAATATCCTTCCAGGCCAAAGGCTTTGAGAAACACTTTAACATATCCTAAGTTGATTATGTATTAAATCCCTGAGTGTTTTTCTGTAGATATTTCACCCTCTTATTAGTAGACTGCACCGATACCTATGTATTTGGTGGCATCATTATTTTGAGTAGTCCATGCGAATTACTTCTGGAATGGAAGCGAGATTTACATTGAGTAAAGCAAGATATCTTATAGACTGTAATTCTGATATCTCAATTTTTGATTTTTAAATAACTTTTTGCATAATTTTTTGCATATTTTCGGTAAAGATCACAGAACCCTAATCATGACTGAAAAACTATACATTTATTAATAAAAAAGTCGAGGATTATCAAATATGAGATATGAAGGGTGATACAGATAGAGATAGAGATTTCCTACTTTTTAAAAACAATAAAACACATAAACACGAAACTTCATATTTAATTGGGAATGTTTATTATCGTTCGAAAGAACATATTTTGGCAAGCATTTTTTGAAGATTGTCTCTTTCAAATGTTGGCCGCGGCATCAAAATTTGCTAACTCATCCCAGGCAACAAAAAAAAAATCGGCTTTGTAAAGCTGTGTTATTTTTCATAAGTAAATTAGTTATATGAAAGCTCGAAAAAGAGGTGTGAAACGAACAAGCCAGGTGGTATAAATAATTATCAATTAAGTGCAGTAAAGTGGGAACGATAGAGATGGGGAGAGAGAGAGAGATAGACGTGCCGTTTTGGATTGCTTTAGTTAGTTTAATTATTTTACTCTCAAAACATTAGATGTCGTTACACTGTATCTAAGCGTTTTAAGCGCAGAAAATAAGCGTTGAATACATATACATATTTAATATAAAACATACATACATACACACATACATACAATGATTCATTCACACATCCGCATACACCGAATTGCTCCCGACAATAAATATCACAGAACGAAGTTTTGAAACGTTGCTTTATCGCTGTCGTTGCAACAACTTTTTAACCGCCACTGCACAAACGGGCGACAACAACAAAAGCAAACAACAGTTCTAGCTGTCACATTGCGAGCCAACGTCATTTATTTCATTCTCGTTCATATACACACATGACCATACAAGGGGCAGAGTTGCCACCATTTGACACGCGCACACGTGTGTGTGTGCGTGTGTGCATAGAAATATCGAAAATACAATTAAACGCATGTAAACATTAAATGACAACTCGCTGCGCAGCAAACACGAAACACCAAGGAAATTTCACCGCCAAAACGCAGCGAAAAGTAATGAAATGCAATGAAATGAAATGAAACGAATTGCTTTGCCAACTCTGATCTGCTGGAAATGTGCACAGATTTCATGTTGCATGAATGAATGAAAATGTTGCTGCCACCGCATGTTGTTGGCGCTGCTGTGATGAATTTCCGACTGCTAGCGCAATTTCGCGGCTACAAAATTTGTAAGATTAGTCAGCGTTAAATGGAAACTGCAATAATTTTCGTGATTTCGTGAAAATTAGTTTTCCGGACGAAGGCAGACGGGAATTAGAAACGTGAATAGCGAAAACTTTGTTACAGAACAGAACGTAGTTCTGCTTACCTAAAAACCATTTTAAACTAAATTATAATTAGAACTAAGGCCGCATGAGTAAACTAAGGCTGTAATCAGACGGTCCAATTATGGATTAGCCTAAATATATGGTGGAGTAATCCTTCAATAGCAACTCCAAAGTATTGGCTTAACGAATTTCACGTGACCACAGATCGGTTTGTGATAAGTCAAATGCGGGTGCCTCGAAAAAGCCAAAACCGTGAGAAATCTAACCAAAGTAATGTGATCAGGAATTAACTGACTGATGGTTGATCAAGCGCGATAAAGCTGAGACAATAGACTTCGTAGAAAACAGCGACCATTCTGTTCAGATCTCAAAACAATGCTCACTCTGCAGAATTTTCGTCGACTATGAAATGTGATCGGCTAAAAATAAACTTGTCAAAAAAAATTTGCCGTGAGGACTTTTAAATTTACCTACCTCCGAATAATAAGAGCGATCTTGTATAAACGTATTCCAAACGAGTTTCTTCGACGTTTCATAACCATCATCGAATTGTAATAATAGAAAACGGAGACCAAAACCAGTCGAAACATTGAACCTTCATGATAGCTTACGTAGGCTGCTATAGATCTATCTCTGTCGTAGGGCAACACTAAAGTTTGTTGCCTGAGGATGTGCAATCTGTGACATTTCCATTGGAAAGTTTTGACATTTTTAGCATAACATCACTCAGAAACGTTTTCTCATTTAATCGTGAATTGTTTTATTTACAGGAATTAAAAATTCATCTCTGAATTAACTCGTGAACATTTTCGTGCGATCATTTTTCACAATTTTCGACGTGGATTATCACGACTAAGAGTGCATCGATGAACTAAAATCTTTGTATGGCTATGAAGCATCCTCTTATAGCAGGGGGGGGGGGGGGGGGGGGGGGGTGGGGGGGGGGGGTGGGGGGGGGGGGGGGGGGGGGGGGGGGGGGGGTGAAAAACTGTTACAACGAATTCAATCGTGGCTGACTCTCGCTCAAAGACGAATTCCGTAAGGTCGTCCAAAAAACAGCCGTTGTGCCAGAAAACATCGATGCCATACGTGAAGCTGATAATGCAAGGCCGTCATGAACATACGTTCAGATGAGGCGCATGCCTATGCCTTTCTCGCCACCAGCATACATTCGATTTGCATGAACACCTGGCCGATTCAAAAAGGTTTGTTTCTCCTTGGATCCCGCACAATTTGACAATCTCTCGAAAAAAGCTCGTGTGGATTGGTGTAAAGAAATGCTGAAAAATACGATCGCGGTGCTTCAAAGACGTTTATAGATCGACACAGGTGACGAATCATGAATCTATGCGTCTGAGTCCGAAAAACAAAACAGCCAATCGACCGTGTTGGTCTTCCAAGACGAACCTAATCCACGAAAGTTGTTCGTGGAAGAAGCACTTCGAAGCAAATGCTCGCCTGTTTCTTCGGCAAAACTGTCACGTGGCGACTGTTCCGCTTGAGCAAACGTAGTGACGGTTCAATTCTGAGGGTATACCACCATTTGTTGCACCTGAAGTCTTCGGAGAAATTCGACAAAACGAACAAGAGAAGAACGAATCATTGTGCAGCCATGACAATGGCGAGTCTCACACATCGGCTCAAACCAGCGCCTTTTTGAGCCGCCAAAACGCCGAATTGATAGGTCATCCGCCGTACAGCCCTGACTTGGCACTCAATGACTTCTTTTTATTTCCACACATCAAAAAAATAATGCGTGTCACGATTTTCGTCGCCAGAAGATGCTGTTGAAGCATTCAAAAACCATGTTTTGGAGGTGTCTCAATCAGAGTGGAAAAGTGCTTCAAATTGGTTGAGCGCATGCAAAAGTGTATAAATCTTGATGGAGAATATTTTGAAGAAACAATAAAACCATTTTCGTTGATAAATATTCCTATTTTCATTATTAGGCCCAGAAAAAAAAAAAAAAAAAAACAAAAAATATAAACCATATATAGCAGCCCTCGTATCTACTCCGAAGATTGCGAAGATTGTTCTATCAGATTGAAGGGCACTATTATTTGGAATTCAAAAGATGTCATCTACATCGACTACTTAGAGAATAAAGGAGCATTTTTTTTACCTAAACAACATATCGAATTACAACTTAGCCAGCGCCATGCTCAAATGAGTAGAATTGGGCAACGACCTCGCGGTTCCCATATTCTCCTAAAAGTGTCCTCTTGCAACTTCTCTTTTGTACGAAATACGTAAATAAAGACGTTAACCCCTCCACAAAAACTAACTTCGTAAGCTTCCAAAAAACGTACTTTGAAGGCGTACTAAACAACATTAGTTGAATCAAACAGAAATAAGGTAAACTAAATAGTAAGAACTGTTGAAATATACAAAGCAATCGGAACAAGGGAAATTAGCTAATTTATGAAGGATCGCCTTGTAATAATACGAAAGTGATCCCAAAGGAAACAACAAAACAAAAAAAAAATAATTCTTGAGCTTACAACCGCTTGTAGGACATCTCATTGTGGTATGAACCCTTCCGAAAAATGCTTTCATAATCACTGTTATAACTTGAACAGGGTATATTAAGTTTGCTACGTTACTGCAACACTTAAATGGAAACGTTTAAAAACCGAAACCATTTAAATATCCATATAAATTATCTGCATGACGAGATCTTCCGACTTGCCAATGTCTTTCAGACCATCCGTCCGTCTACCTGTATATACGGTAACCAACTCAGCTCTGAGGGTACTCGACGCAGTACCCGCCGATGGAAGCAGAGGAAGAGACAAACCTCCGCTCCTTTGGAAAGGCCAGGTAGAGAAGGACCTGGCCACACTTGGAATTTCTAATTGACGCCAAACAATGAAAAGGAAAGACGACTAGCTCGCTGTTGAAAACTCGGCTATAAGCCGTGTATAAGCCAATAAAGAAGAAGAAGAAGTTCCTTTGTGTATGAGATATCGATTTTTTGTTCTTTTTTTGCCAGGGAGCTGCACATTTGTCGGATCCGCTGATATCGGATCGCCATATATAGCATATAGCTGGCAAACTGAACGATAAAATTTCTTCAAAATGTGGAAAACGAGATAGATCACGAGATATCTTCACGAAATTTGGCATAGATTTTTGTTTAAGCCAACATTGATTGTTAAGCAGGTTCACTTTCTGAAGAAATTATTTAGATTGCATTACTATAGCATATAGCTGTCATATGAACAAGCCGGTCAAAATCAAGTTTTTTTAAGGAATTTAGATTAAAAACTTTTCTTTCTGAATGTGGTTAAACTTTTGAGAATTCGGCTCAAAGCAAATAATAGCTACCTATTCTTTAATCGTTTAGCTTTTTCAATCTTCGACAGTTGCTGGGATAAAACTAAAACTGGAAGTGTTCACAGAGTCATCGACAAACAAGCTAAACAGTAGACACAAAAAAGTTAGGAATAGGCAAGGCGCAAGTTGTCATTCATAGTTCTGAGTATTGGTAGTGATTCTACATTACTTCTAAAAGAATTTTTGTGAACCATTAACAGGCATTCTGTAAATTTTTAACATAACCACTGATCTAGCTACAGGTCCCTGTTTCTGCTTTCCTCCTTTCTTTTTGACTAGGAAACGTTTTATTTGACAGACTTCGGTTCATATAAAAAATTCGTTTTTATTTTCACTGCAAATTAAAGTAAAAATCGTTTTAGTTAACACACTTAATTAACCCCCTTTTTCACGGGCGGTGATTAGATTACTTGAACTAAGAGCTCAGAACTCTGGCGAAAGTTCTCTGCAATCTAGAGCTGAATACGCAGGCAGTAATTTAGGGCGCTTCTCGTTGCGTTTAGTCTTCTAATATTTGAATCTCGTCACAGTTTTATTTTTCACATACATTTCCACAAATTACTGATGACCATACTTTCATGAAATCTGAAATATTTTCACTCGATGCAAAGCTGGCTTTTCATAAAAAATATAAAATTTCCAGTTCCTGGTATATAACCATTGGCATTTACATATATTTGCAAAAGTAATTTTTCACAAACACATAAGAAGTGCAATTCCTACATAATCATAAATGGCAATTTTTAAAACCAATTGAGTTTACGACACCAAACCATTTAATTTCGGCGCCCCGAGCAGAAAGCAATGAAGTGCTTAGAAATATGTGCAAAATTGGAGCTTGTCCTAAGAACTTAAATCAGAATTATGTAAAAATGTTGAGGCATAAAAACAACAGCACAAAGCAAAACACAGGCACACACTAACAGAAAATGAAACAAACAGTTAGGACGCCAAAAAATATGCTACAATATTAATAACATGAGCATAACAAAAGGCGCAGTCCCCAAAGGGCAGGAAAAAATGAATATGCAAATAAGAAATGTGGCAGAAAAAACAAAACAAAAGTGCTAATGCCGCACACGCATGCAAGTGCAAGTGTATTAATGTGTTTACTAATATATATGTGCTTGTATATATTAATATATATATGTGTATGTATATGAAATCCTGAAACTCAAACACTTGTTTTGATATAAGCATACAAGCATATGTATGTATGTGCTTGAATGTGTGAGTAAATTTGTGCATGTGTTTGCGTGTGCGTGTAAATACTAATATAAACACATGCATATTTCCTCCAAAAACATTTCGTTTAACTTATAATAATATTAAACATCAGACAGCCTTTGAATTGAAAGTAAATATACGCCAAAAGCGACAGCAGATTTTCAAACACACACACACATACATATATATGTGCAAGTGAGTGAACCTGATTTGCTGCTGGCATGTGGTGGGGGTGCGGTATTTTAGACGAGGTCAGATTGAATGCAAAATGCGAACTTATGAAAACTGAAAGCGGCGAAAAGAAAGTCTCCTGAGCCGTAAACAGTGAGTGCAAAGAGAGATTTTGCCGATACACACAAACACATACATATATACATGTATATTTGAAATGCTAATATGTATATTTGAACATGTATATGTGTATCTGTGCATGTTTGTGTGCATACGAGCATAAGAAAGTCGACAATTGCCTGCTGCGCAAGCTTGTCAATGGCAACGCGTGGCGACTTGCATGTACGTGGATATTTTTGTAAGCAATTTACACTGCATTAAGGTGGCCCTATCCTGGGGGCAGTAAAAAAAATCCGTGTTGAAGGTCGTAGAGATAATTTATGAAACAAAATAAATTTTCAATACAAGGACTTTATTTAGAAAGATGAATTTGCATGGCAGATATGTGCTACAGTAACCCGATCTAAGCAATTTTCGAGGAAATTATACCGAAGCTTTGACTAATAATTCAAAAATTTCGTGAAGATATCTTGCCAAATAAAACAGTTTCCATATAAGGACTTAATTCCGGTAGTTCAATTTGTATAGCATATAACAGGTGATCCAAGTAGAGGTACTTTTTCCATCAGCTTTTTTTGTCATGTTCTTTTTGTTCAGTATTGTTTCGCATTTCATCATGGAAAAACTTACGCCTGAACAACGTTAACAAATCGTTCAACTTCATTACGATAAGTCACGCTCTGTAAAGAATGTGTTTCGCGCTTCGATAAACTTATGGTCAACTCAACAGTGTAACCGTAGCTGAGAGCTGACACATAGAACGACGACACATTTTACGTCGATATCTTAAATTGAAATTGTACGAAATACAGCTTGTGCAAGAACTGATGCTGCTCGATGGGCTCTTGAAAAGTTCCAGGAAGATCCGAGGTTTTCGAGCCAAATTTTTTTCAGCGACGAAGCCCATTTCTGGCTCAAAGGGTATGTAGACAAGCAAAATTTCCGCATTTGTGACGAAGAGCAACCTGAAGAGATTTAAAAGCTCTAAGAAAAACAAAAAAAAAACATTTGGTTGTGGGGTTGTGGGCACTGGCCGGTGGTGTCACAGGTGGCCATTTTTTCTATTTCTCAAAAATATAATAACGTAACCGTCAATGGCGACCGTTACCGCGCCATGATAACGGACTGTTTGATGCCTGCAATTGATGCTTGTGATCTCAGAGATATTTGGTTTCAACAAGACAGCGCCACTTCCCACACACATTTCATCAATCAATGGAGTCAGAAGTCGAAGTGTTTCTTCGGTAAGCAGATAATTTCCCTCGTGAGATACACTGCGCATCATCAGGTTAGCACACCTATCAGCCTATCAGCTTTATATAATTGCTCTTGTAGTTGGTTTTGTTAAGATGCAGCAAAATTATTTTACTCTATTTTTCTGATCTTCGTATACACCATCACTAGCAAAGAGAACATGTGAAAGAAAGATCCCGTTATTTGGTTTTTGCTATTTTCTATTATTTTTTGGGGATGGAAATGTGTTGTATTTTTTGCGTCATCAGGTTACTTAGCACATGCAAATTCTTTTCAGTTTATCTTCAACAGTTGAATACGTATTGCAACCAATTTTTTTATACTGCTAAAATAAACTATTAGCTTTAATATAGGTGAAGGAAAATCGCTATCTTGTTGAGGAGATCCAAAATTGAACCTTACAAGGAAGCAGGGCTGTCAATAATGTCAATATCCAAAAAATGGGCAGAAGTCTGGTAAAGTTATATAAGGCCATTCCTCAGCAATTAGTTGAATTATGGCAAAAAATAAACACAAAGGAGGGGGACTAATATATTATTTCCGCTGCTGATAAGAAGAGCAGTTTTGAGAGAAGCCTCAAACTCTCACGCCTCGACCGCAAAGATTAGGGGCAAATTTTAATGTTAAAGCGCGGCTTATCTACAATTCAAAGAGTGGATATGTACTACTCCACATTTAAAAAGACTGAAATGACAAGAAAAAACCCCCTCTAACCGTTGCTAGAAAGGAAGTGCGCTTGAATTTCTGCGATGGAAGCCACATGACACATGAAATACTGATTGGCCCCCGCTACGTTGCCATTCTCGGATGAAAAAAAATAATTTGGAAGGTCCGGACGGATAACAACTACTAATACTTCCATGATCTTCGCAAAGAGGACCATCAGTTTGGATCGCCTTCATAGTAGGATGGGGGGTGTGGTGGCGCCATCTCCTCATTACGGTAACGTGCGAGTTACAGTGTTTAAACCTATACAAAATGAATGCAAACACTTACAAAACGTACTTGAAATAGCTTTTCCCCATTTCCAAAGCGTTGTCCGGAGATCTGCCCGTGGACTTTCTAACACGAAAATGCCCCCGATCTACACTGCCCGGGTGGTTAAATTCATGGATTGAGGACCAAAAATGTCCGTCTAATGCAGTGGCCGCCTTATTCAACCGACGCATCATATAATAGAAAAAACGTATGGGGATGGCTAGCTCGTAAAGTTTTACGAGTCTGGGAAACAATATTCTAACAAAGAGGAGCTAATTGAAGGCATCAAGGACCCTTGCGTCCACCACTTCACTTACTTATATTGGAAAATTATATGAATCGCTTCCCAATCGAAATCTATGAGGTAATTCTCAACAAGGGAGATCAACACATTATAATTTTGTATAAAAATGTTTAAAGTACTATATGCAACAGTTTAATAAAAATTTCATGTGTTCAAAAAACTTTTCAACAATGAAAAAAAAATGATGTTGTGCTAACCTGATGAACCAAATTAGATTTGTTAATTTTTATGTTATTTTTCGACAAAAAAAAAAAAACAAAAATATTATTACACAAAATAAAAAAAAACAGTATTTTTTTGTTTTATTTAACTCGGAGTTGAATGGGCCATAAACAAGAATAATTTTTATTAATTTTAAAAACATTAGCGCTTTATTTTTCGAACCTAAAGCACTAACACGATGGTATATGCTAACCTGATGATGCGCAGTGTACATATGTAAAGTCTAAAGTCTACGCGGACAATCCAGTTCGATACAGGTCTTGGAACTAAACATCACGCGTGTCGCCAGTTTGCAGTCAAAATGGTCGAACGAGTCATCGAAAATTAGACTCACTGAATGGACGGTCTGAGACGTAACCGCGGCCAAGATTTAAAAGAGATAATCTTCAATATATACAATATTCAATGTTCTTTCGAATGATAATAAACTTTTCCACCTAAATTTTAAGTTTCAATATGTTTTCTGTAGTGTTAATGCCATATCAGCGGGTTTTAGGTAGAGGCCTGCAATTTATATTTTGGTATTTTTTTCAAAATATTCTCCAAGAGAAATCATTCGGTCACGAACCGCTCTAAATGAACCACTCAAAAATTACTGCTCTGCGTTGTTCTAGTGGAATAGTTGCGACAAGTCCAATGCTTTGTGCGTGACAACTTTTATTGGATTCGGCTCATCTTGAAACGCCCTTATTCCACACCTACCACGATGTCACAAAATTCATGCAATATTAAATAAGCTGTGGAGCTATAGTTTATGGGGTATAGCAGTTTGGGTGAAGCAACTTGTGTCAATTTACAAAAAAATTTAAAAAAATGCATTTCGTGTGACAATAAAGCATTACATTTTGGAGGAAAAAATTATGTTCAAGCCACAGTCTAGATTGATTGATACTACATGGACTCGGCGTTAGGGAAACTACGCGTTGAAAAATGGTTTGCTTAGATTGAACGAGGCATAATGAGCGCCGATAACAATGAAGGCAGTGGAGACTTTGCAGAGGTTGTTACGACGAAAACATTAAAAATGTTGGCAAAATAATTTTGTATGACCGTAAAGTGATGTTGTTCGAGATAGCAGACACTCTAAAGATATCAATTGAATGTATACATCATATCATTCACGAATATTTGAGTATGAGAATACGCTGCGCCGAGTGGGTGCCACGCGAGCCCTCTTTTAACAGGTAGAACAGTGTTTTTAGATGTTCAAATGTAATAATCCCAAGTTTTGTGATTACGAAAAAAACGGAGTCCAGTAGATAATCTGCCGAACAGACTACACGTAGTAAACCGACCAAAAAGCTTGAAGAATTGTAACATTCGGCTAGCACGATTATGGCATCGGTATTTTGAGATGCTCAAGGTATAATATTCATCGACTGTCTTCAAACGGGAAAAAACCATTAACAGCGACTATTACCTTGTATTATTGGAGCGTTAGAGAGACTACATCGCGAAAAAACTGCTCCATTTGAAGAAGGAGAAAGTGCACACTCTTACAAATCTATCAAAACGATTCATGAATTGGGCTTCGTATTGTTTGCGCAACCAACGTGTACTCTAGATCTGGTCCCCAGCTACTATTTTATGTTCTCAGATCTTAAGGATCGCTCGCTGGGAGAAAGTTTTGCGGTAATTGCGGAGTCTTATTTTTGTAAAATATTTTTTTCACCGCCATAATTTTTGTATCAAGTATATTGAATTATCAACACAAATTTTATCAGTTTTTTTTTATGATAGCCTACGAACTTTCCAGCCACTTTTATATGCTGATCCCACTAATGCCTATATTTATCACAATCTCAAGACGCCTCTGAAAATCTGATCTGATCTGATTTTAGACGACCTTCACGAAATTGGTCTTAGAGCGACGTACGATCTCGATTGGATTCATCATACCATCGACAAACACTGGCTGTTGTGTGTGTACGCAACTCTTAACAAACGAAAAAATCGGCCATAGGAAGTAAATTTGGTCTTCTTACGAACCGCCCTAATTTACACGCCACATATAATAACGTGTGCTTAACCGAATGCAAATCAATTTAAATACAGCTACATACATACACATAACACACACATATAAATCAAAAAATACATATAAGTACACTCATGTGCTTTTATCTAAGCACATTCATATGAAATGCACCACCACATTGGCATTTGGCTGTGAGCCATCGCTTGAAATATTAGCTTTCATGTCTAGCCTGCAGGCTTGTTGACATGGCCTACTTCATTTATTTCGGTTTTTTGCACAATTTAATTTCATACTTAGATTTAAGTATGCACATACAGACACACATATGTGCCACTATGTTGAAAAGTTTAGGGTCAAGTGTGTGGTTATGGATGAACCTTGACTTACAAGTCGACGGCAATCTAATGCAGTTGCTCTTTTTAAGTGTATTTGTGTTTGAATGTATGTGTGCACTATCATTTCTAGTGGTGATAAGAATTAGTCTAAAATAAACAAGTTTAAGTATTGCAATGAGACTAAGTCTTAGATAAGTCAAGCTTCGTACAATTTGCTTATGTATTTTTAAGAAACATAAGAGGATAGATTAACCAGAATAACCAAAAGCGCCAATATGGCTTATAAACATTTCTTAGAAATACTTTAATTTGCATAAATTTCCAGTTGAATTTGATGATAAACGCATTTTTAATAAAATCAACTTAATTACATATTGTACATAGATGTTAAAACTATTTTTCATCTGCCTCCTTCAAATGTCGTAACAGTTACAGTGAACTTGTACAGAGAAAGCTTACATTCGCGCTTCTCAAAAAGAATTCCCAAGTGCCGTGATTTTCAAATAAAGAAAAAAAAATTGTTTGCAGATAGGAATGCTATATTATCCTAGTGTGACTTAATGTATGATTTGATCTCATCACCATGTCCCATAAATAATTCCGTAACTAAAGGGTGATCCATTTCAAGATTTCCAACTTTTTAAAGAAAAAACATATTATTATTATTCGAAAGAACATTCTCCAGCAATTTTTTTGATACTCTTGTAAACTGTTGCTACAACTGTTACGATACCTGTTGTTCCCCTAAAACTAAGCGAGAAAGATATAGAATTATATACAATATATACATGATCAGGATGAAAAGAAATGATGAAATCTGGTTGACTGTCTGTTTGTCCGTCCGTCCATCTCAGTGCAAGCTGTAACTTGAGTAAAAATTTAGATATCTCGATGGAATTTGGTATGTGGGTTCCTTAGTACAAGAAAGATTACGAGCTCGTAATGGACGTAATCGGATTACTGCCACGCCCACAAATCGCCATTAGCCAAAAACCTAAATAATTACGCCAAAGATATTAAATTTAAATCTGACATGGTATGAGAAAGCTTTATGGGAGTTGGTGTTAAAATTGGATGATGGGCATGGCACCGCCCACTTTTTGGTGAAATCCTATATCTCAGGACCCGAGTGACAGATTTCAAAATTTCTTCCTATACTTTTATGTCCAAGAACGTGAATTTTCTTAACAAAGTTTTTTTTCACAGACGCTAGCACGAGCTGTTTTTCGAACAAATTTAGTTGTTTTGGATTCAATCGTGTTTTCACTTTCTTTAGGCCCAATTGATTTCTCAAAATTCAATTCTTTTACATTACTAACGTGTTGATCATCAGTTGATGTTGATAGCCGTCCTTGGTGTGATTCGTTGTCAACGCGTTCTTGATCCTCTTTAAATAATTTGTACCACACAAGCACACCTGCTCACGTCGAACTATTATCACCGCAGGCTTTTTCAAGCATTATGTATTTAAAGGAAGTTCTTTGTTGAATATTTGAACTCATCGTATAAATCGCCGAATGCGCTTTATGAACTTCAGGAGCACAAGCATTTACTAAAGAGTAACAATTTTCTTGTGAACGATTAGTCTCTTTTGTTATTGGTTGGTTAACTAGGTCAACTAAATACAAGAATAATCTCGATTTCACAACAATGAAGGCCCAGAATTCCTAAGTATGGCTCAAAACGAACATATTTGCACAGAAACAGTTATCAATATTAGCCATAAATTTTAGTCAATTCGCCTGGTTTATAGAAGATATGACTGCCGAGATGCTTCCACTCTAGTCTAGCGAATACTGGATAGTTTAAAGAAGGGGTTCCGATGTTCCCATTTTACCTTCACTAGAGTACTTGGCAAAGCATTAATTCCTTCACCACAAAATCAGTGTCAGGATTGACATACATATCTGGGATTTTGTCGTATTTTAAGTGAAACCGCATCGTTTTTGGGCGAATCTAATATAATCTATCCGATCTAATCTCTCATAACTAATAAACAAAGACAAGGAAATCACAAATTTCATAGAAGACTGATAGGTTGTATTTCTAATTATATATGAATGAAAGCATCATTGACCATATTTGTAACAGTTAGCTGGAAGCAGAAGTATCCTGTGACTTATAGCCCTATATATTGAAACACTTAATTAGTTATTGCTCTATATGCACTTTATTGCTTTCAGAAAAATTGTTTAAAGCTAGGATAGGTATAACTGTTGCCCATAATATTTGGCGAAATCCAACACATATAAGGAACTTTTCATAACTTCACCAAAACCACACCAACATACGGCTCAGCCACATACTTGCTTGGGTCAATGATAACACTGAAAATATATAACGAGATGAAAGAAGTTACTTATACATTTAAGAGCATCTTTATCCTATTTTCTAAACAACACAGCTGCTAATCCCACAAAAGCAGACTCATAAAACTGTGTGACTTTCCCCCACACTCACCCGTCATGATAACCCGACTGCATTGACGAAGTAATCACCTCCGCCTTGGAACCAATATCGAAGTACTGATTGATATTCAAACTCTGCTGGTTGCCTCCCAGATTGAGCACAATCACAAACATGTCGTCACCCGCTGCCTGACTGTAGAGAAAAGCGAAAAAAAACCGAGAATTAATGCCGAAGCAAAAATGAGCAACAAATAGCAATCGAACATTGAGGCACGGCAGCGCTCAATGCTTCTTCAGTGGCACCAATATGAAGTGCATTATGCAATGAGTGCGTATGAGTGGCGCCACTTGAGTGCATTCTCAGTGCGCCAAACAACTAATGTCAAGTTTTTAGCGACAAATATGCCTACTGCAGTATATATTTGTATGTATTCTGCATGCAAACTTTCCACTCACCGTGAGTAGATGATAATGTCGTTGCCGATTGCTTTTATCTTTAATGCGCCATCTTGTAGCGAGCGCATTTGGCGTAGGCGAATTAATTTCATAAATAACTGTAAATGACTCTTGGGAGCACGCAATTGTGCCAAGGCATTATTTGTGCGATAATTACTGGCGACTGGCAGCCAAGTGCGCGCGGCGGACGAGAATCCTACAAACGAGAGAGATATAGAGAGTATTATAAATGAGTTCCAATATTTGGACAAATCATGAATTAAACAAGTCAAATTTTAATATTTTAAACATTTAGCTTTCTGTGCTAACCCACCTGCATTCTTCGTCGCATCCCATTGGTAGGGTGTACGGCAGGGATCGCGCGAATAGCTCTCATAGTTGCTGGGGTTTGCATTGCAGCCTTGCGGGTCGACAGTTTGCTCCCAGGTGACCTTTCCATCTGTCATGGCCAACTCTTCGCCCTAAAAAATTAATAAAAAAAAGTTCTTCAAACTTTATCTAAAGATATTTGAAGTGCTTTTACAAAGCTTTTTCATGAAATCAGAATTATCAGTGACGATTTCAAGTGTTCTTTGGGAATGTTTGGTCACATTGGCGAAACATCTTAAACAAAATGAGGCTGATAGTCTTCCTAGAACTAGAAAGCTTTTTTAACCTTTTAGCTGCAAAAAGACCCGATAAGAAAGTGAAGTCAAAGAGGCTGAAATAGAACGACTAAAAGAAAAGTATTTCTGGTTTTGAAAATTAGTTAGCTCCTAGTTTTAGTAGTAACTGAAAATTTCTGTAAAACCTCGACAATTTATCTCCAATTTCTTTAGATTTCGCAAGACTAAAATGTCATAAATGCGCAAACAAATGAACCAGTTATTAAAATATATCACAAGACGCCAACACTGAACCCACAAACCTGCAAAAATTACTAAATATTAGCAATACATACATTGTAGGTCACCGCATTTCCCGGCAAGGTCTGTAGCATGATCGTGAACAAGTCCGCACGTTGTACGCCCAAACGTGTAGAATACCTCGGATTATCGTGGTTACCCAAGACCCAATTGGCTTGCACGCCCAAAGGCATACGTGTTATCCATTGCTGAATGTAATCCACAACTTGTGGCGCCGTGGAATCATTCTTCAAATTTCGCATAAGGTAAAAATTGAAAGGCACCATGGAACCATTTCGCTGGCCATCTCCGTAGTACAACATTAAATTATCCAGACTTGTATAGGCCTCAGTTAAGAGTACGATCGATTCGCCACCTTTTTCTTTACGGTATTGCTCAACGAGTTCACGCCATTGATATACCATCTCTATAGATTCCGGTTGATCTTGTGTATAGATGTGCTTCAAGTGACACTCGTCGTCGGGATCTGGACAGACGCTTACATTATCAATAACAGGCTCATCAGGGTAGCTACCATTCGCATATGCTTCTTTCTCAAACATGAATGGAAGAGCGTCAATGCGAAATCCAGAAATACCAGTATCCAACCAATAGCGCATCACCTCTTTCATTTTGGCCACAACCAATGGATTACGGAAATTCAAATCTGCCTGTTTGATGGAGAACTGATGTAAATAATATTGTTGACGCTTGTCGTTCCACTGCCAGGCGCTGTAACGGAATGCGCTGATCCAATTGCTCGGAGGCTGACGTTTACCGTTTGCATCCACAGTGCCATTGGACCAGACGTAGAAGTCTTCGTAGCCCGGTTCACGATTCACCGACTTCACAAACCATTCGCACTCGTCACTCGTGTGATTGGGCACAAAGTCGAGTATTATACGTATACCAACTTGTTTGGCGCGTGCGACAAGCGCTTTGAAATCCTCCATTGTACCATATTCGGGGTGTATGGCATAGAAATCGGAGATGTCGTAACCAAAGTCAACCATGGGTGATTTGAAAATCGGCGAAAGCCAAGCGGCGGTGAAACCAACGTCTTTAAGGTACTGCAACTTCTGTGTTACGCCTGAAAATTGTGGAAAGAAGAAACTATAGAAATATATTTCCTTATTACTCTTTATTTTCGAGTTATATATAAACATTCGCTCATATCATATAAAAGAATTTAAAGAAGAGCTTAAGTTTTTTTATTTTTGTGACAGAGGCCGAGATGTGAACGCTGGAACTTCTTGCGAAAAGTCACACATTCAATTCAGAATCTGCGATTTTTTAAAAATTTCCACTTAAAACTATTCAAACTTCATTGGGTATTTGGACTAAACTTCTAAAAACTCTGGGAAGCTCTTGAAAACTCTAGTTATAAAGCTTCATATTCAGTATAAAGTATGAAGAAATTCAGTTCTAAAATATACTCAACCAACTACCGATGGCTTTTATCCAAAGGATTTTTGTGAAATATCCGCAGCTTTCTGGCCAGATATCTAAACCAATCAAACGTTCGTGAGATTCGCGGCCTTAACAAAATCATCGCTGGCAAAATGCAGTAACAGGACCAATACCTCAGTAGGAATTTCTACATCAGGCCATTCTACGAGCAATAAGCTGATGGAAACCGGACGGCAAGCGGCATGAGTAGAGTCAAGGGACCTCTGCTTAACTCATGAAAGGCTCTACACGGCGCTAGTCAGAGATAGCTAGAAAACTGAAGGTAGACCGCCGCCTTGGGCCCAAAATCGTGGAACGCTACGGGGCCGGGTATAAGGTAAAATAGTCGCATCTCCAGCGAGGAATGGAAGAGAGTGGCGACAGTTATCTCCTCTGTCTTCCTGAAGGTGGTCAGAAGAAGCCCCATGCCACCCCCAAGTTGTGAGAGTGATGGGTAGAACCATGGCCTTCATAAGCCCATTAGATGTACCGATGAACGATCTGCTGTCCTATGGCAGGAGGCAGTCTATCGGGTAAAGGAGCGACAAAAAGAGCCACATTGGACGCTACAGACAAAGCAGACTTTTGACTTCGCCCTAGGGCTCGCATCTGGTTGGCAGCTAGCGCGATTGAGAAAATCCTTAGATACTGTATCCTTACTACCAACGCATGACTGGAGGGTAATATGACTGGAGCGACCCGAGGAACCATATAAAATTCGTAGTCCGTCGGTCCTCCAGTAAATACAAGGGAGATACGACAAATGGAGACGGTCAAACAGGACTCCGTCCTCAGCCTCGAACAGCTGTTTGAGGAGGTGCAGTCTGAAATATGGTCTCTGCCAATTTACCGCTTCGTCTAAAACAAGTCGAAGCTGATGTCGTCCTGATCTAGGAACCATGGCTGACTAGTAACGGCATCTCTGGATTGAGAAGGAATAGTTATAAGACTATGTCCAAATATGCAGATAGAACCAAAGCCTCTATGATGGAATGAAATAAATGAACGGTATTCCTTTCAACTAATTTCAGCAACGCTAATATTGTGACGGCAAAACTTAAGTGCGACGATGGAGATTTCTGGATAACCTTTGCCGCACGACGATGGGGTGGTACCACCTCCCTTATTGCTGAGGAAGACCTTGGCTGAAGCGTCACGAAGAAGAATCGGCGTCATCATTGCACCCTAATAACAGAGATGAGTCGTTTTTTTTTTGATTTCGTAGTTAGCGTTGTACATTTATAATAGAAGAAACTCTTCTACATTCGTGACTACAGGCGGGAAAGAGGCTTTTGGCCTCACACGGAATTGATTCTCTGATCTCAAACTTGGTCTTGGTCTTGGACGATCATTTTTTCTCTGGTCATAAATACATGGGGTTCAGTCGGAGAATGTCCGCCTAGGAATACAAACTGGGAAATTTTTCGCAAAGGTGACGAATGGGTCGAAATCTTCAGCTCGGTTTGTAAAACTGCACTGGATAACTTCTGTCCACTGAAAACACCGAAAGGCAGAGAGAAGCCTCTCTAGTGGACTATAGACCTCTAAGAAATTAGAGTGTTCTACAGACGATTATTCAATAAACAGGTAGGAGTGAGTCAGTCGACAGAGCATTGTATAAAACGGGACTTGCAATATACAAGTCCGAGATAAACAAGGCAAAGAGGAAACTTCATGAAAAAGATTCTGCGAAAAGTGGAAAACTGTCGTGAGTTCTCTAGGTTCAGGCGTAATCTCGCGAAAAACCTTAAACAGTGAAGACACACTTCGGATGCTTCTTGATGCTCACTTCCCGCGCAATAAGTCTTCTGGAGCAAGATGATTACGCAGCCTTTGTCGATCTGCTGGATAAACGGCACTTGACCTGAGCGATCAATTCGTTCAAACCTTTCATGTCCCCGGAACCAGATGGCATCTCACCAGCGCAGCAGCTGGTTGGTACCTGTCTATGCAAAGTGCATAAAACTGAGTTACATCTTGTGCCCTGGAGATAGGTCAAAGTTACGTTCAGCCCAAAAGCTGGTAGGGGCCCCCACATTATGGCAAGGACATCAGTCCCATCAGCCACTCCTCCTTTTTACAAAAAACTCTAGAGAAATTGATAGACTGTTTGGTCTCTCACTTGATGTGATCTTCTGGTTCCACGACACCATAGGTAGTCAAAACTGCACCTAGTGCCTTTCCAACTATAGGACTTAACGCTATCTTGCATATAATGCCTTTAGACATCGTCGGAAGGTGTATGGCTGTAAAAGTTGCTACCAAACTCAGAGAATCTAGGTTCTTAAAAGAACACGTGTCTGAATACTCGAAAATCCTCATACAGTTTGATTTTATACCGGATCACTTGGACCATGGAGTCGCCAAACCGAACTCTGGCAGCTCCTTTTCTGCTCATATATGGGCAAGGAAGTTGTGTGTGGGAGAAGCCATTGGAGGAAAGGAGGATCGGTCAAAACTTGTGGGTAAGGTTGGTGGAGGAGTTTAGGAGATTTCTATCAACTCTGGAGAAGTGAGCATCCCCTTAGAAAGCGGGGCGTCGATACTAGCCTTGAACTCATTAGCCTCGCCAACAATAGCTCTTTGTGATAAGACTGGTATGGGTACCAGACCACAGCGGAATCGCAGGAAATTTTAATGTTGAGGAGCTAGCAAGGAAAGGCACTCTATAGCCGCTATTGGAGCGGGTTTTCCCGTATTCTCTTGCGTTCTACTACTAAAGAAAAAAATCCTTTTGACCCAAGATCGATCGTAAAAAATCTTGTTATCTCAGTAAGTCTAGTTTCTCCCTATTTGTGGGGCTTTTAACAGACCATTGCCCTATTGGCGTCTCCGCTGTAAGGCTGGAAATTTTACCAAACGCCATCTGCAGAAGCTGTATAAAAGAAGATGAAAAAAGGAAACAACTCAACACTTCCTCTTTGACTGTCCCATGTTTCGGAAGTTAAGATTTAACTACTTGAGAACGCTTACCTTTAGACATCAAACCGAACTGACGTAAACCTAGGCTTAGTTAGGTACACATTTGTTTCGAATACAAAAGGGCTCTAACTATTACCGAACGGAATTTCTAATTTGACATTCTACATTTGAAAAAGTTCTCTGTCCCAAACCACATAGTGAACCGAACTTTGTCATCGATGCATAAAGTTCTCTTTTGTGTTTTTCAAAATTCACTTTCTACAAAAAGTTTTGGACATTCCTTCCTTAAAAATATTTACCATTTAAATCACCGATACCATCACCATCGCTATCTTTAAACGAACGCGGATATATCTGATAATAATTAGCATTTTCCCACCATTCCTTGGAGCGTACAAGATTTGAGCGAAACCCGAACAGGGCAGCCGCGGCCAGTAAAACACGACACACATGCATCATTAACCGTGTCACCATACGATTTTTAATATTTTTTCAAGCACAGCGTAAATTTACACCAAAAAAATTAACCCGGGAATGTGAAACACAACAACTTCGTTCAACCGCGGCGAATCGCAACTGAATTCTAAACTAGAACTCCACACGATATTTATAGGCCGCTTCCGATTTGATCTGAGTTGGTTACACTCAAAAAAATACTTGCACTTAAGTGACATTATTAAGACATGATATGGGTCCTCTAACAAAATAGGTGTTAATTAACGCAATTAATTAGATTTATGTTCAAATGTATGTAAATAAATATTATACAATGCATTCCGTGATGGGCTATTTTAGTTTTATGGCTTAATCATTTTGTAATCGCGGCCAATTAGCTAACTCGAATTTTTTGACTTGCTAAATAAAGCCATATAGTTTAGGTCATAGCACACTTCTAATTAAGGGAGAGAGTCTCTGCAACTGCTAATTATATAAATATATATGTTACCCCATATTTATGAGTTATTAAGCCGAGTCCCTGCCTCACTAAATTGGTCACTCAGTCACAGAATCGAGTCGCACCGCCGAGTTGAAACCACACACCGTAACTGAAATAGAAGTTGCTGGTGCTCGCTTTTTGTTAACACTTCTTGCGATAGTACTCGCCTGTCCAATACTCAGATTGTATTAAGCTGGATCCTACTATAATGACTCTCTTTTTTGTTCTCTCAACTCAATTTCTCAATTTCAACACGGCTGTCGATTCAAATACCAGCGATCATGTGATTCATGTTGCTTGACTGACTGTATAACGCTAGCAAAGCGGCTTTTTTGCTAACGTGAAAAATAAAATTTTTTAAGCTCAGAGTTCTAGTCTCATAAAGAATACTACCCTTTCAGGAAAGCAACAAGAAACCAAAACATAACGCTAGAAAGCAGAGTGTAAAATTGTATTGGGTGACCATAACTTGAAATTGGAGAATTATATTAATAACAGGGAAAGAGAGAGAGAGAGAGAAGGAAAGAAAGGTGTTTCAGCGCTGATTTATTACAACGGATGAAACATTACACTTCATCGTTCATGTTCATGTCCTGTTGCACTAAGAATTATGGATAAAGGTAATCTAATGACGATGTAGGGACCATGGTCCGATCCGGAATACAAGTGTTTCTGAGGTCAAAAAGCTTCTCCGAAAATCGAGGGAGGGACCGATAGGTATACAAGTGTTTCTGAGGCCTTCTTCTAAAATCTTTCGCAGTCAGCTTAAAACTTTTAGTATCTCTCCTTTGGATATGAAAAGCAGTTTATCCAAAGATTCAGCAAAAGCTATAATCGAGATTTGTTCAGTTGTATAATATTTCTTGGAGAAACAATTGAACAGATGCTAATATTATAGCACAACACTTCACAACATAATCGATCATTCATTTAATAAGCAAATTAACCGCTCAGTGTAACTGTAAATTTCCATTTCAAAAATTATGTTTTGTGCTCCATAGATGTCGGTAGTTCACTAACTTCAAAAAAACGTCCGTCACCGGTAGTTATCGGCTCAAGTATGCAATTACTTACACACACTCCATAGCCCCCCACACACACGCACACACATAAATGCATACAGTTGCATAATTGTGTTTTTGTGACGAATTTTGTTGTGCATCAATTTTGTTTCCGTTTAATTAACGTGCGAAAATTCGTAGCTCGCCGGAGTGTTGATTAATCGTAATTTTCATTATTTGCTTAGCAATTACACCGTTTAATTGGACATGTGAGAGCGCCCATTTACGTTCGCACAAAACACAGCAAAACAACGGCCGAATTTGTCATTAAGCACATATGTACATACGCGCGCGTGTGTGTGTGTGTAGCCATAAAGAGCAAATGATGTGTTGATCGCAATGAGTAGTCAATGGCTTGATAAGCATCTGCAGCGCGTTCGTAGTCACTTTGTGACGTCTCAATGGACATTAAAGTAGCGACACGTAAATATCAGATACAAATTCACTAAATTTAATTAAACAATTATTTTCTGCTTACTCCGTATTGCAGTGAAGTGCGAAGTTGTTGGGAATATCACACAAATAGGTTCGGATAGAGTAAAGACACTAGAATTTTAGCTTCCCAGTTTGCTGATGCATGTCTATAACAAAAAAACTTCTTACTAAATATCAGCTGAAAGTTAAATGCCTGACTCGAATTCTTCTTCTTAAATATTTAATTCGGATTTCTTATATTTTGAGTAATAATAAATAATATTTCAAAGAAAACCTCATTGCACTTGAATCTGAACATGAAGTTCCTGAAAAAATGTGTTGCGAAATTTCTGAAAACCAAATTCCGAATACTGTCGATTTCTATTTATTTTATTCATACATACACACAAGTATGTTACATATGTATAAATAAAAAGGCGACCAAAAAACTTCGAAGTCAGAGAACAACAACATAATTCTCAGAATGACAAACATAGCTTATCCCGAAGCTAGATTTCTACTGAACTAACAACAAAGCAATCAGGAATTCCGTTAATTTCAGGTGAGCCATCGGCAACCAGGCGGCAGCAGGGCAAGTCAACGTGTTTGCTGCAATCATTTTGGGTATTTTTATTTAAAATGTTTGTGTTTGTTGTCAGTAATGCTGCAGCAAGCCGAACGTATGTATTTGAGAGCCAAAATAATCTAATTGAGCCACTGCTTATCCAAAATTTTCCATATAAGTAAGGAATAAGTTCGGGTGTCACCGAACTTCTTATTTTTACCGTTATAAAGTGATAATCGAGATTTCATTATCCGTCATTTACATATTTTTTTATTTTGGTTCCTAATGTATATATTGTATTATACAGAGAAGGCATCAGATGGAATTCAAAATAGCGTTATATTGGAAGAAGGCGTGGTTGTGAACCGATTTCACCCATATTTCGTACATGTCATCAGGGTGTTAAGAAAGTATTATATACCGAATTTCATTGAAATCGGTAGAGTAGTTCCTGAGATATGGTTTTTGGTCCATAAGTGGGCGACGCCACGCCCATTTTCAATTTTTAAAAAAAGCCTGGGTACAGCTTCTTTCTGCCATTTCTTCCGTAAAATTTAGTGTTTCTGACGTTTTTTGTTAGCCAGTTAACGCACTTTTAGCGATTTTCAACATAACCTTTGTATGGGAGGTGGGCGTGGTTATTATCCGATTTCTTCCATTTTTGAACTGTATATGGAAATACCTGAAAGAAATCACTCTGTAGAGTTTGGTTGGCATAGCTATAGTAGTTTCCGAGATATGTACATAAAACTTAGTAGGGGGCGGGGCCACGCCCACTTTTCCAAAAAAGTTACGTCCAAATATGCCCCTCCCTAATGCGATCCCTTGTGCCAAATTTCACTTTAATATCTTTATTTATGGCTTATTTATGACACTTTATAGGTTTTCGCCATTTTGTGGGCGTGGCAGTGGGTTTTGCCCATCTTCGAACTTAACCTTCTTATGGAGCCAAGAAATACGTGTAACAAGCTTCATCATTATATCTCAATTTTTACTGAAGTTACAGCGTGCACGGACGGTCAGGTGGACGGACGGACAGACAGACATCCGGATTTCAACTCTACTCGTCGCCCTGATCACTTTGGTATATATAACCCTATATCTGACTCTTTTAGTTTTAGGACTTACAAACAACCGTTATGTGAACAAAACTATAATACTCTCTTTAGCAACTTTGTTGCGAGAGTATAAAAATAATTGTTTATAAACAGTATTATTTTTACCATTAAAACTAGTAAGATTTAAGATTTGATTAATCATTATTCAAACATAATTTTCAATATGTAAAAAGAAGAAAAGAATACTTTTTCAATTCTAGTTATCTAATATTGATCATTATGTGGCCTAGAAATAAGCAATATGCTGTGCTCAGTTGAAAACAGAGGAATAAAGATATTCCTTAATTCATACCACTAGTAAATAGCAGATTAGAATCAAATAAAATTCCAAGATCATTAAGCCCATTTATGTTCTGCAAAGTTTCAATGAAATCTCAGACGATTGTGACTACAAATTACCTGTCTGTATTCCATCAACAAAAATTGTCTAGTATCCGGTATTAGTCTGGCTAAATAAGGAACCGAATTGATTCATTGTTACTGACGTTAGACTTCTTTGATACTCTTTTGATACCAATACTTTGACTCTGAACTTAAGTATTATTATTAGCTATAACTTTTAAGTAAGTGTCAGGTCGGTATCCTATATTTTACTTTCGGAATATTTCAAATCATTTAATGAAATATAGATTATTATTCGTCATATAGAGCTTATAGGCTAAAAATCCACGCATACAACTATTTTGGTCTTCAGTAATACCAGATGGAGTGCGGTCACTTAGTTGATAACGACTAGGCAGCCTTCGAGATACCGGTTACATATACCGAATACCGCCTTGTGCCGCGCATTCATAAGTGGTTTATTAACCTTTAAGCCAAATACCTTTTACGTTAACACCTACGAATTTGCCAAATGCTTTTGCTAAAGCACAAGAACTTCAGTCAAATCAAATGTGATCACAATTCGCTTTACATTTCTCCAAAAAAAATGAAAGAATTCATTCACGATAACATAATCAATTTAATCGAAATTTTTAAAATAATTTGAGGTTTTCACAAAGAAATACCAATTCAAATCAAATGTGTTCCAATCATCCAGAACCAATGGATGTGGCTCAATTAGTACAGGTAATAAATGAACCAAGGCCTGTGCAAACAAAACAACAACAGCTATGAATGGAATATCTATTATCAATCAAGCAAAATGACACAGTACAAATAAGCGCACAACATCTCAACAAAAAATACAAAGGATTAATAACATTGTTGAGAACCATTTTTATATCATTGTAACCTATTGCTACTGAGTACTATATAATAGCTTTGTTCACCTAACGGTTATACGTATCAGAAAAAACTAATAAAGATAGATAAATTATCATGATGGCACGTGTTGAATTCAGAGAGACTATCTGCCAGTCCGTCCGAACGTGCAAGCTGCACTAACATAAGATATACAACCGCAATTTGGCACTGCGTATCGCTGTAGCAAGGGGTATCTTTGAAAAAGTAGTGACCACGCCGCCCCCTAAGAAGTTAAATGTAGATACCTTCTAATCCAATTAACCAAATACGCGCAGTACAAATATTATGCGAACTTTTGCCGACAGTGTTAAAATTCATGAAATGTTCAAAGCCAGAGACATTCAATTTTACCTTCGAGATGGTGAAATCATATATTTCAGTACCTGGCCGACTACACTTAGTATGTGGCTTTATTCTTATATTTCGATGTCACAGTGTGGAAATGGTCGAAATCGGAACTCAATCGCGCCTACATCCCATATAACATAATTCTATCTGATTATTTCACTTTTCAGTACACAAATCTGGAAGCAATTGATATAACGGGCCAAAACTGTCCTGTAATTCCTTTGGTTCCGAATATGTGGACCCCAGTATCTATATTTAATTTTTGATCGAAAACATCGGACAATAAGAAAATAAGATATATAAATTAAATTAAATCAGAATGATTAATTTCCTGAGAATAGTAAGTCTGTGCATCAGAAATGGGATTAATCAGGTTAATACTTCTCTAAGCCCCATATACCTAATAAAATCGAACTTTTAAGTGACTTAATCCGATATATCGGTATCTCACTGAAAATGAAAGAGCGTGTTTTACTAATAACAGTGTATCTTTCTACCTAAAATAGATAAAACTGGGCGAAAACTGGACCCGGCCCTCATATAACTAATATCAGGATTTTTGGGAGCCCAAGAAACTTTTTTTTTAGTATGTGCATGATAATAGTCGATAGATAAAATCGGATCAATACTACCCGAACTCCCATATACTACATAGCCTTTCCTTACTTGTTACATACTAAACTATTACCTAATGGTACAACTATTAAAGAAGAAATAAGAGAGCAAATTCTGAGCAAACTCATAACAGATGGCATAGAAACAATTTGGCACAAATAAACAATATTATTGGCCTTTAATATTAAAACAGTTTAAACAAATTATAGCATATGTAATAGTATGTAGTGGAAGAATATGAAAGACACCCAAAACAAATTGCAATAGGGGAAACACCAATCCACTAAAGTGGGGAAAACGAATCCACAACGAAATTTTTTTCGTACAAAATTTAAAAATTTCTTACGTGCATTGGTTTTTATTTAAATTATTTAACAATAAAATATATTAAAGACAAATCAAACTTGGAAGAAAACATTTTAGAGATTTTACAATAATTTCTAGATGTAAAAAGTACAATTATTGATAACGACCGAGGTTTAAATACGATTCAGTTCAAATCTTTAACAAACTAATTATTATACACTACGTCAAGAGTTCATTCAATAATGATAGAAACTTCAAAATCCTTAAAGCAATATTATTGTTTAATTCTTTTCCTTCTTCTTTGCTAGCGTAGACATTTGCACTTTATTGCTATCAGAAAAATTATTTAAAACTAGAAAAGTTAAAACTATAATAAGTATCCGATAAAATCCATCCAGACAAAAAACTTTTCATAACTTCACCAAAACCACACCAACATACGGCTCAGCCACATACTTGCTTGGATCAATTATAACACTGAAAATATATAATGAGATGAAAGAAGTTTTTAATACATTTAAGAGCATCTTTATCCTATTTTCTAAACAACACAACTGCTAATCCCACAAATGCAGACTCACAAAACTGAGTCACTTTCCCACGCACTCACCCGTCGTGATAACCCGACTGCATTGATGAAGTAATCACCTCCGCCTTGGAACCCATATCAAAGTACTGATTGATATTCAAACTCTGCTCGTTGCCGCCCAGATTGAGCACAATCACAAACATATCGTCACCCGCTGCCTCGCTGCAGAGAAAAGCGCAAAAAAAGCGAGAATTAATGTCGAGGCAAAAATGAGCAACAAATCGCATCGAACTTAGAGGCTCGGCAGCGCTCAGTGCTTCTTCAGTGGCACCAACATGAAGTGCATTATGCAATGAGTGTGTATGAGTAGTGCCACTTGAGTGCATTCTGAGTGCGCTAAACAACTAATGTCAAGTTTTCAGCGACAGATATGCCTGCAGTAGGCAGTATATATATATTTGTAGGTATTCTGCGTGCAAACTTTCCACTCACCGTGAGTAGATGATAATGTCGTTGCCGATTGCTTTTATCTTTAATGCGCCATCTTGTAGCGAGCGCATTTGACGTAGGCGAATTAATTTCATAAATAACTGTAAATGACTCTTGGGCGCACGCAATTGTGCCAAGGCATTATTTGTGCGATAATTACTGGCGACTGGCAGCCAAGTGTGCGCGGCGGACGAGAAGCCTACAAACGAGAGAGAGATAGAGAGTAAATGAGTTCGAATGTTTGGGAAAATCATAATTTAAAGCGGTAAAATTTTTGATTGGTCACAACATTGAACTAACTGAGCTTACCCACCTGAATTCTTCGTCGCATCCCATTGGTAGGGTGTACGGCAGGGATCGCGCGAATAGCTCTCATAGTTGAATCTGTTTGCATTACAGCCTTGCGGATCGACGGTGTGCTTCCAGCTAACTTTACCGTCTGTCATGGCCAACTCTTCGCCCTAAGAAATAAATTAAAAATTTTCCCAGAAATATTTGAAGTGCTCTTCTCAATGCTTTTTCATAAAATCAGAATTATCAGTAAAGATCTCCAGGATTCTTTAAGAATATGAATACTCATTATCGAGGAATATAGTTACAAACCTGCAAAAATTACTAAATATTAGCAATACATACATTGTAGGTCACCGCATTTCCCGGCAAGGTCTGCAGCATGATCGTGAACAAATCCGCACGTTGTACGCCCAAACGTGTAGAATACCTCGAATTATCGTGATTACCCAAGACCCAATTGGCCTGGACGCCCGTAGGCATATGAGTCATCCATTGCTGAATGTAATCTACAATTTGTGGCGCCGTGGAATCATTCTTCAAATTTCGCATAAAGTAGAAATTGAAAGGCACCATGGAACCATTTCGCTGGCCATCTCCGTAGTACAACATTAAATTATCCAGACTCGTATAGGCCTCAGTTAAGAGCACGATCGATTCGCCGCCTTTCTCTTTGCGGTATTGCTCAACGAGTTCACGCCATTGATATACCATCTCTATAGATTCCGGTTGATCTTGTGTATAGATGTGCTTCAAGTGACACTCGTCGTCGGGATCTGGACAGACGCTTACATTATCAATAACAGGCTCATCAGGGTAGCTACCATTTGCATATGGTTCTTTCTCAAACATGAATGGGAGAGCGTCAATGCGAAATCCTGAAATGCCAGTATCCAACCAATAGCGCATCACCTCCTTCATTTTGGACACGACCAATGGATTACGGTAATTCAAATCTGCCTGTTGGATTGAGAACTGATGTAAATAATATTGTTGGCGTTTGTCGTTCCACTGCCAGGCGCTGTAACGGAATGCGCTGAGCCAATTACTCGGTGGCTGACGGTTACCGTTTGCATCCACAGTGCCATTGGACCAGACGTAGAAATCTTCGTAGCCCGGTTCACGATTCACTGACTTCACGAACCATTCGCACTCATCACTCGTGTGATTCGGCACAAAATCGAGTATTATACGTATACCAACTTGTTTGGCGCGTGCGACAAGCGCTTTGAAATCCTCCATTGTACCATATTCGGGGTGTATGGCATAGAAATCGGAGATGTCGTAACCAAAGTCAACCATGGGCGATTTGAAAATCGGCGAAAGCCAAACGCCGGTGAAACCAATTTCTTTAAGATACTGCAGCTTCTGTGTTACACCTGTTAGGGATAAGTTACAGAAATAGATTTTCCGATCACTTGACAGTTTTATATGTATGTATATATGCTCATATTATATATAAAGGACTGTAACTCAACTGCCGTTAGCTTTTATCCAAAAGGATTTCTATGAAATATCCGTGGCTTCCTAGCCTGATGTATAAAGTTTATACTAACGGGTGATTTTTTTGAGGTTAGGATTTTCATGCATTAGTATTTGACAGATCACGTGGGATTTCAGACATGGTGTCAAAGAGAAAGATGCTCAGTATGCTTTGACATTTCATCATGAATAGACTTACTAACGAGCAACGCTTGCAAATCATTGAATTTTATTACCAAAATCAGTGTTCGGTTCGAAATGTGAAAATCCGCTTTTTTATCGACAAATTTTGTTCAGCGATGAGGCTCATTTCTGGTTGAATGGCTACGTAAATAAGCAAAATTGCCGCATTTGGGGGTGAAGAGCAACCAGAAGCCGTTCAAGAACTGCCCATGCATCCCGAAAAATGCACTGTTTGGTGTGGTTTGTACGCTGGTGGAATCATTGGACCGTATTTTTTCAAAGATGCTGTTGGACGCAACGTTACGGTGAATGGCGATCGCTATCGTTCGATGCTAACAAACTTTTTGTTGCCAAAAATGGAAGAACTGAACTTGGTTGACATGTGGTTTCAACAAGATGGCGCTACATGCCACACAGCTCGCGATTCTATGGCCATTTTGAGGGAAAACTTCGGACAACAATTCATCTCAAGAAATGGACCCGTAAGTTGGCCACCAAGATCATGCGATTTAACGCCTTTAGACTATTTTTTGTGGGGCTACGTCAAGTCTAAAGTCTACAGAAATAAGCCAGCAACTATTCCAGCTTTGGAAGACAACATTTCCGAAGAAATTCGGGCTATTCCGGCCGAAATGCTCGAAAAAGTTGCCCAAAATTGGACTTTCCGAATGGACCACCTAAGACGCAGCCGCGGTCAACATTTAAATGAAATTATCTTCAAAAAGTAAATGTCATGAACCAATCTAACGTTTCAAATAAAGAACCGATGAGATTTTGCAAATTTTATGCGTTTTTTTTTTAAAAAAAGTCATCAAGCTCTTAAAAAATCACCCTTTATAAACCAATCAATTATTGGGAAGATGCCCAAAAAAATTCCACATAGGCTTAGTTAGGTGCAGATTAGTTTGGAATGAAAAAGGATTCTAACCGAATCTAATACCGAACGGGTTTTGAAGCGTTTTTAAAATATATCAGTCGGTTCCAAGAGGATTAGTGTTTGCAAAAGTTTTCAGCTTCAACATCTATCGTCAACCTTTTTTGTCATAGATTCATAAACTTCTTTTTGCGTTTTTTCAAAATTCACTTTCTACAAAATTCCTTTGGCTGCTCTTTGCTTAACAATATTTACCATTTAAATCACCGATACCATCACCATCGCTATCTTGAAATGAACGCGGATATATTTGATAGTAGTTGCCATTTGCCCACCATTCCTTGGAGTTTACAAGGTTTGAACGAAAGCCGAACAGGGCGACGGCGGCCAGTAAAACACGACACACATCCATCATTAACCGTCTCACCATACGGTTTTTAATATTTTTTCAAACAGCGTAAATTTATTAAAAAAAAAAATTAATCAGGAAATATGAAACGCAAGAACTTGGTTCAACCTCGGCGAATCGCAACTGAATTCTAAAGCAGAACCTCACCCGATATTTATCGACCGGTTCTGATTTGGTGACGCTCAAAAAAGTAATTGCACTTAAGTCACGTTATTTCGTTTTCGGCATGACAAACATATCTTATCACCAAGCTATATTTATACTGAACTAGCAACAAAGCAATCATGAATCCCATCGGTTTCGAGTGAGGCACCGCCAAACAGGCGGCGGCAGGGCACGTCAGTTTGCTGTAATCCTTTTCCATATTTTTCTTCAAAAATAATGTGTTTGTTGTAAGTAATGCTGTTGCAAGCCAAGCGGCTGTAGTTGAGAGCTAAAGTTATTCAATTGAGCTACTGCTTATCCAAAAATTTCCCCATAAAAGAATAATAGTTTATAAAATGTTTTGTTTTGAGCTATTCAAACACGGCGGCGAAGAACTGATAAGGAGCATGCATCAGCCTATTTGCAAAATATGGTCGGACGAAAGCATGCCCAACGACTGGAATTTAAGTGTGCTCTGCCTAATCAGTCTCGTTTATTGACAACGTTTCTGTACTACGATGAGGCCCACTAAGCTGACGTACAACAGTGAGCTGTAGTCTGTTGCCGAGTTATTGGAGTTTTGCTCCAAACTGTTTTATCCTTAGCAATAAAACTCCCAGATGGTTCTTGAGCTTGTCCTAAAATAATAATAATGATGTAAATTTATTATTTAAGAAAAAAATTTGTATTTCAATTATTGTTAATAACAAATGCTTTACTGCCTTCAGGCTCAGCAGTTTCAACTTCATTGTCGTCTTCCTTACTCTCGCTATTATCAACCCGGTTGCCCTTGACTGCACTCGGGCGGTGAATACAGCTGAGAGGAATTTTTGTCGATCAAAGAAAAATAAAAGTTTAGAAAATATATTTAAGGCCTAGGGGGCATGGTCAAGTAGCATAATTTTGATAGTGTAGTGAAGAAATTTCAAAGACTGATATAGATGCTCACGCATTTTCAATCTCTACACAAATATTGTCGCCAGTTTAATAGTCAGCAACATCACGGCATCAATGCCATTCACGGAATAACTGTTAAACACGTCTGCTTTGTGACGCATAAAATCTGACTGCCGCCAATGCTACTATGTATGGTATGGTGCACTTAATCTACATATTTCCTTGGGCGTCACAAGCAACAATTTTAAGCGCAGAGATGCATACACTGACAATGTTTGCGCTGCAGAGCGTCAATCGATGGGTGATATGTCTTGATTTCAGGAATAAAACTGCTTACGGGATGGCGCCTCAGATGGTCCATCTGTTGAGTGCAATTTTCGACAGGTAACTAACGAATGACATGCGTGATGTTTTGCTTCAAGGTCTGAATCGAAGCGCGAGTATCCGCTTAGATTTTAGACTTCATGTATCCCCACAGCAAAGTGTCTAACAGTTTGATATAGCACGGTCTTGGTGGCTAACAAAACGGTTTCTCAAACCATACCTAGTAGTTTGTTTTCTTGATGATATGGTAGTTCCTGAATCTTTTCAGTTTGCTCTTTGTTCCAAATGCGGTTGGTTTGCTTATTTACATACTCATTGAGCCAGAAATGGGCCGATCAAAATATGGTCTTCTTTGAACTTTTCAAAGAGACCACCATAGAGCGAAGCGATGTAGCTTTGGAAGACCGAGCGATTTCAGTTATTGCACAAGCTGTTTTTTGTACGCTTTCAATTTAAGATCTCGACGCTAAATGCGCCAAATCGTTCTATATGTCAGTCCGAGTTATTACGAATCGTGCCGAATCGACCCTGAACGGTTTTCGTGTACACTCTCAGCTGCGGCTGCTATATTTTCTTCACTGGGTACTGGACGTGGTAGATTCGGTCGAATATTACCTAATAATGAATGCTGGGTCTCAAGGTGGGTGATGGTATAGCGAATATTCGCTCAGTAGGCCGATCCTTTAAACGTTGTTCAGGCGTAAGTCTATCCATGATGAAGTACCAAACGGTACTGAAAAAAAATAACATGACAGTTTGACACGACTCAGGCGTGATCTGTCAAAGAGAGGCTATTGGAAAAAGTACCTCACCCATTATCACTCGTACTTGTATTTCAAAGTAATAAATATAGTTTAATAAAAACTAAAAAGCACGCCTTCAACGTACGTCAAACGTAAATGTGAAAAATAATTACTAATATCACCTGACAACAATAGTAAGTAAATCAAGGAGATGCTCTGCTTACGCTGAAAAATCGTGATGTGCTGTCTGGCATATTTTTCGCATATCGAGCAACCCACGATTTTTTCAGCCCAATAAGAGTGTCTTTCGTTTATTATTGTTGTCAGGTTATATTTATTAGTAAATATTTTTCACTTTTTCGTTTGACGTACTTTGAAAGTGTGTTTTTTAGTTTTTACTAAACTATATTTATTAGTTTTCACTTTCTTTAAGAACGTGTTTAAGTAAATTTGTTATTCAAGTTCTTGCAAGGAAAGTTGACACTTTTAGCTGTAAAAATATGAAAGATAACTAGCCTTTAAAATCCGTATCTGCACGTGCTTATCCATTATTCCTTCTATGAACCGTAGTATACCAATGCCATTTGCTGCTATGCAGCCCCATACCATCACTAATCCTCCACTGCAATTTAGGGTTGAAACCAAATTTTTGGTGTCAAGTGCCGCGTTCGATTTATGCCAAACTTTTGTGTATCCATCACCTCCAAAAGTTTAAATTTCATCACTGAACACTACACGTTCCCAAAATGTAAGATCAGACTAATGGACGTTTGGTTTATACTTTTTTGAAGGTTTTTTTTATTTCAAATTAATTACAATTTTTGTGGTTTCAACGTTTTCAGAGTGGTTGCGAGGACATAAATGACGAGGCCCACATGTCCTATCAAAATCCGTGATCACCAGAAATTCCATCGAAACTGTGAATGAATTTATCAAAAATCATTCGAAGTCATCATTGAAATTTATGAAAACGGAATTGAACATTCACAAAACATCGATTTATCGCATTTTGATCGAACATTTGGGCTTACGAAAGGTGTGCAGGGTTTGTTCCGCACAAATTGACTGACGACCAAAAATTGCTCAGAATCCAACATTCGAAGGACCGATTGTGACCGATTATTTGACCAAAAGTCACATCATTTTAATCATTAATCACTACCCCTATTCACCTGATATGGCACCGTGCGACTTCTTCCGTTTCGGAAAATGCATTTGCCCATGAAAGGAAAGGAATTATGCAGACGTTTCATTCAGAAGGCTTGCACCGGCATACTGGCGACCATACCGGCCAACGAGCTAAAACATTCGTTTGACATGCTTTTGGACGGTGGAAAAAGCTGTATTGAAACAGAAGGAGACTATTTTGAATAAAATAAATAGATTTTGCAGAAAAAACCATTGTTTCTGTTTTTTTTAAGACCTGTTTACTGTGGAACGCACCTTGTATTATAATGTTTATAATGTATAATATTGTGGTCGGTTCGTGTAGTGAGTAGAAAAACTTCACAAATCAAAACGATGTGAGCCAAATTTAGAGAATCTTTCCAGAACTTCTTCTGCAGTTACTTCAATGTCAAGATGCGTGTCTAGCAACGCTAGGCCAATCAATCTAACTTGAAGTATTTTCGTCTTAAGCCACAGTTTTATGCGGTGAAGTGTCAAAAAAAACGTTCAGAACTCGCATTCGTCACAGGAAGTGTGCAGAATATGCGATGAATATCATGATTTATGGGGTATATGTTCTTCAACGTTTCTAATGTAGTAGTCGGTAACTTTTTGTCTTTTGATTTTGAGCTTGAATCGTCGCAGGACGTTGTTGTTATCCAAAAGATGTTTGAATCTATTTATCAAGCAGTCAATAAGATTTTCCATTTCTTTAATTTTCACTTTGACTTTTTCCAGAAGCAGCAAACTCAGTTAAAATTCATCCAATACTTCTCTAGAGCCTTTAGTATTCTTCGCAAGTTCCCAAGAAGAAATCTTCATGTTTTGTTTGTCGTCCGTATATTCTTGGTTTTTCTACGTCAACTTTCAGTTCTGCCGCCATCTTTTTCGTCTCTGAATAAGTGCATTGAAAATGTTCTCCAGTTTTTGTCTTCGATTTCAGAACTTTCAAAGCACCGTATCTTTCATATTTGATGCCTTTTCCAGATCGGTCGATTCTTTCTGAAGGATCACGCAGAGTTAATGAGTTAGAGTAGAATATCACATGGGCAAAAAATCCCAAAAATAAATTGAAATTTGTGTCCTTATTTTTTTAGTTACTAATTATTCTAAGTTGGAAAACTTGGAGGATAAGCCGCGGAGAATGTATCAATCGAACATATAACAGATGGGGCTGAATGTAGCATTTATTTCAAGTTCTCTGTCAAGCCACGTCGCTTCAATTTTAACACTTTCAGTTAGGGATGTAATTTGATTTATTAACAATTTGATCTGCATACGTTGCTACACTTTGCATTTTCAGTGGTATCTTAGTATTATTTATTATATTCAAAAATAGAGGCCTTATTAGTTTTAATTCTAAAATAAAATGGCAATTTCTGAATTATATTTCTGGTACTTTATATTTTTTCAAAGCTATTTAGCCTTTGGTAGGGGAAATTTCCCCCATTTCCTCTCTGAATTCGCCACTGCTATAGCACATTACCATCACCCATCTTGAGACTCAGCATTCATTAGCAGCCGTAGAAGAGAGTGTCATGAAGACCGTGGAGAGTCGATTCGGCGCCATACGCAGCAACTCGGACTGATATTAGAACGACTTGGCGCATTTTACGTCGAGGTCTTTTATTCAAAGCGTACAAAATTCAAGTCCAAGAAGATCCGACGTGTTCGAGCCAAATTTTGTTCAGCGATGAGGGCTATTCCTGGCACAATTGCTATGTAAATAAGCAAAATTGTGGCATTTAGGACTATGAGCAACTCGAAGAGATTCAACAGCTACCATTTCATGCAGAAGCAACAACGTTTCGGTGTGTTTTGTAGGCCGTTGGAATTATCGGTCCATATTTTTTCGAAAATGATTCCGGTGAAAACGCAACTGTCAATGGCGACCGTTATCGCGCCATGAAAACCGACCATTTGATGCCTGAAATTGATTGATTTTGTAAAGTCTAAAGTCTATGGAAGAGGAAGACCTCCACTCCGTTGGAAGGACCAAGTGGAGAAGGACCTGGCCTCGCTTGGAATATCCAATTGGCGCCACGTAGCGAAAAGAAGAAACGACTGGCGCGCTGTTGTTGACTCGACTATAATCGCATAAGCGGTGTCTACGCCAATTAACAAGAAGAACCAAGTCTATGCGAATAATCCGGCTTCGGTTCAGGCCTTGGAGCAAAGCATTATGCGTGTCATCCGTTTGTGATCAGTCGAAATGTTCGAACGAGTGATCGAAAATTGGAATCAACGGATGGAACATCATTGACATAGCCGTTTTAGAAGTTTAGAAAATGTTAATGAGAAGAGCTTTTTCTTCAAGTGCAACAAACGTTCTATTTTTAACCGACATGCAAAAAAATATGTAATATGCAACGAGCAGAACTCATACCACACAAGCATACACACTTGAGGGCAGTTAAAATTTATGGCGCACCGCCCTTTTTACTGTGATTTTGACATTATTGTCTTCGACGCCAAAAGATTGCCATTATTTTATTATTTTTTCTTTTCAGTATTTATTTTGTTTTGATTTCACCGCCTTTTTCACTGCCATTGGCATCACTCCAAAATGCATTTATTTTCACTTAGCACACAGACACACCACACGCACACACATACCTACATAAAAAGAGAAAGACACGCACATAGTGAAGAGCAAAGCGCGGCGATTTTTAATTTCACTATCATTTCATTATATGCAGTGAATATGCGCATATGCACCGCCCAGCCCCCGCACCTCCATGCCACAAGGCTGCCGCGCCACTGCTAATGCCCCTAATGCCGCTGCAAATGAATGTGAACGTCAGCGCACGAAGTACAAAGTAAGTGCGGTCACTCAGTCTATTCCACTGTGCATGTGTGTGTGTGTGTGTCTGTGCCACATAAAGCTGTAACGCCCGAAAGGCAGCGACAATGGCCGCAAATGCAATAGCAACAACACACTAAGACTCAGCAGCAGCAACAATGAAATAATGCAAATAGTATTGCCCTAAGCACTCAGCAGCACAAACCAACAAACGCACACACACACGAACACACGAATACATACACAAATGTGTATATAAATACGCAAAACTGCTGCAATGTCTAATATGAGCGCAATGTGCGCACATTCGCCATCATGCCGACTAACATTTGATATTTCACTGCTTCGCCCCGTGAGCGGTGAGCGGCAAGCGGCGAGCGCCGAGTATTTGCATAGGGCCGGCCGGGCGGCTGTGCGTGCATTTAGTGAAAGCGCAAAAGTAATGACTGCCAGAACATTTCCGTTCGTGCGGTGGACATTTAAAAGGGGAAGTGCATGTTGTGGTCCTTTTGCTCCTGTTCACCACTACCGGCACCGTTTTTCCTGTCCTGACAGCCGTTAGTGTACCAGCGCCCGGCCCCTGCCGCAGTGCCTGTCGCTTTATGCATTGTTGGCAACGCGAAAATGCGAATGAGATAATTTTCATAATTTTCTATTACAACACCGGACCATAAGCATACAAATACAAATGCGAATGTAAAACTATGTACTCGAAACGGTTGCGCCTGCAATTGGGTTAAAGTGCTGGCGCATAGACCCGGTAGGAAATGAAATGAGTGAGTGAAACACCAAACTACAAGCAACGCGAAGATCAACTGAGGTGAGGACAAAGCTATCTTGAAAACTATTGTCGGACACATCGCAGTTATGAGTCGGTATTAAGGGATTAAAAATATTTTTTTATTATCTTATTAAATTGTACAATACCTCTGGAATATTGTTCTAAAGTTTCAAGTTGTTTCGAGTTATAGTTTTGGAGATACAGCCTACCGAACTTGTGCGCTCGAGGCTATCAAGGCTTAATGCTCCGTCTTTAAACGCATTTTTCTCGAAACTGTGCTTTTGAAGTCGGTTGACAAGATATCTGGAAAACTACTTAACCGATCTTCATGAAATTTTACACAAGTCTTTAAGATACAATTCTTAGTTCTCTTCGAGGACGCCCACTTCACTTTTTGTCATCACATTTGATAGAAATTTGATAACTGAAAAAAAGTGGAGAAAGGTACTGAATGAAGGATTTTCAACACAAAAGAATATTAAATTGTAAATCTATCTTTGGTCATATTTATAGGTTGGTTTGATTCAATCGCTGACCCTCAATGTGGCGATCGCACTTGGACTGATACATATAAACCTTTGTACGGGCAGAAAAGGAAACTTACTAACTTAACTGCCATTAAAACCCACTAGACCCATTATACATCTTTTTAAGCGTTTTATTTCTATTATCCCTAGCTCACTGGAATGTTGATGTTGTGAGATACGAGGTGTTTTAACCTTAATTTCTTACAGACAGTATATTCCAGAAGGAATTTTGGAGTTGAGTATTTACAATATATCTCGTTTTCTCCTAAAATTCTTCTACAATTAGCATTGCAAAATATTCTTAACCTCACCGCTGAACACCTAGTATGACATTTGAGCTAAGCTTGCTTAAAGCGAAACGTTTACTGGACTATTACTTTGAGCCAGAAGGCTATCTACGTAAGTACTAATCCTGTGTTATCCAGCTAACCAATAGTAGACAACACAAAGAGAAAGCGTAGCTCAGACCCGTTCTGAATCTACTGATAATGGGGTTATTGTATAATTTCTTGCCACTTCATTTTCAGTTACCTGCGACGCCAGTGTAGTCTGATCCTTATACTCATGACCCTTAGATTTCACTCAATGCCGTTGAACTGGCTCCAACAAGGTAGATCTAACACTGACTTAATGAATGATGTAAGTAATGTTTAATAAGCAATTACCGACAATTGGCACCTGTTTTGAGAAGACAAAAGAACATAAGTGCTCATTGACGACCAGAAATTACGGCGAGTGGAAGCTTGCCAAGAAAATTTTGACATGTGTAAGTGACCCCCAATTTTTGAATAACGTAATCACAAGTGACGAGTCATGGATCTTTGAGTATTCTTACCTGAAAAGGCCGATGAAAGGCAAGCATTTTAAGACGACGGAGGGGATCCAAGCAGCATGCACCTCGGCTCTCAACGCTATTCCGGAGAATACCTTCAATGCTTGGAAATGGCGCTGTCAGCACTGCATCGACGCAGAAGAAGTCTTTTTGAAAGTTTTTAAAGAATTTTAATGATTGGTTCAATAATTTATTTTTTTTTCTCTTGCTCTTCTAAAAAGGATCATTCACAATGCGTATCCAGCTGTCAAAATGAATTCCTACAGCTCAAGAAATAATGAATTTTCCTTTTCTTGAGTAATTACTTAAGAAAATACGGACCTATAGGAGCAGAAATTCATTTAAATATCTTCCTATAGAGCAATTTCAGGAAAAAATGGCACTTACTAAAAACAAGATATATCATAGATCTAGTAGCGCTGTTTATATATATACGATATAACTGATACTCATTTATCCAAGTATATAAATATAACATTATATACAATTTCATTTTCTAGTGGGTATGTTCAAAGATTTTATTGTTACTACTTAGTAACACAGTTGTTGTTGGTACTAAGTAGATATGTTGCTGCTTCAACAGCGGCTGTTGCAGGGAAACGAGAAAGCTTAGCATACATATACATATACGTATATATGCACCTATTTATTTTTCATTCCCATTTATAGCGTTAGTACACTTAGTACATTTAGCATGATGCTATGTACAGTTATTTTCCAAGTAAGTAGTGGGTCTAAAAATTTATTTGTAACGACTGTCACCAGTTCTAGAATTTGCCACACTTCTTCTTTTTTGTCGTTGCATGCAAATTGTGGTCGGTGAAGTTGTTGTCAACAACATGCACAAACAATAAAGTTGAAATGTTCTGTGTTCAGTTGGTAAAAATTAAGTGACTACAAGTTTTGGCAGACAGTTATTGCGCGGAAGAAAGGCAGAGGTAATGGCGTGATTTAGTTAGGCGCGGAATGGTGCTTAAAAGCAATGTTTAACTGTTGCAAACGTTGGGCTTTCCAAAGTGGTTCCGAACTTTTAGGATCCTCCAGCACTATATATTTGGCAGACCAAAGAAAAAACTAAAAATTGAAAAAAGCCTGAAAATTTTTTAGAAACATGCTGAAAACCTTGACAAACTTGGTTATGAACCCAGGCATTCTGCCATTTAATGTAATAAACCACCGTCTTCACAATGCAACGGGGAACAGTGCGTAAAACAACAAAAATACATAATGACCTGCCAATTGATAATTCCGGAACCTTAGGCTATATCCCTGGATTTCAATTGTGTATTTATGGTACTTCCCGCTAATGGATTAAAAGATTTTGTAAGCATAATTCTTTTTGGACCCAATGGAACCCTTCTTATAATGCTACAACAAATGAACTATAGATGCTTATGGCCAGAACTAAAGGCCGGTTTGCTTTTCTTCTCTGGAAGACACCACATAATATTTTTTCAGTTTGTGTTTTTCTGTTATTAGATCAAAACGACGATTTATTTGTAATTTGGAAGCTTTGGAGAATAAATCTGCACCTTTTTTATATAGACTCTATAAATCTATCTACGAGGTGTGTTCAAAAAGTATCGCGAATTTTGTGTTTTTCTAAAATTATTTATTTATTCATGAATATCTATTTTGTCCCCTTCAAATTAATCCCCATGAGATATAATACACTTGTGCCAACGGTTTTTCCAATCTTCGAAGCACTCCAAAAAATCGTTTTTTTTTTTATCTTTTTCAGCTCCTCCTTCGATGCCATCTTTATCTCGTCAAGAGAAGCGTAATGCCGTCCTTTCATGGGCCTCTTCAGTTTAGGGAACAAGAAAAAGTCACAGGGGCCAGATCTGGGAATGCGGTGGCTGCGGCATCATTAGTGTGTTGTTTTTGGACAAAAAGTCGCGCACAAGCAACGATTTGTGAGCAGGGGCGTTATCGTGGTGCAATTTTTTTGATAGGTAAAACTCTAAAACGATCCAAAACACGTGCAAGCAAAGCAGCTGTCAACAACTAAATGAACATTCAAAATGGCCGAGCTTGTCGGCATAAGTGAGAGATATGAGTACCAACGTAACGCCACAAAAAATTCGAAATTCGAATATACGTAACCCGCGAAAATTCAAAATTCGCGATACTTTTTAAACACATCTCGTATATAAATCCTCTTCATTGTACGATATATAATAGTAGGGGAGCCCAAGAGGGGATTTTTGCAGTTACTTAAGCGTGTCAGAAAACTATATGGGGAGAAACATTGCACCCTTTTATGTACCCCTACCAAATATGAGCCCTTAATATGGAGGCGTGCGTTGGGGGGGGTTCGTCAGATTAGAGAAAAAAAAATCGATCCTTCGGGAAACTCGAGCGCGTCAGATTAAGAGATGGTATGTTAAATGCATGAAGACGAGTGTATATTTCAATATTCTGACAGTTTGAGGGTGGCTTAGAGAAATAGCAGGGTGACAAATCTGTAAAAAAAAACGTCACCTTGAAATACTCGAGCGCGAAAATTTTTTAAGGTAATTCTGTCAGAATCACGAAAATCATATAATCTGACAATTTCCGTGGGGCGATACAGGTAAAATCGTCGATAAAAGCCCAAGCGGACTAACCCCCAGAGCGTGGATGGTGTTAGTCCACGCTTGACACTTTAGTGTGATTCCTTCGATTACAGCGATCAGTTTTACATCCATTGTAAAAAGGAGTGACGTTAGTGTCAAATGTGTTTACTGTGGCGAAGAAGCGTACGAAAAAAAAGTTTATTCCACAAACTCCACAAATTTTTTTTCGTTAATATTTAGATCTATTTTCATATTAATAAATTATTCAATTTTCTATACATATACATATGTAAATGTATACAATATACATAATACATATAATATTGTATGCATATACATATGTATATGTATACACTGTTTTTACTACATCATGTAACAAAAACAAGAACCAAACAGAATTCTTCCACTTTTAAATCGTCAGATTAACGATATGCCTCTATATAATTGTCAGATTATCTTTTGGGAAGACTCTGACATCAAGTTCATCCCACTGTATAAAAATCTGACGCGCTCGAGTATCTCAAGGTCACCTTTTTTTTTACAAGTTTTAAAATCAATAAATGACTTTTGTCCACGTCGAAATTGTCAGAATATTAAATGGTACACTTTTTAGAGGTTCATTAACATTCGCTTAGAAAATCTGACGCGCTCGAGTAACTTATTTTTTTTTTTTTTTAACCTGTCATTACGGCCTTCAACCCTGACTTGATTGTCAGATTAATATATATCGACTATCAGAAATACAATGCGCGTATATACCATAAATGACTGACGCGCTTGAGTATTTTCATGTGACTGTTTTTTTTTTACATTTTTGACACCAATTTCCCGCTCTTCTCCCCACTAAAATGGAAAACTTCATCTAGACTTTCTTTTTTTTTAAACGTTATCTTGACAATCTAGTAAGTCTCCATGACGCTCCAGTAACTGCAAATTTAGCACTCCGGGCTCCCCTACTATAATATGAATATGGAAAAAATAAATAGAAAAACGGAAATCTCTAATTCCAACGAATTTTAGAACGTAGTTGCCACCTATTTGTTAAAATTTGTTAAAATATTGCAAAATGCGTTCAGGCATATGGTCTTAAGATATCTCTCTATGAGTTATTCGGCACATTATTAACTTTCCCAAATTTGGTTCAGACCATCAATTATATTTTTTTAATATTATAAACTTTGTCTAAAACTAAAACGTTCAGAAAAAACTTTCTAGAAAATTTTTGTATTGTTCTGTATACAAATATTAAGTTTCCATCTACTAAAATTTGCAAAAATTTTATAAAATATGAACAAGACTAAAACGTTTAAGAAAGCTTTCTAGGGTTTACTCAAACTGTTCTTGTTGTAAATTTTCGAATAGAGTTGCCACTTACTAAAATACCAGAGAAAAAAACAAAATACAAAGTGCTGCCACACATAAGAGTTAAAAAAAGTTTTTAGGAACTGTTCGTCATGTCCTTTATTTTGATAAATTTTTAAACAGGGTTGCCACTTTTTAAAATTATAAAAATTGCAACAAGCATCCAAATGTAATGCGTTTAGGAAAACTATATATGAATTATTCGAAACATTCTTGAATTTTAAAAATTTTGGTACAGAGTTGCCAACTACCAAAATTTTTAAGAGTATTACAAAATTCGTTTAAATTTATAACGTTTAGGAAATTTTTTTTCGATTTATTTGTAGTGCAATTTTTGGTAATTATGAAACAGGGTTGCCACGTAATAAAAATTTATATAATATAATTTATATAAAATTTATAAAATATTACCAAAGGTGCCGAAACGAAAGACTATTAAAAAGTTTCAATGAATTATTCGTTATATCCTATATTTTGAGAAATTTTGGATTAGAGTTGCCAACAATCGAAAAATACAAAACGACAGTAAATATGTAAGTGAAAACCGTGAAAAAGTGAAATGAGAAGTTTTAATTTAGGTATATATTATAAACGGGTTGCCATCTTTAAAAAATATAACTGAACAAAATACACAAATATATATAAAATTAAGCGAGCTTTCAAACACGCACATGTAGATAGGGAGTCCACAATTAGGACTTATTTTACAAAAGGATTACATAGCGTTTCTTACACCACATTGCATATTGGGATTTTATATCGTTTTGGAATCTCGTTCTGGAATCTCCTTTGGTATTTGATAAATAGGTGAGAATAATAAATATGTATTTTATTTCATCACTAATTTATATATTTTTTTACGACTGCAAAATTTCCCGTTCATCCGTACATAAGTTTCATTATTTATTATCATTTTGTTCGAAATGCTCAAAATTAGCCAATAGAAATCAGAAACCCTTGTGGATTAATGCTACTGAAAGGCCTCTCACTAACAAAGCGTTGAAATGTCAAAGCAGAAAGCTGATGCTATTCTCAATTTTTAACTGCTTTTACAACAACACTAAAAATATGATGCTCTAAACTTGACAAGTGCGATGTTTTATGATTTTTTCTTGCTTTTGTTTTGGCAAACATGAAACTATATTAACAGTGTCATTCAAAAACACTCAAGCTGTGTCATGTTTTTTACTAGCGCGCCCAAAAATGTTAACAATATTGCTCAGTCAATAAAAGCCAAACGCATGCAGACGGATTTGCAACGGAAAAATAGCGAAAGGGAAATATGAAAAAGAACACACTTAAAGGCAAACCATCAAATCCAATTTCATTTCGCATGGTTTATTTAACAAGCACAGCAACAACAACAACAACGCAACGAAGCGACTGCAAACACGCTGCACATTGTGCGCAATAAAGGCGCCGACATGCAAACATACACAACTGCATAAGTAACTGTATATCAACATATGTAAAATGGATGATTGCGCGCTGATATCGAACTTTGTCATCACTCATACGCACTGCCGCACTCCGTCGCCGCCGCTGCCGCTGCAACACAGGCATTCGCCTGACGTAGTGCAATCTTCTATGCATATTTTTGTATGGCGACTAGTCGAGTTTTGCGGTTGTTGTTTCTTTTACTGCACTTTTATTACAATTTTATGGGCGTTTTATTTGTTGTTCGTTGCATATTTTCTGGCGCGCAGTTTAAGTTCGCCATCAATGAAATTGCCCGTCGGTCGCTTTGTTTGCAACCAATATATGCAATTTTCGAAAATGTAAGCGGCCATTGAAAAAGGAATCGCTAAAATGTATAACATAATTGCCTAAATTGTTTCAACATCTAGGAAATTGGATTTGTCGCGTCAAAAAGGGTTTGTATATAAAATTCACTGAAAAATAAAATCAAAGTAATTTACAGCAAATTTTATGTGAATCAAAATACGCAAGATTCGATACATATTTCGATATTTGATTGCCTGGCTTTCAAAAATAAATTAAAATAATCGGCTTACGAAAGTAATTCGAGCCTTGCCCCACTGATCGAGTGTAACTCGGTTCAAATAGTTTACAGTAAAGCACAAAACTGTTCACGAAAATACCAATATTGCTCTTATTCTGTGGCCACCACGCGACTTTTTTCTTGAATCCATAATTTTTGGCATAATGCAAGTATTGAGAAGATTCTCTATAATATATTATATTATGTTTTGGTATATTAGGAGGGCTCGCCCCATAATCTTTGGCGCTTCTCTTTCGACAAACATATTCCTTTTTAAAATAGCGCAATGGAGTATAATAAGGTTCGAACCAGGAGTCCGGGCTGTGACAATCGCACAGTTTCATCCCATAAACTACGATTTGGTAGTTTTTGTGGTATAATTTAGATTGTTATCCTGTATGAAAATATATCATTGCCCATATTCAAGTCGGAATATATCGAGTATTGGTAGATTATATCTTCCGAAATATCAGTATACAGGGTAGGCCATTTAAAGTTGACCTATTTGTTTCTAAAAAAAAAAGAACAAAAGAAAACAATGTTTTTTGTTCATTTCAAAAATAATTTATTTTGGTCCAAGGGGATTTGTTTCAGCTAATATTTAAAAATTAGATCGCGTAAATGGGCACCTTTAGCTTTGACAGCTAAGGTCTTTGGCTTATTAGGGTATACCTTGGATTTCAAATAACCCCACAAATAAAAGTCTGGTGGCGTCAAATCTGGTGATCTCGGTGGCCAGTCAACATCACCATTTTCCGATATCAGGCATTTCGATGGCCCATTTGCCAAAATTAAGGCGTCGCGGATAATCAGCTGGGTTTAGTTTTTGTGCCATTTGAATTTTAGTTATATGGAAACATCTTCAAATCTTTATGAATTATGCGTCGGAGAGTGGTGCGAGAGAAGTCTAATTCCTGAGAGCGGCGATAACTCGATGTCGATGGAGTCTCCTCAATACTGGCTCGTACAGCTTCGATATTTTCATCAGAACGTCTTGTGCGTTGTCTGGATGCATGACTGGCATTACTGAGATTACCGGTGTTCACAAATTTTGCGTATAAAGACTTAATTGTGTTCTTAACTGGAGCACTTTTCACTTTATTTTTTTTGCGAAACGCACGTTGAGTTAACACAATTGAAAAGTTATTTTTGAATATAAAGCTGAACAATTTCAGCGCGTTCTTTTGGAGTGTACTGTTCCATGGTATAAATTGTCTTCGAATGACGCTTCTAACGCGGTATGACATTAGCCGATTTGTCAGCGCTGTTAAAAGTTACAGCGTTGCCAGATGGTTTGTAGCGCGTTATATCATCGAGCTGCCGCATCTCCATGAGAATATCCGAAAGCCATCCTTTGTCACTTAAGAACGACTTTTCTACCACCACTCTAGCCTTGAGCTTTTATTTTTCCATTTTTGACATACAAACATGCCATTTTCAGAGAAGTATTGTCTCTGAATTTCAATTATATATCATCATCATCATCGACCGATATTTTCGAGCAAAAGTCAACTATAAGTAGGGGTCCACATATTCGGTACCTAAGGACTTGAACAGTTTTAGTTGGATTTGAACAATTTTTGGTCATAAAATGGCACAAAGTTCGTGCAAAGTTTAATACCGTTATAATAATTGTTTCTTGATTTGCGTACTGGAAAGTGAACGAGTCAAATTTAATTTAAAATTGTGTTATATGGAAAGTAGGCGTGGTTATTGTCCGACTTCACTCATCGCACAATGTGATATAGGAATATAAAAAGAATATCAAATACCAAATTTTGTTGAAATCGGTCAGTCAGGTCCGAAGATATGGGATTTCACCAAAATGTGGGCGGTGCCACGGCCATTGCTCAATTTTTACACCGACTTTCGTAATGCCCTCCCATACCATCTCGTAAGTAAAAATTTAATGTTACTGGCGTACTTAGTTATTGATTCATCGCGCTTTTAGCAGTTTTAAACATTACCGTTATATGAGGAGTGAACGGGATTTTCATCCGATTTCGTCCATTTTCACATTATAGGTAGGGGTTTTTGCAGTATTCACGCTGAGCGAATTTGGTTGTTGTAACTTAAACGGTTTAGGAGATATGCACATTAGTAGAGTAGCAAGACCTCAAGTGTCTTCACTACTTTATAAGAGAAGAAAATGATCGGACGATTAGACTCCTCACATTTCAGTAGCGGGACTACTTTTCAAATTTTCCACACATCGGGTTTTTGAAGAGTGCTCAGCGATAGGTTGAGGAGCTTGGTGAGAAAGCCGACTTCTTTCGGGCCTAGGTGCTTTAGCATCAGTGTTTTTATTCCATCAGGAGGGCCAATGCACCAAGATGAGCTTCTACTTATTTTACAAAAAGAGAAAATAGATGTATGTCTAACATCCGAAACTCATTTTACGAGACACAGCCATATAACTTTCCAAAATTACGATATCTATCATACAATCCACCCTAGTAATTGTGCGAGGGGGGGGAGGGGGGGGCACTGCTGTTATTGTTAAAAATAGCATTAAATATTATGTGGATAAAAAAATCAGTACGCACAATATTCAAACCACAAGTATTACATTAAAAGCAATGAACCAACCCTTGTCAATTACAGCAATATATTGCCCGCCGAGATACAAAATCCTCGTTGAAGAATATAAAGAACTTCTCAATAGAGGCGACTTGAACGCTAAGCATGTTTACGGGGCATCGCGCCGAACGACAGCTAAAGGACGAGACTTATTTCAGGTAGCTCAAGAAACCGGGTGTGAGTTTGTATCGACCGGAACACCAACTTATTGGCCAACGGACACCAACAAAATACCAGATGTGATAGACTTCTTTATAAACAGCAAAATATCTCGAAATTTCATAGAAATAGAAGGTGGGTTAGATATAAGCTCCGATCACTCCCCATTATATTTAACAGTAAGTGAAACAGTCATTAAAAGAGATCTTAGTCTGAAGCTATACAACAAAAATACGGACTGGAATTCGTTCAAACAAATACTTCAGACTAAAATAAAGTGTCCGAAAATCACAACAATTGAACAACTAAAGTTAGAAGTTAACACATTTACGAAAGAAATCCAACAAGCAGCTTGGGGTAATACTCCGGAGATAAAGCGGAAAATTATAGGTTCAAATTACCCTATAGAAATAAAAATCCTTTTAATTAAGAAAAGAAAGTTACGACGGAAATGGCAACAAACCCGCTCACCTCTCGACAAAACCAACCTTAATAAGGCAACAGCAGATTTAAAACGAGAAATTGCTAATATTAAGAATGAGTCAATTAATAAATATTTATCTCAACTATCCGCTGACAAAAAAGATAATTACTCGCTCTGGTAAAGTGCAAAGTATCTGAAACGTCCAATAAGTCACGTTGCACCACTAAAAGTTGCCTCCAATACATGGGTAGACGTGATTGTGATAAAGCTAATGCATTTGCAAAACACCTAGCTGAAACTTTTCGTCCAACCGAGGATAGTGAAATCGCGTTCCTCAGTAGTATTCAACAGGATCATGGAACAATTCCAGCAATCAACATTTGTGAACTTAAAAGTGAAATTAAAAAGCTTAAAGTTAAGAAAGCAGCTGGCTTCGATTTAATTACAGCGGAAGTGTTACAGCAGTTACCATATAAATTTTTACGGAAGCTCACCTATGTTTACAATACAGCAATCCGTCTGACACATTTTCAAAGCCTTTGGAAAGTTGCCGAAGTTGTTATGGTTCCAAAGCAAGGAAAGGATCCTCACGTAGTCTCGTCATATAGACCAATTTCACTACTCCCACAAATCTCAAAACTTTTTGAAAAATTAATTTATCTAAGATTAAAATCTATAATCGACGAAAGGCAGGAAGATGCCCACTACAAAAGACTTAATGCACATGTGAACGAGGAGGCGAGAAATCTTCTTTTAGACACATGCCACTCTAGCCGATTATGTCGAAGAAAACCACATAGCTTAGTTGGAAGCTAAAACATAAATGAATTAATTAAGTTGTTATTGTTGTTAATTAAGTTGTTTTTAAGTTATTCAAATCAAACTTCTCCTTAGTTTTGAAACTAGTTGTAGTGATATCACACATTGTTAAAGTTTTAAAAATGTTTGTAATATAAAAAAAAAACGGAAGGCCAAGGGATTCGTAGGATTTTGCTTTATTGATGACTCTCCGTAACTTCTCATCGATGAAAGTAAGTGGTGCGAATTGCTAGCTAAAATAGCTGGTGCACTTTTTCGAGTCCGAGGAGACATGGCCATTGAATTGAGTTTCAACTCGACTATCATGCCTTGACCTTCATACTACGCTTTGGGCCACTTTCAACTTATGTACACACTCTTGCAGAACTTTTAGCGATTCCGTAGCCGCGAATTCATTAGAGACAGAAAATGTCATGCTAACATGTTTTTCAATTTTTATTTTTTCATGGCAAAAATCGCAAAAAAAAAATTAATGTCTTAACAAATAACTACAAACCTACTTTATTTTTACAAAAACACATGTTAATCTTATTACATATCGAACAAAAAAGTCGAAAATCTTAATTTATCACAATGCGTTAATCTGTCAAATAATTTTCAGATACGCAAACTGAATAGTAAGTATTATTTATTCTCTACATTTTTAAACCTAGCCCATCGCATACTATTAAAAAGTGAGAACGAGAGAAAGTAAAATCACAGAACACACGAAATAATGCCATAATGAGCGGTAGTACCTACTATTTCATTCACAAAAATTGAGTTCTTCATTACTTTTTGTTATTATTGTAATTTCATATAAACACCTAACCTTTCTATAACAAATGCCTGAACTAGTTTTCGACTAAAACTTACCGCCAAGAAACACTTTCGTAATTATTTGAATGATTATTCACAGTTTAGCACTTGCTTCGCGGAGCAATTCAAATTTTCACCCAAAAACCCAAAAACATAAATTCTTTTGCCAAGCCACATTGAGTATGACATAAATCTCGCGCTCGCTGCATGCGCAAAACAAATGTGACAATGAGCAAAACAAACAACAACAGCAACAAAATAATCGAAACAATCGCAATAAATGTCAGGTAAAATAAATAAACCGAAATGCATTGGAGGTAATGTGATGAATCTGTGATTGTGTTTCGAAGCGCATCAAAGCAAAAAACGCAACAATAACAACAATAACAACAACAAACACACGGCGGATAAATTGCGCAGAAAAACTGTCAAATAACGGAATATAAGCGAAATAATAAAACCAAAAAAACGTGGAAAAACAATAAAAATTAGTTTACACTGCAATAGCAACAACAACAACTTACCTGGCGCTCACGAACGACAAGCGGTGAATGCATAGATATATGTATATGTATATACAAAAAAGTGTGTGTGTGTGTTTGCCAGCGAGTGGCGAGTGGCGAGCGAGAACTGCAGCACAGCCACCGCACTGCAACAGCCGCAACGGCCGCAGCAATGAAAAGCGGTTAACCACATGCAAAAATTTGCTCGACTATAAAATATGCGGCTTGCCAGCGCCCACACGCACACACACATACACAGTGGCGCTTATACAAATACACTTATAATTGTAAATATGCCGCAGATGAATGTCAGTGTGTGTGCGAGTGTTGTCTGTTTGTGTGTGTGTGTTGTTCACCAATTTGCTCGCGGGTGATTACAACGGCGCATGTAACGGTAAAAACAGTTGAAATAATAATATGTAACAACAATATAACCACAATAAAACAACAATATACCAACAACAGCGGCGAAAGGCAACAAATGCAATAATGCAGCACCGTTACGTTGCGTGCAAAACGACAACAAATCGAAGAACAATAAAATAAAAGTGGGAAAATACAAATGACAGAAACAACGGTAAATAAACAAAATGCAATTTGAGCGCTGGAGTTTCGCGTGCCTGTGCGTGTGTGTGTGCGTGTGTGTAGGTGTGGTGCAGAAAAATTACACTAAACAAATACAGGAATGCGCCACCACTACATGCAAATATACAAACATATATATAGTATACGCATTCCCCTCACACACACACACATACAAATAAACCAGCATACAAGCGCGAGTGCAAATATATCACATCTGCGAAAAATATATTATATTTTATTTACGCATATTTACACAAGCGAATTGCAAGCGGAGCTGCGCGGACACGCCAACACACCCACACACTCCCGCACCCATGCAGCCAGCGATCGTTCAGCGTGGCGTATGACTAACATTTATCGTATTTTTAATTTGATACGCATTTGTACACACACCTATATGTATGTATGTATGTGTCACCTATAGAGGAGCGCACTTGTCGAGCGCTTATGCATTTTTGCCATACGTGCGTGTATACATAGTATGAATTACTGACGCATAAACACACACACACACACAAGCCGACAGGTACACCTACAATTGCCGCTATAAAAATAATTCAAATTACAAATGCGTAGATACGAGGTCACCTGGTTATGGCCGGGCCTTAAAAAACTATCGTCGGAATAATTATAAAGGCACTATTGGCTATTGGGGAGTCCTTTATTCCTCAAGAAAAGAAAGACGATTAATAGTCAGAAATCTTATTGGAATCTTTAGGATATCGGAAGTATCAGTGAAAACCATTTTATAAAAATCATTTAGGCCCAAGAAAAGTGAAAGCGTATCACTAAATTTTCTCGAAAAACAGCATCGCGTTAACTCTGTCAAACAACGCTTTCCGACTACCAGGATGTCATAAAACGTATTATTGCTAGCGATAAGTCTTAGATCTATGCTTACGACCCCGAAAGAGACCGAATTTCGTGGCAAAATTTAATCGAAGCCGAAAAACCACGTTCAAGCAGGTCGAAAATGAAGGCTATGTTGACAGTTTTTTCGATTTTCCAGGTGTGGTGCACTCAGAACTCCATCTGACTGACGAAACTGTCAACTACTGTCGGGAAGACTATTTGAGATTTATGCGTCGCTTTCGCGAAACTATTCGTAAAAATAGGCCGGAATTATGCGCTAACAACACTTTTTGCACCATGATAATGAACCGTCGCATACGCCATTTATTCTTCGTCAGTTTTTCCCCAAAATTTCGAACAATATCGTACCGCAACCATCGTCTTCGCCTGATTTAGTTCCGTGTGAGAAGTCACAATTCATAAAACTCAAACGGCCGCTCCGAGGAAACCGGTTTGAGTCAATTTAAGCCATTAAACGTGAATCGCTATGCAAATGTTTCGAGGATTGCAAAAAAGGTGTGTCCAAGGGGATTACTTTGAGGGAGACGACAAAAATTTTGATGAATAAATTAAGAATTTTAAAATTATAAAAAAGTCTCACTACTTTTTGCTCATAGTAGTAGGTCTCTCCTATTCCAAAATTCAACTTATTTTTATACCTACTTAAAACGGTTGTTTTTTAATCGATTTTTTTTTTGATGTGACTATTCTTTCAATATTTTTCAGTAGTATGAATTAAAATATGTAAAATTATTTAATTTGTAATATTTCAAAAAAATGGAGGACAATAAACAATTATTAAAAAAGTGTTTCCTTTGAGTAATCGCAATTTTAGGAAAAAAAATTCAGTTTTCTTGGCTCATATGATGAAAATTTTAAATTGAGCTTGAAAGTAAATATAATAACGACGGGCATCAAGGATTCTTAAATATATAACGGGCGGTTTCATAGAGGTGTGATTTTTAGTGAGGCAATACTTTTTTCGGAGTTGGTCTCTTTGACAGCTTTTACTTGATTTATACTCAGTTTGATTATGAAATGATAATGAACAGACTTTCTGTATCTAAAATTCGGTCGACGTAATCGTCTAGCAAAGACGGTAAATCGTAAAACCATGAATCGGTTTTACAAAACGTTTACTGCAGTAGATAATTCGCATTCTCAAAGATGTCGCATAGTGCGCACCGAAGACACTATTGCTGCTATAGAGCAGATGACCATCAATCCCGATTACTTATGATACCTAGTGTGCTCTAATCTAACTCAACACGTCAAAACAAAAAAAACACTCGTATGCGATATATATATATCAATATTGAGAATTAAAGTCCATCCTCAATACAAGTTATTCTTTAATAATACAAATTTTCACCGTTTCATCAAGTCGCTCTCGTACACAGAAGAATATGCAGAGAATTATATATCTGCGGTTGTATGGCATAATTGAAATTCTTCCTATCGCACAATATTTGCTTTAAATTAAAATCTGCAAATGCAATCGCATGTGATTTCGCTGCGGCAATGCGAAAGTAAATAAACAGGAATACTTAAAAAATTAAAACTATATTATGAAGATGCCGCAGAGTTACCTTAAAATTTATTTTAGTAAACTCTGATAACTTATTTAAGAAACTTGACAATACTCCTCGCACCTTTTATGAGTGAAATCGGCAAACATTTTAAAAACAATGTGTTTGGTTTTATTATTTCGAAGTGTTTTCTTTATTTTTGTTTATGTTTAGTTAGATAAGCTCTATGAGAATTTTTACAGCTTTTTTATTGATGAATTATTGAATTTGATACACACACTATAATAATTTTTAATCCGTCTTTCATTTATATACCGGGTTTTCCTATTGAGATGATATGGCTTCTTGGTTTCTTTTTGATTACATAATGTTCAAGTGCCAATAACTCTTAGAACCGCACGAAGTAATGAAAATATTGCTGCTGCTCTGGCAAATGTTGCTAAAGACGACAATTTGTCGATACCAAGTCATTCTCAAGAATTGGGACCTGCAGGATTTTGAAAAAGGATTTGGACTTGCATTCGTACAAAGTTGTTCTCGCTCAGGCACTGAAGCCATTGCACCACCCTAAGCGTCGTGAATTTGCTGGTTGCTGAAACAACTTGAAAATGGTAAAATTTTTTTTAAGAAAATCATTTTTCTAATGAGGTACAACTACAGCATTCACCTCAATTGACAGTTAGGTGTGGTTTTTGGTCTGATGGAATCAGCAGTCCGTACTTCTTTCGAAATTAAGTCGGGAACACTGTTAATGTCAATGGGGAGCGGTATAGATCGGTGATAACCAACTTTTTATGGGCACAATTAGAATCTGGTTCCAACAAGACGTGAATTCGAAAAAGGAGATCCATTAAATTATTGTGTTTGATCAAATTTTTGGTACTGAGACATTCAGAATGTAGGAATACGAGTAAGCCTTCGGTGCTAAAGTTCAAGTCAAATAAATAAAAAATAAAGGCTTGAGAATTGACAAGTCAGAGTTAGAGAACTTACTGGCAGTGTTGGAATATCGGAAGGACTAGTGAAAAGCATTTTGAAAGATCATTTGGCCCTAAGAAAAGTAAAACACGATTGGTTCCAAAATCACTATTTTTTCCTGTTTTCAGACTACCAGGACTTCATAAAGGTCTATGGAGGTCAAAAAATAAGATTATGTTGACAGTTTTTTTGATTATCTTCTTCCTTTTCGGCCAAACTGTCAACTGGGAATACAATTGGGTTTATGCGTCGTTTACACGAAGCTAATTGTAAAAAGAGAGCAGAATTATGGGCCGAAAACTCTTGATTTTTGAATTGTGATAATGCGCGGTAGCATACTGCACTGATTTTTCCTGAGTTTTTCGCCAAAATTTCAACCAACATCGTGCCGAAACCACTGTATTTGCCTGATTTAGCTCCGTGTGACTTCTGGCTATTCAGCAAGCTCAAACGAACTCTCCAGGGAAACCGTTTTGAGTCAACTGAAGACAGAAAACGTGAATCGCTTTGAAAGCTATTCCGAAAATTGACTTTAACAACTCTTTCAAGAATTGAAGAAAACTTTGGGACAAGTGTATTAGAACCAAGGGAGAACTTAATATATACAACATGTAAACGAAAATACAAGGTGGCTTCCAAAGTAAACAGGACTTTTTGAATGACGCGCTGGTGGTGCCATCTATATGGCGATTGATGCGTTAGAATCTGCTCTCTTTATCGATTGTCCAGTGAGAATTTCATGATATTTCATAGATTAGAAGTGAAGTCATTGCGTTTGTGTTATCGGTGCGAAAATGAGCTTCGAACAAATAGTCAACATTATATTTTGTTTTAAAATTGGTAAAAATTTTACCGAAACATTTCAATTGATCAAACAAGTTTATGGCGATGATTGCCGATCCCGTAGCAGAGTGCACGAGTGGTTTCAACGTTTTCAAAGTGGTCGTGAGGACATAAATGACGATCAACATGTGGGCCAATCAAAATCCGTGATCACCGGAAATTCCATTGAAACTCTGCGTGAATTCATCAAAAATCAGCCGAAATTACCATTGAAATTCGAGGAAATAGAATTGAACATCTTCAAAACATCGATTTATTGCATTTGACCGAACATTTGAGCTTATGAAAGGTGTGAGCACGGTTTGTTCCGCACAAATTGACTGACGGCCAAAAATTGCTCAGAATTCAACATTCTGTCGACTCTTGTGCCCGATTACTTGACCAAAAATCTCATTTTAACCATTACCCACTCCCCGTATTCATCTGATATGACACCGTGCGACTTCTTCCTTTTCGGAAAAATGCATTTGTCAATGAAAGGAAAGCGTTTCGCAGACGTAGAGGCCATTCAAAAGGCTTGCACCGGCATACTGGCGGCCATACCGACCAACGAGCTAAAACACTCGTTTGACATGCTTTTGGACCGTGCAAAAAGCTGTATTGTGGCAGAAGGAGACTATTTTGAATAAAATAAATTGATTTTGCCCAAAAAACTATTTGTTCTGTTTTTTTTTTAAGTCTTATTTACTTTGGAACGCACCTTGCATATCCGATCCAAATTCAGATACGGCAGATTTGAAAGTTTCTTTTGGTAATGAAAACTTTACGATATTTTGTTCAAAGCTATTATGTAGTTTTTTAAGAAATACTTGTACAAATTGTATATAAATTGAGGAGCCGTTATGGTTAATTCAACTTTTGGGTATATAATTTTTATGACTTTCTTAATGAGATCGCATAACTTATCTCTCCAATAAGTATGATTATGTTTGGATCATAGCGAGAGCGTTATTAGATGTGTTGGATTTTGGTGAAAAACTAGTGGTTATTGTTGTACAGCATCTCATGCCTATAAAGATCTCATACTACAGCTAGTTCTACTATTCTCGTTATTATTTGATCTAAGAATCTTAATCAAGGCATCAAAAATCACTCTCCCTTAAGCCAAGATTTTCGAAAAACAACACTCACGGTAAAGGCACCTTTAAATTGTGACACTGCTGCAATTAATAATTTATGCTTGCGGCTTAATCTAGCCTCAGTAAAACTCTATTTCTCGTTTCCTCTGCTTCTCCAGCAGAGATTTTCAACTAAGAAATAAATTTCACCGTTAATCTATGCACACAAAGTTCTATATGGCAGTCCGTGTGCCAGCCAGCTCGCCTTTCACATGCAACAGTTGCAGCTGCGGCACATATGGTAAATGCCGAGTGCATAAGCATTGCTTGACTGCCTCGAGAATTTGGAATCCAACGCAAATTCGACATCAAAGAAGCTTGAGCGCGTGCTCAAGCGCAACTACATTATTCATTACTTACATAAACACAAGTATGAAAATATGAGTGTGTGTGTGTGTGGTGTGCTGTGCTTTGCAGTTTCGGCTGCCATTTTAAAATGCTGCATTAAACAAATCTTATGTAATTTTTGCGCTCTCACAAATTACGCTTTTCCAGCTGCTTTATGCAAATGTTTATAATAATTGCCGGCAGAGCTTTCACTTCGTTTGCTGTACCGTTACGGCGTGGCAAGCGCGTAACTGCGCAATCTGCTGCCATTGTTAACTAGTTAGTTCCCGAGTTTCAGAATTAAATGCGTCTACTAAATTATGCACATTACTGTCTTCTCATGTTATATGCTGTTTTTGTTTTTGTTGTTTATTTTAAGTTATTTCCACCATGTCGTTTTCATTCGGAAAATGGTTACATGATATTTAGCTGTGCTTTCTAAATGCAGAAACAACTCTCGCTATGATGTGACTAAGTTCCTTATGACAAGAATTGAAAGTAATGAGTGAAACCAAACTCGTCTATAACCGCTTAAGCGGTGTTTACTCCAATAAAGAAGAAGAAAGCAAGCCTAATTCACTAGATGCTTTTAAATGTAATATTCTTTTATTTAATGCATGATTCATCCAACAAAATTTTGATGGTAAACGGCAAGTAGATTAATTCTATAGTGTGTTCCAGATTATTTGCAGCATCTTTTCTCGTAGTGAAATGTTCAGAAAAAAAATTCTAAAGGCTTTTTCACGCTGCCATGACTCTCCCTTAAACACTCACTCTGGTGTCTGGGTCGGACACAATGTCCTTAGAAAAGAAAAGTAATACAAATAATGGGTGCCGGAGAGCGGCTACATTATATTGGATTCCAGGCGATAGGGACGTCACTGGAAAAGAAATATCTGATGAGATTACTTATTTAATTAATTAATTCAGGATACACAGAAGTCAAACGAACAAGCAACGAAATTGCCGAAAGAGCTGACAGGCGGATTAGAACGAGAATAAATGCTTCAGAGGCATGCAAGATCACTAATTGGGGGGAGCGGAATTAAAGCACGCTAGCTTTCTACTCAGACGATCTCGAAGAGGTCACAACTTATTAGCATCACATGGGCGCCAGATGCGCATTATTAACTATGACACCAGTGGAAAGTGCAGCGTAGTAGATATGAGAAAAACGCTGGAATACCTCCTCTGCTTAGGTCCGGCCTTATTAACATTTACCGATCCAAACGAGTTTAGATCGACGAAAAAACAGCCCTTGGCCGGATAAAATATGGGTCAATTCCGGTGCGTAGAACCGGCTGTCGTGGGAATTGAAATTGTCCGGCCTTATCTAGAACTCTGCTTACTCGGCAATCCAAGGAACTAGATGAGTAAACTTCGTAAAAAGCGTTGATCACTTTCACGATGAAAACTTCAGCTCGAATTAATGTGGAATCCAAGACTTTAACGTTAGCAACATGCGAGCATAACGGATTTTCCAATAGGTATGATGTGACTTCTAATTTTGATTTTGGCAAATTTTTATTCAGTAATGTTTACAATTACGTCGTGGAATGATATACGCAAGAACAACGTTTACATATTATCATATTTTATTATCAAAATAGTCGTTCTCCAATTGTACCTGTTCGAGCGCGTTTGCCACTTTAGGGTCGTAATAATCGTCCACCTGTGCCCGCTATTCGTCGAATTATTGAAAGTTTCGAACACTCGAAGAGATGAAAATATTGCTGCCGTTCAGGCAAGTGTTGCTGAAGACCTCAATTTGTCGATTCCAAAACGTTCCCAAGAATTTGGACTATCTCAAATCAAAATCTGGCGTATTTTGAGAAAAGATTTGGGCTTCCATTTATAAAATTGTTCTTACTCAGGAACTGAAGCCATTGGAGCACCTCAAACGTCGTAAATTTGCTTTTTTTTACTTATATTTCTAGAGTTTGTCCCTGACTTTTATATATGATGATAGCTAAAGCCGCTTTTAAAGGAAATTATAGGCGTTTGAACTGCAAATGTTAGTTTGCGTGTATTAAAGGGATTCTGGGTATCAATACTGTTCCTCCCTTGACCTCTACAGTAAGAATGTTGGCTTGGATGATGTACTGTCTCAACTCTGTGATACTTCACCTTGTGTCGTTGCGCAGTCTGGGCCCAGGTTACGCATCAGTATAACAGGCACAACAATTTTGAGTTTAAACTTTTGGGAGGGTACCCCTGACAGGCCGAGGGAATTTAAGAGAGAATTTAAGGGTATACGCTACGTCGTCAGTTGTTATCAGCGCGCCTATTGAGATCTAGGTACTCGTCTTACCTGAAACTTTCTCAAATAATCTCTTATTAATTCTTTCTACCAATTCGATTTTGAGCGCTATGAGGTTCGTTCTCTCAAACACTACTCGTTAGTGAGGCCTTTTGTAAATTGGGAAATACCTTATTAATAGGATTATCTTATGAGCTAACAAATACGCTGCCCAAGGTTATTTGGCTGTTAATATTCGTCAGCGTGAGAGCTTCGTCGACATCGAGAAGTATTTTTATGTGGAGTTCAAGCTCCTGATCATTGAAGAGCTAGACTTTATTTTAGTATTCAGCTATAACTGTTCCACCTTAGCCATCAAACATGTAGCTTTTTTTTCGTGAATATTCCCATTGGAATAAGATTTTGTCTCGTAGTAAAATATAGCATACTATATGTTAACCGAAGATGTCAGCTAATTCAAAATCAAATTTTATTAAAAGCGCTCAAGCCATTTAGTCGTGAAGAAGTAACAAACGTATGCACTTACAAACTTTCGCCTTTAAAGTAGTAGTATGATAAAAACCTGCGAAAGGTATTATAGATTCGGTATTAACCCGGGTAGTTAACTCTTTTGTTTGTTTTTGTATTATATTTGAAATATTGTACTGAGAAGTTTTTATATGAATAGAAGTACGCTAACAACTGCTATAATCACCACAAGCAGCGCCTCTTCAAAGTTACAACCCATCTCTTTACTCCGCTGCTTGCATGGAATCTCATTAAAAATGAGGTCAGTATATATTTTAGTCACACCAGAAAAACCCTGCTTGCCGAAACTCCATCAACCACAACTCAATTTTCGTTAGGCTTCACTATCTAAATATTCTCCACATATTTCATTATAAAATTCTGTGAAATGGCATTCATACACACATACCACATGCCAAACTGTAATATTGTTGCATAAATTTAAGCTGAAACTGGCATTTCAGACAGTAACCTGAAAATTGCTCGAACACAACTACAACAAGAAATAACAACAAGCACTAATCAAAAATTGAGCAAATGAACAGGCAACAAACACAAATTTACCACAGCCAAAGCCCAAACTATCAGATAATGCTGCAAGACATGCCACACATACGCAATGTATTTAGGTACTGGATACACATGTTTGCCGTATTTTAGCAGGATTTCGAGTTAATATCTTATCTAGCCACCGACCAAGCGGCTTCAACTTCATTTATCTCAATTTACTAAAGCTGTGGGCCCCACGTGCCATTCGGAGATTTTTCAGGTGCACATTTATGCTATTGAGAATTGATCAGGTAAGTTATTTGCTCGGCATGCTTTTTTCGCCCACACACACATACATGCACATAGACACATATGCAGTGACTTTTTGTGCCGCAAAATTGACAAAAATCGATACCCAGATATCCGAAACAAGAGACGAAGGACATTAATGGACAGGGACAGGGGGCAAGAGGATAGCTAAGGGGGATGCAGCGCAGCGTGAGCTCACCAGGCACACCGGCTGACTTATGCCTATAACAAAAACAAAAATGCCTTGCTGAATTGTAGGAAACACTGCCACATGCTTGCCAACCGTACGCCTTTTCTTGTCTCCAGTCTCCGGGCAGTGCGGCTGTGGTCGACCAGGCGGCACACACCTACACAGACAACGTCATTGTTGCTGTCGTTGTTGCAATATGCAAATGCTCTGACGCAGAAATAGTCGGTTGGGGACATAAAGTTTGGCTGTAGCACTCCCTGGCCTCGTTCTTCACTCTACCAGAACTGCGTCGGCAGTGGCTTTACAATGCCAAAACTGTGTTGCAGGCAAACGAAGGCTGAAGAAAAGCTGAGAAGGAGGAACACGAGTCGACTGCAGTGACTGTGTGACCGACCACACGGTTGGCAGACATTGAATGAATGAATGACTTGCAGGAGCAACAGTCAAATGAGAAGCCGCAAGCTAAAACTTATGTTGACAGTTACAACCGAAGGCGAGGCAACACCACAAAGGTGGCGTTGATATGGTACAACGGCGTGTGAGTAGCAGAAGAAGACACAGAGCACAAAAATAAAAGTCACCAACAAAGTGGGTGGCAAGCGTTGAACGCAGACACATACACATATATATTTATATGTATATGTGAAGAATCTTCTGCTTGCAACGGCGGGCCATGAAAAGCCGCACACACGCCCAGCCGCATATGTTAAGGCTGCCTGCAACAGACGCGCTGTGGTTTGGTCACCAGGCAAATACATGATTGCACCCACACATGCACATACTCGCACATGCTTGAGACGGGCTTTATTCAGGCGTGCGTGCATGTTTGCGGGTATAATTGTGCATGCGTGCCTGCGTCTGGAGGCCAACGCATCGGGCAACATTTCAACAATGCAGCTGAAACTGAATGAGACAATCGCAACTGAATTGGGCTTCACCGAATTATCCTAGCGAGCACTCACTACACTAGCAACTACAACTACACTAACAACAAGCGCAAGCACAACGAAGCAGGAAGCAAGCAACTAATATGCATATGCCTAGTATGTACATATATGTGTATGGGAGTGTGAGTATATACATATATATCAGAGGCAATGCCGCACATGAGTTAGTATACACTTTGAACGGAAACTAAGAACGTCGTTGGCATATGTGGTATCCACACTGCTTGCAACAATAATCGCTCCATTTTCTGTTTCTAACAGCAATTGTGATAAACGAGGGCAGCTCTACACATGTACATACGCAAAAGCATATATGTATGTGGTTACACACACACACACTTGCAAGTAGTGGTAGCGATTTTGTAGCGCAGCGAAGGGTTTTGTGGCTTCTTTGCGTAATACTTTTTGGTCACTAATCGCTCTAGAACGAAGCACGTTTCTTCCTAAAACATGTCTGGTTGATTAAAGTTGAGCGAACAAGAGAAAAACCAGTGAAGATTTGGCGTCTTTGGCGCTTTGTTTTAATTTTTCGCACTTCTTGCTTCGAACAACTTCGTTTAAGATCACATCAGACGTCATAGGCAGGCATCAAAGCTATATAAAGGGTGATTTTTTAAGAGCTTGATAACTTTTTTTTAAAAAAAAACGCATAAAATTTGCAAAATCTCATCGGTTCTTTATTTGAAACGTTAGATTGGTTCATGACATTTACTTTTTGAAGATAATTTCATTTAAATGTTGACCGCGGCTGCGTCTTAGGTGGTCCATTCGGAAAGTCCAATTTTGGGCAACTTTTTCGAGCATTTCGGCCGGAATAGCCCGAATTTCTTCGGAAATGTTGTCTTCCAAAGCTGGAATAGTTGCTGGCTTATTTCTGTAGACTTTAGACTTGACGTAGCCCCACAAAAAATAGTCTAAAGATGTTAAATCGCATGATCTTGGTGGCCAACTTACGGGTCCATTTCTTGAGATGAATTGTTGTCCGAAGTTTTCCCTCAAAATGGCCATAGAATCGCGAGCTGTGTGGCATGTAGCGCCATCTTGTTGAAACCACATGTCAACCAAGTTCAGTTCTTCCATTTTTGGCAACAAAAAGTTTGTTAGCATCGAACGATAGCGATCGCCATTCACCGTAACGTTGCGTCCAACAGCATCTTTGAAAAAATACGGTCCAATGATTCCACCAGCGTACAAACCACACCAAACAGTGCATTTTTCGGGATGCATGGGCAGTTCTTGAACGGCTTCTGGTTGCTCTTCACCCCAAATGCGGCAATTTTGCTTATTTACGTAGCCATTCAACCAGAAATGAGCCTCATCGCTGAACAAAACACGCGCGCGAAACACATTTCGAACCGAACACTGATTTTGGTAATAAAATTCAATGATTTGCAAGCATTGCTCGTTAGTAAGTCTATTCATGATGAAATGTCAAAGCATACTGAGCATCTTTCTCTTTGACACCATGTCTGAAATCCCACGTGATCTGTCAAATACTAATGCATGAAAATCCTAACCTCAAAAAAATCACCCGTTATATAAGAGGGCGGGTGTTTTCATCACTTTCAGATTTCAATGAAGCAATGCTCTTTTCGGAATTTCCACCAAAGATCACTGCTTGATGAGTTTTAGAAGCAAGGGTAATAAATAATTGGTCCATATCTATTCAAAAATGAAGCCGGTCATAATGTTATAGTCTATGGGGGAACGCTATAGGGTCGTTATTATTGGCTTTTTCGTGCCTGAATCGAAGGGTGTTGTTGCGGTCGAACTTTGGTTCCAAAAATACGATGCTACAGCCAACGAATTAATCAATTTATTAAACCAAACTTTGGATGGGCGCATTATCTCGCGTCGTGAGCTTATGTTGTGGACTCTAAAATCGTCTTATTTAGCAACTTTAGATTATTTTTTGTGGCGTTGCGTGAAGTCGCTTCTTTACGTAGAAAAACTCGAGACAATTTAAGCTTTGGGCGAGAAAATTCGGTGCGTTATTACTTACATACGGTCCTCATACAAGTCCAAAAATGTAATGTTTCCAATGGAATTGTGAAGGCATAAATTTGAAAATATAAAAACATACTCTCCAATTCGCATAAGCTTTCAATATAACTATAAAGGGTCAACCTCGCTCCAAAAGTTGGTTTCAAATAGATCATTTGCTGCTGATCTTCAACATAATTTCCAGCACCACAGCCAATTGTCAGATCCTTATCTTTGTTTCAATAATGACAGAATCGTTGGAACTCTTTAGTACTCAAGCAATTTACCCGCAACCAAGACAACAATGAAGAAACCATGGTGCATTTTCTTCCTTTTTCGCCCTCCAATTATTTAACTTAAAAGCCTCTACTGATAAAACAATGTTTTTTTCTGTTTTTTGTTTCTAAGATGAAACATCGGCATGTTAAAAATAAAATTCTCTCAGTGATGACTAGGGTACTGCACACCTTTTTCACGCACACAAGCGTCGTGTAATTACTACCTTCAGGCCCCTAACCTTGTCTCAAAGCTCGCTTGGTATCGACTGGCTCGAAGAGGTTTTTCGCGATCTGATGGAGCTTTTGGTTTTGCTTAACACCAGTTTGGACAGCCGTATTAGTTTTGCAGAAATGCCAAATTCAGATACAGCTTCGAAATCAGAGAAGACCTTATAAGGTTCAATCAGTTTATTGACAATACAATACGCTTGATGGATCCTTATATGCGATGTTGAGCATCCCACGGCAGTTGACGCTAATTGACGGGCATGCTGTTGTCCGACCACATTCTCCATGCTCTTTATCAGTTCTTCGCTGCCGTATTGGAATAGCTCCAGCTGCCCCCGGCGCTTTGTTGTACTCCAGATGAGTAATTGCTACTCGGACTTCTTTATGGTCGAACAATGGAACGTCTGCTTGATCGTTATTGATTGGGGAATCGGGTTCACCATCTCCAGGTATAATGTTTTCACTGCAATTCAGCAGAGTGGAGATGTGTTCCTTCCACAATTTTAGTATGCTCTGGGCATCACTCACTGAATCACCTCTGATAGTTCTACAAGAATATGCTCCGGTTTTGAAACCTTCCGTTAGTCGTCTGACATCTATTCGCAGAAATCGAGTTTACCCCGTCATCTAGCTAATCAGGCTGTTCGTACACATGCATTTAAGCTCTCGATATTTATCCCATACCGCACATGTTGTGGTCAGTTGCAACGTTGCGAGGTAGGTAGGTAAGCAGTCTGTTTTGTCTCCGCTGCGACATGGCACTCCTCATCGTACTACCTGTTCTTTTGCATCCTCCAAAGGCCAATGGTTTCGGTTGCAGCTGTACGTAAGGAGCCTGAAATGCCATCTAACAATTTGCTTATTCCAAGTTATTGATGAGTACGCTCAGAGAGCTGGATCGCAATTCGAGTAGAAAATCGTACGGCTGTGTGTTTGTGGTCATCCGTTTTATGCTGTACAGAACCGGTGTGTATCTTCGCTACTACAAGATAGTGGTCCGAGTCAATGCTAGGACGCCGTCTAAAACACTGTCTTTCGTCTATCACAACATTATCTATCTGGTTCGTGGTTTTTCGATACGGAGACAACCAGGTCCTATGCTGGAATGTACTACTACAGAAAACCATAGTTCGGGCCTCAGCGGAGTCGATCAGCCTCAACCCATTTGGGGATATTTCATCATGAAGGCTGAATTTACCGACCGTAGTACTAACGATACCTTCTTTGCCCACCCTGGCGTTAAAGTCACCAAACAAGGTTTTGGCATCATGGCAGGGACAGGTCCCATAGGTGCGCTGCAAGAGCTCATTGAAGGCTTGTTTGGTCACACCGTACTTCTCTTCCGTCGGAGCGGGCGTGATCGCAAAACAGCGATATGTTGAAGAACTTCGCTTTGATGCGGCTTGTGACTAAACGTTCATCCACCGGGGTGAATGGCAGTACTCGGCGACGGAGTCTCTCTCCCACCATAAATCCCACACCAAATTTGCTCCTTTATATGGTAACTGTAGTAAATGCCACAAGGACCTAATCGTCTCAGTCCATGTCCCGTCCATGATATTTCTTGGATCGCGATGATGTCAGCCCTCACTCTAACGAGGACATCAACCAGCTGGGCAGCGGCACCTTCCCATTTAAAGGACCGAACATTCTAGGTGAATGCCCTTAAATCGTTGCCCTTATTTCATTTGCCATGGTTGTCATCAGCGACGCCCCTGCTCTTCCGAGACTGTTTATGTTTTTTCATTGGTATATTTTTTTTAGGTGGTGGGTCCCATCCAGCGTAGTGGATGTTTCGTCTTCTCACTTTAACTCGCTTTCAAACGGATGTTCTTTGGCTACCCAGAGGATACTAGGTCTAAGAACGAAAGTCTTAAGCTGCTTGAGCCATATATAAAAGAATCGTTTCTGGCCACTCCCAAGTGAATGGCGCTCAGAGAACTTTCCTTACCTACACATGACTTCATTCTCCTTTCCCCTATAGCAGTTATGTTGAAAACCACTAAAAGTATCTCATTGAGCATTAAATTCAAAACCAGGACGGTAGGGAAGAGCTTTATGGGAGCATATTTAAAAACAAGACAAGCGGCGTGCTTCTGCCCACGAATTAAGACAAATCTTATATCTCAGGAAATATTTGCCCAATCCTAATCATAATGTCATAAAGTAAAATATTGTGTATATTATAATTTAATGCAAAAAATATACCATAATGACCGACGAATCCATATACTACATATAGTGATTTTCGTTAGCCCAGAATGATATTGATATTTCCCTCATACTTTTTTCGAGCTGCCCGCAAATTACTCCAAACAACCCAGAAATTTCAAATTCGCTCACCGTAACGAAGTTCTGTATAGGATACAAGTATGCTTTTATAAAAACCGTTAGCTATAAAAAGTGTAATCCCTTTAGCAACACCGTGTGCAACTCACACGAAGTTTTGAAATGCTGTGACACACAAAAACTTCAACTTCTACAACAAAACAAACACAACTAAGAAAGCAAGTGTTCTGAGCAAGAATAGCAGGGCTGCAAATTCAATTTGACAGGAATTCATCAAAAGACACCAGCATAATGGAAACTATGTATGTGGAAAGTGGATATGTGATAACTGTAAAGTTCAAAAGAACTGTAAAATTCACGAAGAAACTCGGTATTTTGTAACACACACACACACATACATACAGACTCTCGCTCATTTTAATGTTCAAGAACTTCGGTCAACACTATACTCTCCGGCAAGTTTGACCACACGCTTGAGTTGCTGTGATATAACAAATATAACGGTCACACAATACAAGTATACACACAAAGACAGTTTACTGTGTATGTATATGTATGTATGCATGTGTATAAGTATGTGTGCGCTTGTCGAAGTATGAAGACTTCTTTAGCTAACTCATGCACGTGACTACTTTTGAAGGCGTCTGTTCTTTACATGCCGACGAAGTCATGTCAAATTTACAACAAATACAGCAACAAAGCACGCAAAAGTATTGTATAAGTTTTATCAAATCCATTTGCAACTTTACCACAATGGACACATGGTCAAGAGCCTTATTGGTTTTACAACAAAACACATGCACACACACACACACAGACTGTAAATATGTGTGCAACAACGCAAATAATCTCAATTGATGAAGTTTTTATCAAGCGATATAAAATAATTAAAAGTAACTAAAATGTCCAGAAATATTTCAGCAAGTTTTTCTCACTGTTTTTTGCTTCCTAACTCTCTTTTTTTCTCTCTCTCTCTCCTTCCATGCATACACTATTTAATAACAATAACTCGGTGCAACCAGCATCACGTGGTTTTTGAGTTGCGGCATGACATGCAAGTTTTCATTTAGTATAAACACCAACAACAAAAAAAAACACTTGTGTATGCCACAAAAACTAAAATATGCAAATAACAGACAAAAACTGCAACAATGTGGATCAAAGCAACAACAACAAAAAATAGAGAAAGAAATTGGTATTTAAAATGGAAAATCGTCAATATTTATTACAGCGAAAATGTGCTTCACATTTACGGAAATTGCTTGTAATTTAATATTAATGCTGCCACAAACAGAAAAGGAACGGAAAAACCACAAAATATATTTTCGAAAACAATGGACACGTAAAGCTAAGAGATATTTGGAGATTAACGGTCGTACGTCAGATGGACTGCACATAACTGTATGCGAATTTAAATACAAACGAGGTATTAATAGTAAATAGCATTCGCAGGCCATAGGAATATAGCATTTATTTCAGTTTCATTAAGAGATAGATCAGTGCAGAAGCCGTTAAAAATTAATAAAATGTGAAAGAAGTTCATAACAATTTACATTAACAACACGTAAGGAAGGGCTAAGTCCGAGTATAAACGAAAATCTCATACACTTGGAATTTGCAAGCATTAAAGCCGGGGTAATTCTTTCAGGTACATAAGACTTGTTAGTTATGTGGGGTCTAGGCCGCATTTTCACTCGATTTTATTCATTCCAAGTACAAAAATGCACCGTTATGTCAGTGGAATGTCATATATCGAAATCGGTCGGGCGGGTCTCGAGATATGTGTTTCCATTTAAAGGAGGCGTTGCCAAGCATATTGTCCAATTTTGACACGATATCATTAAAACGCTGTCATACCATCTCGGAGGTATATTTTAATATCGCTGGCGTTTTTCGTCTTCTACCACTTTCGCGGTTATAGCCGACATTAGCACGCCAGTCGTTCTTCCTTTTCACTGCTCGACGCCAATTGGAGATTCTAAGTGTAGCCAGGTCCCTCTCCACCTGGCCTTTGCAACGTAGTGGAGGTCTTCTGCTTCCTTCGGCGTCCGTACTCTCAGAGCTGGAGCGTTTTCATCCAATCGGCCTGTGTAGCCGCTGTATTTTAATTCGCTGAACTATTCAATGTCGAATTCTTCTAGAACCTTTCTTTCGAAAAATCGCAACGTTGACTCATCAGATGTTCTCATCGTCCATGCCTTTGTATCATATAGCAAGATTATGAAAATGACTGACTTGTAGAATTTGGTCTTTGTTCGTCGAGAATGCACTTTACTTCCCAATTGCCTACTCAGTCCGAAGTCTGCTACTCTATCCATTGGCAAGAGTTATTCTGCGTTGAATTTTGAAGCTGATGTTGCTGTTGGTGTTAATGTTGTTTCCAAAATAGAAGAAATTTCCAACCACTTCGAAGCTATGTCTTTCAACAGTTACGCGGGAGCCACTTCACTACCTGACCCATTTCCTTCGCTTCTTTGTCTAACCTGGCGAAAGCAGTATAAGCGGCGCGCTGAGATTGGCGTACACCAGCAGTTCAAATCTGCAGCTCGAATTATTTTCTCCAGCACTCTCATCCGAGGCTACTGTGTCTTTTTTATTGCGGGTGTTTTTTTACGTAGGGGGTCCCAAACCCAGCGCACAACTCTGGGAAAGGATGACTCGCCTCCTCACTTTAGCTCGACTTCAAAAGGATGTTTTTTGGCTACCAAGAGGATACTTGGTTTAAGACCGGAAATCGTGAGCTACTTAGGCCATATGTAAAAGAATTGGTTTTGATTTCGTGAACTTCTACATATGTATCCTCACTAACAGCAGCTTTTGCAGCTATAAGAATAAAAAAATTGGGTGGTTGGAATCAGCAGAACTACGGACATAGTGTAATCCTAAGCAAGCTCACCATTAACAAATCAGACTACATTCTCCCAAAGCTGCATTTCAATAAACACTTCCAGGTGAGGATACCATCTAGACGAGAATGGAGAAGAGGTTCAATAGGGAAAGAAGTTACCATCACAGTCTATACCGACGTGTCCAAACTGGACTTCGGAGTAGGCACGGGGTAATCTCCGCTGATCTAGGCATATCTCTCTCTATAAGTAAACCGAACTCAGCCAGCATCTTCCAAGCAGAAGTACTGAGTATAGAAAAAGCCTGCGTAGTTCTATTAGAAAACCACGGGAATATACATACATAAAGCAACTATATTTACGGATAGTCAGGCGGCGCTTCTGGTCTTGTCTTCGCCCATGACAAATTCCAGCATAGTTCATAGCTGCAAGAGAGCACTAAGCTCTATAAAAACAAGCTCTAACTAGATTTGATCTGGGTTCCCGATCACAGGAACATTTTTGGTAACGAAAAAGTAGACGAGTTGGCAAAGGCAGGAAATAACGAATCCGAGTCGGAGCTGATACCCAGCCCGCTAGGATCGATCAAAGGAGAGATCGATAGACAATTTCGACAAATTGCAAATAACAGATGGAAAAACATTACAACATGCATCATAACTAAACAATTATGGCCAACATATGACAGGAAAAGAATCAACGACTTACTAAATAGGTCAAGGAAAAGTATTTACAGAGTAACAGCTACCACAGCAGGGCACTGGCCATTTGGGGAACACGCATCCAAAATGTGTTTTCCCTGCAACAACATCTGCCGAGGTTGCGGAATAGCAGGGAACAAGGAATCAATTTTCCACTTTCTCTGTGAATGCCCAGCCCTAGCACAGATCCGACACAATACATTTGGAATCCATCAAGCACCAAACCTTCAATGGATTTCTACTAAAAGCATATCAGACATAAGTAGCTTCATCGAAACCTCAGAAGGTGAAACGTGATAGCAGACATAGAAGGTTCTACGAATAGACTATCAAAATAGCACATCAGTGCTAATTGAGCCCGATAGACAACAGGGCTGCACTCCTACCTACCTACCTATCCCCACTAAATAAAATAAACAAATTAATTATCTCTTTTTCTCAATCTGACCAAAATATTATTTGACTTGCTTGCCTTCTTGTGACTAAATAATATACTCGATAATACAGAGTATTCACATAACTGGTGAATGACTCTTTTAGAGTATTAAAGGTCTGGTTCACAATCGAAAAGCAGTTGGATTCGGCAAGGCTTCTTTGAGGTACTGAGTTTAAGCAATTTTTTCGATTATGGACCATTTAATTTCCATGAAAACACTATTGTTTAAACAGTGATTAAGTGTTGTCCGCACAAATGGGTTTCTGAAGCCAAGCTGCGATTTACGAAAGAAGGAACAAAACTGCTAAGAACAGCCCGTGCAAGTGATGGTAAATTTTTATCAGCGCTGGCGTGCCGAGTGAACGGCGGGAATCCATTTATCTGCGCGCAACCACAAAGTAATCGAAGACAATGACGTAAATTGATGTACATGCGCGTGCATAAATGAAGCACAGGCGCTCATACAAGCAAAGCATATGTGAGCCGAAGGTCGCTGGCGACCACAAGGCCTGCAGCAGGAAGTGGCCGAGTAAGCTGACAGCAACCGGAAGGAAGCATAAAAGGAGGTTACAATGGAAAATGCACAGCGCAAAAAAAGGCAAAAAAAAGCGAAGAATTGCATGAAGTGTAATGCGCACACAATAAAGATAAATTCACCAATATATTTAAGCAATATTCATACATATCTTTTTTTTTTGTGGATATTGGAAATCATCGAAATATTGAAGATCATGCACTTTGTTGCGCACGCCTGTGGCGCCTTTTGTTTCCTTATGAAGCTTGTCAACGCGCACACGGCGTTTTTGTCTTCATTTCATTTTCGTAAGCGTTTTGTTTTTTTCATTGCCAATTTCTGACGCTGATGCCCGACGGGAATTGTGCTAAAAATTTCACGAGTCCTTTGCGAGGCGCAGCAATAATACATGAGCGCTACGCACTTGAGCCATAAAGGCAGTTGGTATAAATATATAAAGATTTGTATGCGTGTGCACGCACGTAAGTGAGTCCGTATGTACATATGTATGTGCCTTCCCTGCGCCGACAAAGTGATATCATTTATTATGTGAGCTTATCAAAATCCAATGAATGTGCTGCGACGCTGCTTTCGCGCCCGTCCGAAAAAGCGCCAAAGCACTTACACGCACACCAATACACAGGCACGCGTGTATGTTTTTCTGAATTCCTATTCTAGGTCCACCATTAAGCCGCAGGCCAGCATTAGCCAACAACAATGCTGCAATTTATGTGCCCATTTTGCCATCGACGCGCATCGTTTCACAGGATATCACAGCAAGGGACATGCAATTCACATTTAGCCACTTATATACACATACACATACATACATGTATGTACATATATTTATAAATATGAGTGTGTGCGCTCTCTTTTGGCAAATGACCACTTGCATTAATCCGCACACTGCAATGCTTAGCCGCAATTTTTGCCATGATTTGCTGCCGCCATATTTGAACTGCCAGCAAATGCCTGTCCAACAAAAATCCAGCGAACAATTGTTAGTGGCAGCACATTTAACTCACATCTCGTTATGCTTAAGCGATGGCTATCTGTGCGTGGCATCATGCCTGTCCGTATATCGCGTTGTCCATAATTTGGGCATCAAGCGCTTGTTTGCGATAAAACTCATTTTTGCTATAAACTTTGATTTTGCCGTAAATGTCTGATTGCATAACGGTTTATTGTATTGTAATTTGTTGGTATTGTGTCAGCGTAAGCAGAGCCTGCATATTCATATTGCTGGTGTTGATCATAAAGTTCGCCATTAGCACTGATTGATTTTGTTAAAAGCCGAATAGGGTGCTATTAAGTTCGGGTGGATTCGTACAGCTACAGAGTGTATTAGATGTTTAAGATTAATTTAATAAATTTGTGGGATTAGAAAATGAGGTTGAAATTGTTAAAGTATGTAATTGATTAAGATTTGTAAAGTCTCTTTAAGAAAATGGCTTGGTTGAATTGAGTTGAGTTGAATTGAGTTGAGTTGAGTTGAGTTGAGTTGAGTTGAGTTGAGTTGAGTTGAGTTGAGTTGAGTTGAGTTGAGTTGAGTTGAGTTGAGTTGAGTTGAGTTGAGTTGAGTTGAGTTGAGTTGAGTTGAGTTGAGTTGAGTTGAGTTGAGTTGAGTTGAGTTGAGTTGAGTTGAGTTGAGTTGAGTTGAGTTGAGTTGAGTTGAGTTGAGTTGAGTTGAGTTGAGTTGAGTTGAGTTGAGTTGATTGAGTTCAGTTCAGTTCAGTTGAGTTGAGTTGAGTTGAGTTGAGTTGAGTTGAGTTGAGTTGAGTTGAGTTGAGTTGAGTTGAGTTGAGTTGAGTTGAGTTGAGTTGAGTTGAGTTGAGTTGAGTTGAGTTGAGTTGAGTTGAGTTGAGTTGAGTTGAGTTGAGTTGAGTTGAGTTGAGTTGAGTTGAGTTGAGTTGAGTTAAATTGGGTTGAGTTGAGTTAAGTTCACTTCAGTTGAGTTGAGTTGAGTTGAGTTGAGTTGAGTTGAGTTGAGTTGAGTTAAATTGGGTTGAGTTGAGTTAAGTTCACTTCAGTTCAGTTGAGTTGAGTTAATTTGATTGATTTGATTTCTCAAGGTTAGCCACTTTCTAAATCATATTCCTGTTGTAACAAAGACTTGGAAAAAATTAATAGAGTATGAACCATTAACCTCACTAATTCACGGATTTCTGACAAAAACAAATATTTTTTATTGACATATAGTTATTTAAAGTACTCCAGGCCCAACTTTATAACAGGTATCCAAGTTGGTTGAACTTGGTATCACAATGAACGACGAATTTATTTAGATAACTTGAAAAAGAATCATGTTGGAAAAATATATTAATGAAGGTTTGTGAATTCCAGATATTATCGTCTTTGATTTCTTCGGTTTCTTTATAGAAAAACAAAATGCTACGTACAAAATTTACTCGTTCAAAAATACGACGTCACCTACAAAAACAAACGGATGCAAGTCGCGAGGATATATTATATTAGACAACTAAAAGCAAAATACAGCTAGAAGAGCTAACGAAATATAATATTTGAAAAATTTCCTACTAAAACCAGTTTCCTCTTAGGTCATCTCTTTCCTTTCAGGTATAGTTACAAAATAGAGGTCAGTCACCAGTTAAGAAATGGATATATGAAAAACTTAGCACGAATGAGAATAATCAACCTTGAAGTCGGTTCATGTCTCCACTGCCGAACATGAAGACTGCGTCCTTCGTACGTTCATATTTAAAAGTACCTAAATTAGGTTAGTGAAATTAACGCCTTTCGAAGATTGATGGGTTCGAGCCAAACTTCAATGCAAATGGTTAAGATCTTGTCCTATCGCCAGTCTTTCTGTGAATTATTAAAAAACGTCTACTTCTATGGGTTACAGATTACAGTATCTTAACAAAATTTTATGATAATTTTAAATTCAGTTTTCTGTGATTTCTTGCCAAAAATGTATACGGTCACTAAAGTCTGGTACATAATGGTTCAGTGCCATGGAAACCATTCGAGTGAAATTAAATATGTGAGTCATTATTTCCCACACACTAATAATTCGTGGAATGTTCAAAATATTAGTAATCAGATTGACTTTAAGACACTTAGTTTGGAAGTTAAGGAATATATCAGTAATGAACTGAAAAGCTTAAGTTATACAGGCAACAAAAAAAGGTCGAGATAGATATCTAGTTACGTACCTAGGTTGCCTTTCATATTTCGAGGCTTAGTAACCTGAGAGTTAACATTTTGGTAATGTGCTTATTAAGAACGATGTGATATACGAGCGCTATTTGTGTTATTTACAGTAACTTAAAATATTCAAATAGACAACTATGTATATTAGTAGAACTAGCACTAGGAGGATGGAGTCATATGTAGAAGTTCACGCAAGTGAGGAAAGTTCTCTGATCGCCATTCATTTGGGAGTGGCCAGAAAACGATTCTTTTACATATGACTCAAGCAGCTCACGACTTCCGGTCTTTGACCAAGTATCCTCTGGGTAGCCTAAGAACATCCGTTTGAAGGCGAGCTAAAGTGAGAAGGCGAAATATCCCCTACAATAGGGTTGTGCGCTGGGTTTGGGACCCGCCACGTAAAAAAAACAACCCCAGCGAATAGCAACAACCAGCCTCGGATGAGAGACCCCCCTTTTGATGACGACCATGGAAAACGAAATAAGGACTACGAATTGAGGGCATGCACCTGGAATGTCCGGTCCCTTAATTGGGAAGGTGCCGCTGCCCAGCTGGTTGATGTCCTCGTGAAAATAAAGGCTGACATCACCGCCGTCCAAGAAATGCGATGGACGGGACAAGGACAAAGACGAGTAGGTCCTTGTGGCATTTACTACAGTGGCCATATAAAGGAGCGCAAGTTTGGTGTTGGATTCGTGGTGGGAGAGAGACTCCGTCGCCGAGTACTATCATTCACTCCGGTGAATGAACGTCTAGCCACAATCCGCATCAAAGCGAGGTTCTTCAACATATCGCTGATTTGCGCCCACCCCCCCCCTCGGAAGAGAAGGACGATGTGACCAAAGATGACTTTTATGAGCGCTTGGAGCTCGCTTATGAGAGCTGCCCCCGCCACGATGTCAAAATCGTGCTTGGCGACTTCAACGCCAGGGTGGGCAAAGAAGGTATCTTTGGCACTACGGTCGGTAAATTCAGCCTCCACGAGGAAACATCCCGAAATGGGTTGAGGGGCTGATCGACTTCGCCGGGGCCTGAAATATGGTTATCTGTAGCACTAGATTCCAGCATAAGAAGATTTATCAAGTCACCTGGATGTCTCCGAATCGAAAAGCCGCTAATCAGATCGACCATGTTGTGATAGACGGAAGACGCGTCTCCATTGTTTTAGATGTGCGTACGCTCCGTGGTCCTAACATCGTCCTGGACCACTATCTTGTTGCAGCTAAGATTCGCACCCGCCTCTGTGCAGCAAAAAAACGCACGCCAACAAACACAAGGAAGGTTCGACGTCGAGAAGCTGCAATCACAACAGACAGCCGAAACGATTTTCTACTCGGCTTGCACTCCTGCTCTCTGAGAGCACTCGTCAACAACTCGGTATAAAGGGAACTGTGGGACGGCATTTCAAACTCCTTACGTACAGCTGCAACCGAAACCATTGGTTTTCGGAAGGTGCAAAAGAACAGCTGGTACGACGAAGAGTGCCGTGTCGCAGCGGAGAGAAAACAGGCTGCCTACCTCGCAACGTTACGATCGACCACAACACGTGCGGGATGGGATAGATACCGAGAGTTGAAGAGGGAAGCGAGACGCATTTGCAGACAGAAGAAGAAAGAGGCCGAAATGCGTGAGTACGAAGAGCTTGATAAGCTGGCCGACAGGGGTAATGCTCGAAAATTCTACCAAAAGATGCGGCGGCTTACAGAAGGTTTCAAGACCGGAGCATACTCATGTAGAACCCCCCAAGGTGATCTAGTCACCGATGCCCAGAGCATACTTAAATTATGGAGGGAACACTTCTCCAGCCTGCTGAATGGCAGTGAACACACACCGCCAGGAGAAGATGAACCCGATTCCCCAATCGATGACGATGGAAAAGACGTTCCATTGCCCGACCAAGAAGAAGTTCGAATAGCAATTACCCGCCTGAAGAACAACAAAGCGGCGGGGGCGGATGGATTGCCAGCCGAGCTATTCAAACACGGCGGCGAAGAACTGATAAGGAGCATGCATCAGCTTCTTTGTAAAATATAGTCGGACGAAAGCATGCCCAACGATTGGAATTTAAGTGTGCTATGCCCAATCCATAAAAAAGGAGACCCCACAATCTGCGCCAACTACCGTGGGATTAGCCTCCTTAATATCGCGTATAAGGTTCTATCGAGCGTATTGTGTGAAAGATTAAAGCCCACCGTCAACAAACTGATTGGACCTTATCAGTGTGGCTTCAGACCTGGTAAATCAACAACCGACCAGATATTCACCATGCGCCAAATCTTGGAAAAGACCCGTGAAAGGAGAATCGACACACATCACCTCTTCGTCGATTTTAAAGCTGCTTTCGACAGTACGAAAAGGAGCTGCCTTTATGCCGCAATGTCTGAATTTGGTATCCCCGCAAAACTAATACGGCTGTGTAAACTGACATTGAGCGGGACCAAAAGCTCCGTCAGGATCGGGAAGGACCTCTCCGAGCCGTTCGATACCAAACGAGGTTTCAGACAAGGCGACTCCCTATCGTGCGATTTCTTCAATCTGCTGCTGGAGAAAATAGTTCGAGCTGCCGAACTTAATCGAGCAGGTACAATCTTTTATAAGAGTGTACAGCTGCTGGCGTATGCCGATGATATTGATATCATCGGTCTCAACACCCGCGCCGTTAGTTCTGCTTTCTCCAGACTGAACAAGGAAGCAACGCAAATGGGTCTGGCAGTGAACGAGGGCAAGACGAAATATCTCCTGTCATCAAACAAACAGTCGTCGCACTCGCGACTTGGCACTCACGTCACTGTTGACAGTCATAACTTTGAAGTTGTAGATAATTTCGTCTATCTTGGAACCAGCGTAAACACCACCAACAATGTCAGCTTTGAAATCCAACGCAGGATAACTCTTGCCAACAGGTGCTACTTCGGACTAAGTAGGCAATTGAGATGCAAAGTCCTCTCTCGACGAACAAAAACCAAACTCTATAAGTCACTCATAATACCCGTCCTGTTATATGGTGCAGAGGCTTGGACGATGTCAACAGCGGATGAGTCGACGTTGCGAGTTTTCGAGAGAAAAATTCTGCGAAAGATTTATGGTCCTTTGCGCGTTGGCCACGGCGAATATCGCATTCGATGGAACGATGAGCTGTACGAGATATACTGCGACATTGACATAGTTCAGTGAATTAAAAGACAGCGGCTACGCTGGCTAGGTCATGTTGTCCGAATGGACGAAAACACTCCAGCTCTGAAAGTATTCGACGCTGTACCCGCCGGGGGAAGCAGAGGAAGAGGAAGACCTCCACTCCGTTGGAAGGACCAAGTGGAGAAGGACCTGGCTTCGCTTGGAATATCCAATTGGCGCCACGTAGCGAAGAGAAGAAACGACCTGGCGCGCTGTTGTTGACTCGGCTATAATCGCGCCAGCCAAGAAGAAGAAGCATAAATTAAATATTGCATGAACATTCAACTGTAAACAAATTTTGTTCACGTTGGATCCCACACACTTTGTTGATCGCCCAAAAAAAGCTCGTGTCGATTTTTAGAGAGAAATGTTAAAAAACGACTATGGGGCTTCGAAACAAGTTTGGGACGTCGTACAAGTTGATGGACTTATACAAATCAGCCCGAAAGTAAACAGCAGCCGACTTTATGGGGGTTTCAAAATGAGCCGAAGCTACATAACAAATACTGCGAAGCACTTTCAAGCAACTGGTTTTCTGGTTTTTGGAAAAAACCGAACATGTCGCTACCATACTACTGAAACAACACAGAAAATTAAATTCTAAGTAGTATTTAACAATTTGTTTGCCAGTTGTCTTTCCAATGCCAAAGAAAAGGGATTACTCATCACCACGATAATACGAGCTATCATACATCGACTGAAACAACTTCATTTTTGAGTACTCAAGACACCAATTTGATGAGTAATCCTAGGTATAGTCCTGACTTGGGCCGAATGACAACCCTTCATTCCCATACGAAAAAATAACATAAGAGGTCAACGTTTTTCAACACCTGGAGAGGCGGTTAATTTCTTCAGAACTCATGTTTATCTATTAATTGAACAGAAATTTACTTCTATGAAAACCTTTTACTACAAAAAATTCCATTTAAAAACGAAACCTTGACGCGATCATATCAGGCTAAAGGAAAAGTTAGCTTCACTGCCAACCTTGGCGAGTTCAAAAAATTTCTTATTAGCAATTTCCGTGCTGATATGTGGTCATGCAATTTTTAATAAAAACCATATTATGGCCATATTATTTGGCAAGTCTGCTATTTAAGCAATCAGCTCAGCGATACTCCTTTGACAGACCCCAGCAAAGGCCGCAGAACACATGCACTGCCATTTTTCCCTTGAAAAACTATTATTTCCACAAGAAGTCTAGCGTGAGCACAAGCAACTTTTTCCAAGAAAGTTTGCTCAAAACTAATTTGTTGCAATTTCTTTTCTATTTTCGTGTGTATGTGGCAAGGCAAAACAGCCAACCGCATATCCTGGCAGCCGGCGCTGGAACCATGTTTCGTCACGCCACGATTGCCTGCCTACGAAGCTGTCAACAAAGCGTAGCATGATGGAATTAAAACGGCAGAAATTACTAAAATAACTGTAAATAATCAAGCAGTAAACAATAAGATAAAGTAAAGTAAGTACAACGAAACAAATACAAACCTCAACATCAACAACAACAACAAGAGAAAAATCAACAATTCACTGGAAGATCAACGCAAACGCGAATGCCAAATTCAAGGTGGCAACACCAACATACTACCTTTGTAGTAGACAGACTACCGCGATTGTAGTGGTGGTAAGAATTTATAAATTCAACAACAATAATAACATTTAACAATAACAACAAGAGAGCAAAGTCACGCTGTAATAAGCAGCAAAGACGCTAACTGTCGAAAAAATAGACTAAAATAGCATAACGGCAAAGTTAAAACAGCAAACAAGAAAGTTAGTAATACAGCAACAACTACAAAAACAACACTTTCCGCTCACAACTCCGCGCAGCCATAGTTTTGCGAAGACAAAACACGAAAAAGTGAGTTATAAGAAATGTTCAACGCTGCGTGGCAGCAAGTTGTGAAATCAACAGCAGCGCCAACACCAACACCCGCAATAACAAGAGCAACAACAACAAGTTCAGGAAGATGCACAAGAACAAGCGTCCTGCACAAAAACGCCGAATACTTCGTGGGGCAAAGCCGAAAAATTGCTAAACCAACTTACAAGCGAAGGACGTTTAAGAAACCAGCGTAACTGTAAACTAACAAAGAAGCAACACTCACAACAACAACAGCAACGAGCACAGCAACACCAGCAAGTGTTTGTAAACGTTTTCGGATGTTTTTATTTCTCGTCGTAATTTTTTTCTTCAAAAAGTTTTCATTTTCTTAATATAAAACTTTGGGGAAACGCTAAAATGAACAAAAATAAATGAATATTTAAACAAAACTTTGGCTGCACACACACACACAGACACATACATGCGAAGTGACTTATTATTACACGCTCGGCAAGTTAGTGACGGAGTTTCGTGGGAAATAGATAATACTTTATATGACAGGTATAACACAGAGGCATTGCCAACACAAACCCAACTAAGACGGTTATAAACCTTTTCCTTATGCGAAGGTGGGCGAAAGGGTTGCGGCAAATCAAAATAGATGTGTTAAAAGCAAACAATAAAGCTTCATTTATATCGCCTGCAATGCCAGTTGCATTAGTCTATTCAAAAGTTATACCAGGGTATACAATTAGTGGAGGACGATTCATACAGAAAAATCTGTTGACACTCGTATTCACCCACTGAAAATTGACTCAGCGCATAAGTAGATTTTTAAAGTAATAAAGTTAAAAATTCTCTTGGGAATACGTTGAGACAAAAAAAATAACATTCCTAACTAAATTTCTGGAATAAATGATATTTCAAAACAATGTAATTTGCTAAGCTTGTAAGACTGTATTTGATTATTATGGTAAATATGACCGTTCTTTGTCAGCCAGTTTGTTACAGCAGCTGCTTAAGTCGGTACACCTCAGTAGTGTGTTGCGATTTTTAGAATGTATAAAAATATCGAACAAAGAATTTGTCTCAAATTTTTTTATTTTTAATGAAATTTCGTGTGCGAAATAATTGCAAATATTGGGAAAGGCTTACGGTGATTCAATTTTATTAAAAACACAAGGCAATAGGTACTATAAAGCCTTCAAAAACGGCCGAGAAATCGTTGAAGACATACCTCTTTCTGGACGACCTCAAAAAAGTGAAGGATTTGGTGCTTGAAAATCGTTAGGCAAATGTTAGTGAAGTGGCAAGAGAGCTCGAGATTTCTCGCGAGTCTGTTCGAATGAGTTTGGTGGATAAGAAAATCTGAATTGTTTTTAAAAAGAGTACGTCACAATGACCGAATTTAAAGCCGAAAGCGCAATGAATACCATCGACAACCACCGTATTCACCAGATTTCGCTCAGAAATATTTTTTCTTGTTCCCCTAATTGAAATTGCGCTCTGTGGAACCTGTTTTAGTCGATCGAAGAGATAAAACAAAATTCGGTGAAGAAGCATTCCAAAAAATGCTTATGAAAAATATTTCGAGGACTGGAAAAATCGTTGGCATAAGTGTACTACGTCCGATGAAGATTACTTTAAAGACAACAAAATAAATATTGAAGAATACTTAAAGTTTTGCGTTTTATTTGTAATTTCCGCATACTTTTGTGTCATAACGTAAGCCAGATGTTTGGTCGAACTTTTTTTGGGTTTAAAGTATCGGGTCTGATCCTAAACAACGAACAAAGACATGTTTTAAGCTTCGGATGAGAAAAATACCTTCAGAGATCTAAAACATGTACTTCGATCCCTCTCACAGAGGGTAAAAATAAAAAAATATTAACTTCGACCGATGCTACTATAATAACCTTCATAAATACAAAAGATTTCATAAAAAACTCTGATCGGTCATTGCCTTGAAAAATAATCCGTTCAAGGTTTAGTGAAATATATCCCAAAAAGAATAGGTTTTCGGTACAAGTACTTTACTCTGATAGTTCAGCTTGTAGGACTACTATATGCTGTAGTAGTCTGTTATTTATAGGGTACTGTTCATAGCAATCTATGATCCTGTTTAAGTAATCCAACGGATTTCAGTATCGTTTCGTGATCGTCTACTAAACGCACCAAGTACAAGGAAATCGGCCGGATTTACTGGGATTCACAAATTGGTATATCGACTGTAAGGAGAAAATGGTCACAAGTCTATACTAGGATATTGTGGCGATTCAACGTGTTCAATTCGAGAAGAAAAAGTGCTTTTGCACCATGATAACGCACCAGGTAGTGCTGTTAATAAATTGGTCAATTTAGCAACGAACTTCCACCACATCCAGAGCATTAACCAGATTTTGCACGTGGACCAAATCTAGGCCTAGTTCTAGTTGAGTCGAATGTGAAAAATAACGCCGCCTTGGAAGCATACTTTAATAGTTTCGGAAATACAGCCTTGAGAACTTGTGCGCTCGAGGCTAGCTACACTAAGTGCGCCATCTTTAGACGGGTGTTTCTCGAAACTGTTTTTTTGAAGTCGGTTGGCAAGATTTCTCCAGAATAACTCAAACGATCTTCATGAAATTTTACACAGGTCTTTGAGATACAATTCTTAAAGTCTTGGACGTTGGTCTTTTTTTCTCGATTACAACTATTACAAAAAAATGTCGTTTTTTTTACTGAAATTTTAATTTTTTGTATTTATAAATGTTAATATGTTAAAATCCAATTATCAGTTTATTTTCCTTCGTCCAAGTTCTAAGTTAAGGTTTTAACTTACACACCTCTGTGTTTTACTTTAGATAATACTATAAGGTGTTATCCCGCCAACTCAGACGCATCTTTTTTCCGACGAATCACCGGTAATGGCAGAGTTTAAAATATTTCAATTTTCATGTGAGAAAAAATTGTTGAAAAAAAACTATTTTTTACCCGAGGAACCCATATATCCCTTAATAGCAGCGATAAAACCAGGATTTCACATTGAATTCTTCAGGAAAAATTGGTCCAAAAAAATTTGCGTGCTTTCAACACGTATTTTGCACTTGCAACAAAGCCACTCTTGTCTCGATAAAATAGAAATATCGAGAAGGAAGTCATTATATATCTCACCGTCAAGACTAGTCTCTTAGCATATTCTTTCATTTCAAATGTAAAACCAAGGTTAAATAAAAGTAGGGAAAGCTGAACTTTGCGGAGGACTTGTCTTGTTTCTATAACCAACTATTAAGGCAGCAACCACTTGTACTTGAACTGTGGAACTAAAGTTGATTGCGAGTCTCTACCATACGCTAATTCAATAGTGAAAAAATAGGAGATGGATAAGTTACTTTCTCTGAGCATATGAATGCAGGGAAGAGACCAGCAGTGTTGAGTTTAGCGGAATACTGACTTAGATGTTTAAGAATGGCGTATGAGTACTAAAATTTCAAAGCTCGCAAATATTTCGTCATATATAAAACCGCTTTCTCTGAGAGTTATAGCAGTAATACAATTACCAGCTTTATCAGAATGAGAATATACCTTTGCACTATCAAGATTTCTTTTGTGTTCGGTTCCATCTGAGCTCAGTTATCCCTTAGCTGTTTCTGCTACCGTTGATTACGTTTCGCTTAAAATTCAACAACTCATCAACTTAGGATAATATTTTGTATATTTCTTTTAATTCCGCTGAAAATTTGCTCAACTAACTCCGACAGCAGTTCCACCGGCATTTCACACCAACCTACCTGGTAATACCTAGTCAGAACATGCCTTGGAGTGAACGCGCACATAAATAAGCAGTGATGGCAGGAGAGTGCAACAGTAAATGATAAGTGCGTAAATGAGTAAGTCAGCAATTGGGTAAGTTCGAAAGTTTGTACGCAAGAGAGTGAGGATGGCAGTCAGCAAGTTGGTAAATAAGTAAGGAAGCAAGCGATAAATAAATAAGTTGTTGCACTATAAATATGCATATGTACAAGTATAGTGGAAGTATGCATTTAAGTGACTAAGTATGCAAATAAGTAACTAAGTTAGAGTGCGTAAGTAAGTGCTTGTGGCAGTTGTAATTTATTAATGCCTCAAGCAAATGCAATTCGCACAGATAGTGCGTGCAATTTCGTGCCGCTGGAAATGTTCATTATTGAAATTCATTTACTGCCGCACACTCTCTACCTCTCTCTCGCTTCCTGCCTCGTTTTCACCGTTACTCTTCGCACTCTCTGCTTTTCTCAATGCCTCTATTTATCTCTTTTATACTTCTGTGTTATGTGCTGCATCTTCATTCGTGCAACGTAATGATCATAAGGCTTATATGAGCTTGTGTATGCATGTCTACCGTTGTGCCGTTATTATGTGGCAACTCCATGCACTTCTCGTGCAAATTATGCATTATGAAATTTGCAAGTTTAAAAAGCTTCAGTAGAAACAATAAATTATTATCAACTATTGTGTTTGTTCTGAGTGTTTTCCTTGGCTTCGCGTGGCGGCTTGTGAATTTGTGGCAAAAGTGTGAATGCCTGCGATTTATTTAGATGACTGCTCGAGAGTTGCGAACTGTAAATTGTAAAAGCAAGCATTTACTAAATGGGTGTTTGCTCTGAGTTATACTTATAAAAGAGGTCACCATTGTTATATGGATATTTATATTTTGGGTGAGTTTCTTTGAACATTATAGGCCAGTTCGGATTAGGAAATATGACTAAAGTTTTTAAGTTTATCGCTTTTTTAAAAGGCGCAAAGGGATAATGTTGGCAGCCGCAATTTTTCAGCTTCATGATGTTTTATCAAATCGCCGCGGTCATGTGACTGTTATGCGTGAAACACAAAGAAACCAAGAGTAAGAGTTAAGTTCTTCAGCACCAAACCTATATAACCCTTCACAGTTGCAATTCTTATACAAATATCTTAATCTTGATTTTTATAGATCAGTTTGTACGGCGAAGTGACGCAACTTTCTACGAGAAAATTTTTCAGATCAGTCCAGATCAATGCAAACATATTAAGTATGGGCCTAACCTGAAAATTTTTCTGGGGGATTGTAGCATTACTTTTTATAATAATCTACGCCAGTTAGTTTGTATGTCAGTTATAAGCTAAAGAATGACGTTCTGAACAATTTCTTCGGAGATTTTACGGTTGTCTTCAGCAAAAATTCTTATTTCCTCAGGTGCCTTTTTTAGTTTTGAGAGTAGAAGGCGGGATAAGCCTCCTCAACATCGCGTATAAGGTTCTATCGAGCGTATTGTGTGAAAGATTAAAGCCCACCGTCAACAAAATGATTGGACTTTATCAGCGTGGCTTTAGACCGGGAAAATCAACAGCTGATTAGATATTCACCATACCCCAAATCTTGGAAAAGACTCGTGAAAGGAGAATCGACACACATCATCTCTTCGTCGATTTCAAAGCAGCTTTCGACAGCACGAAAAGGTGCTGCCTTTATGCCGCGATGTCTGAATTTGGTATCCCCGCAAAACTAATACGGCTATGTAAACTGACGTTGAGCAACACGAAAAGCTCCGTCAGGATCGGGAAGAAAGTTTCAGACAAGACCAGTCCCTATCGTGCGACTTCTTCAATCTGCTGCTGGAGAAAATAATTCGAGCTGCAGAACTAAATAGAGAAGGTACCATCTTCTATAAGAGTGTACAACTGCTGGCATATTCCGCTGATATTGATATCATCGGCCTCAGCACCCGCGCCGTTCGTTCCGCTTTCTCCAGACTGGACAAGGAAGCAGAGCAAATGGGTCTGGCATTGAACGAGGGCAAGACGAAATATCTCCTGTCATCAAACAAACAGTCGTCGCACTCGCGACTTGGCACTCACGTCACTGTTGACAGTCATAACTTTGAAGTTGTAGATAATTTCGTCTATCTTGGAACCACCATCAACATCGACAACAACGTCAGCCTAGAAATCCAACGCAGGATAACTCTTGCCAACAGGTGCTATTTCGGACTGAGTAGGCGATTGAGAAGCAAAGTCCTCTCTCGACAGAAAACCAACCTCTATAAGTCACTCATAATTCCCGTCCTGCTATATGGTGCAGATGGTTAGACTAGTCAACAACGGATGAGTCGACGTTGCGAGTTTTCGAGAGGAAGGTTCTGCCAAAGATTTATGGTCCTTTGCGCATTGGCCATGGCGATTATTGCGTTTGAAGGAACGATGAACTGTACGAAATATATGACGACATTGACATAGTTTAGCGAATTAAAAGACAGGAGCTACGCTGGCTAGGTCATGTTGTCCAGATGGATGAAAACACTTCAGCTCTGAAAATATTCGACGCAGTACCCGCCGGGGGAAGCAGAGGAAGAGGTAGACCTCCACTCCGTTGGAAAGTCCTAGTGGAGAAGGACCTGGCTTCGCTTGGAATCTCCAATTAGCGCCACGTTCCGAAAAGAAGAATCGACTGGCGCGCTGTTGTTAACTCGGCTATAACTCGACTCGTAAGTGGTGTCTACGCCAGTAAAGAAGAAGAAGAATAGTAGAACCAAACGCTGTAGCTTCCACGAACCAGAAAACACCTCTACTATTATACGCGCATTGTACTTTTTAACAAAAATACTAGGTCTTAGAGTGATGATTTCTTTTATTGCTCTATTTGGTTTACCATCTCTTCCAGGCGCTTTGGAGTTTTTTATTTTTTGCGCAATAGCCAATACGAGGTATGACAATTAAGTAATAAGACTGATTCCATAAAAACCGTATATTTGAAAATTATTCTACAACTCTGCCATCCCCTTCAAAGTAGTGCCCTTGAGCGATTCCAGCGCGCTTTCCATACTTCGTAACATTTCTGGAACGCTTCGACTGGGATGTCCGCGAGTACCTTCGTCACGGCCGCCTGGATGTCCGTAATCGACTCAAAATGGGTTCCTTTGACCACCGATTTTGTTTTAAGAAACAAAAAAAGTCACAGGGTGACATGTCGGGCGAATAAGGTGGCTGTTGCAACACGGCGATCCCTTTAGAGGCCAAATATTGGGACACGCTGAGGGCGGTCTGACATGGCGCGTTGTCGTGATGAAGGATCCATTTACGAGCGATGTCTGGGCGCACCCTGTTAACTCGTTTTCGCAATCTTTCGAGTACTTGGCAATAGTAGACTTGATTCACAGTTTTCCCCGGTGGAACGAATTCTTTGTGGACGATTCCACGGCTATCAAATAAGACAATAATCATCGTTTTCACCTTCGACTTGCTCATGCGAGCTATTTTCGGCGGGGGGCGCGCGGAGACAACCATTGTGAGCTTTGGCGTTTGGTTTCCTGGTCTAAGAACACTATCACCATACACTCTTACAATTTTAGCGTACGTTTCCGAAGCTGTTTCGCCCAATTTGGCGCAAAACTTTATCGCGACGCGTTGCTCTTGATTTCGTTTTTCCATTTTCGTGCTGAGCACTACAAACACACGTCTTCTCAACTTGACGCAGCAGGCGAACTAAACAAGCTAGAGCGATTGAAAATATTTGTATATTAATGGAGAGGGAAGGGATGGCGGAAAAAGAGAAAGGGAATTTCAAGGTCACAGGTTTACTACAAGCGCGGGAATAAAATCAGTCTCATTACTTAATTGTCAAACTTCGTAGTTCTCCTTCCATGTTTGCTTCTTCACATAGTTTTTCGAAACGGGATGTTTTATTTGGAGTAGTGGCTGACTTCCGGTGTTTTTTGGTAATTAAATGCTTCTCTGAAGCGGATTTAGTTTCTTTACATCCCTGGTTATGCCGAAGGCGTCTAGCTGAGTGACAGAGCTTCCTCAGCTTGGCGATTTCTTCGGTCCCCCAGTAACGAGAACAAGAACTAGACCTCTCTATGCGGTTGCAACATTTTTGTACCATATGTATGTCTTAGTTGTCAGCTGCTGTACTGGTTTGGTGGGGATTCTTCCGTAATACCCTCTTTGAATAATCTGTACCAATCAAAAACACTTGTTCGCGACAAACCTAACATTCTGAACGTTTTGGCACCAGAATTTTGACTCTGTACACAAAAATTAATGGAACTTCGTTGTTGAATAATTTCACTCAGCATAAAAATTGTCGAATGCACTTTAAGTACTTCAGAAAGACAAACGTACAGTAAACATGAATGACTGTTTTGTTGAGACATTTGGCATGGATATCACTGACACTAGAAAAAAAATATCGACAAATCGGTTTTCGCGGGACATTTATATTTAAAAGTCTTATTATTTTTTTCTAATACAAGCTCTTTATATGCTGAAAAAGATGGGGAAAAACATTAGTTCATGTCACCACGTCGCTGTAACTATATGAGGATGTCGGGACTGAGTCTTTGTTTTGAAAATAAGTACTCTTTAGTGATGTGAATAAGATAAAGAGAGCCCCGATTTTGACCCTGGCGAAGAAAGTATTAAATATTGCAGTAATATTGTGGACTCGGTCGAAAGGCTTTTGTGTTAATCTGTGTTTATAATTACATATAAATAAGTATTTAAGATCAACAAACAAAAAAAAAATTTATTTTCAATGAAGAGTTTTCATAAAGCCGGAACTGTGTACCAGGTGTTGCATGTCTTTTAAGCACGTATATGTATGTGCTTCATTGAGTTATAATGTATTATTGTAGCTATGTAAAGTTTACACATGGTATCAATTAGCGAGTGATCCACAGGGCGTATACGTAACCTCCACCCAAACTGAGTGCTGTTACCACACAACCTGGAAACACTGTGTTTGCATGCAAATAACAAGTCTAACTAAATAATGCTCACTAATTCAAACTAATTACGGGATTTTTGTGCAAATAAATGTTTGTCCCTTTGGGATCCAAGCGAGCAAAGCGCTTATAAATATATCATAGAAAGTAATCCGTAAAACAATGACAATTACGAATGATATTTATATGTGACTTGACGACTACATGACAACCAGAAAACTATTTTTACTCTACATAATATGGGCAGTTATGTATATATAAGTTTACTTGCTCTTTGTGGTGACAATAATCAAGCGAAATGAATGAAGAGCGCAAATGTTGAGACAAACGAAATCAGGAGCCAATGGAAAAATACGGAAATGCACAAAAACAATAAAGTAAAATGTAACAACATACAATTACTTGACGCACGTGCACACATACACACATATGCATACATATTATGAACACATTATCGGATAGGAACAGTTAAGACTCGTTGGCTAACTGGTGGCTGTCAAAGAGTATGCCAAGAATGCCAAGCACAGCCACAAGCTCAGCAATGAAAGTCAATTTACGCAAAGATTTCAGTGCGTGCAAGCACACGTGAGTGTATAAGTGTGCGACGTAAGTGTATATGTGTGCGTCCATGTATGTATGAGTGTGCGCACCTCAGAGGAAACGCTGTGCGCCCATGTGTGCATTAGAGTGACTTAATTAGGCATCATGACAGCTATTCCGACTGAAACTTACGGCAGCGCAGGCAAGAACGCCTGCCAAGCATGACTGTGTAAAAAATATGCTGAGTAAAACAACAACAAACAAGTTTTCAACAGATAGCAAAGAATCTTGTTCAGAACAAGAATTGGAAGAAGAGAAATCTCTACCTATGGAAGTATGAAAGTAAACTGGTTAATTTACACTCAGACGTAAGCTTGTGTCGCATGCATGATGGCGCAGTGTTGCCAGACTATATGCCTACGTGCGTGTGTACTCAAAACAAAAAGCACAAAAACAACAACAAAAAACTTATGGATGAAAAAATCTTTGCAAGTTTTATCGTTTCAGAATGCTCGTGTCACTGCTTTATTAGACTTCTGACTAACTTTTCGCACACAAGTAAGTTTATATTTGAATATATGTATGTATGTGTGTATGTATACATAAGTTCAAACATCTATTGCTGCCTTAGCTATGTTTATCTGCATATAAATAGCTCAAAAAAGACATTTGCTTTTTTGTCTTTTAGCCCTCTTAGCGCTTTTCTACCTTCTTTTGAGCTTCTTACCCCGGCCAAAATTCTTTTTGTTTATATTTCTAAGCTTTTTATTGCCTTACACGCTAATATCGCTCAGCGCTCACGCAAATAATCAAAGTCAAAAGACAAATATCAGGAAGTTCGCCCTAACATCAGCCAACTTAAAGAATGTTTTTTCAGACTAATTGTATATATTTATTTATGACTATAGCCATATATTGGTACATAAATATATGTATATAATCTGTAGATATTCCTTTTGTCTCCACAATATTGCGCTTGAAAGGATAAAACAGATGATTACAGTTATATATACCACAAGTATTTCAGGGAAGTAACTCAACTATTCCAAAACGTCTTGTTTTTCTTCTTTACTGATTTAGAAGCCGCTTACGCGGTTATAGTCGAGTTAACATCAACGCGTCAGTCGTTTCTTCTTTTCACAAGGTGGCGTCAATTGGAGATTCCATGGGAAGCCAGTTTCTTCTCCTTTTCCTCTGCTTTCCCCCGCGGGTACTGCGTCGAATAATCTCAGAGCTGGAGTGTTTTCATACATTCGAACGACATGACCTAGCCAGCGGAGCGCCTGTCTCATAATTCACTGAACTATGTCAATGTCGTTGTACGAGTATATCTCATACAGTTCATCGTTCTATCGACTGCGCTATTCGCCGTTGCCAACACGCAAAGGACAATAAATCTTACACAGAACCTTTCTTTCGAAAACTTGTAGCATAGACTCATTAGATGTTGTCATCGTCCATGCCTCTGCACCATATAGCAGGACGGGAATAATGAGAGACTTATTGAGTTTTGTTGGTTTTCAGTTTGCATGGTTATAAGCTATAATTACCCAGTCTGGCCTGAGGTTCGCTTATACGAGGGCTGCTATATATATTTCTGGCCTAATAATGAAAATAGGAATATTTATCAACGAAAATGGTTTCATTGTTTTTCAAAATATTCCCCATCAAGATTTATACACCTTTGCATGCGCTCAAACCAATTTTCGAAGCACTTTTTCCACTCCGATTGAGACACCTCCAAAACGTGGTTTTTGAATGCTTCAACAGCATCTTCTGGCGACGAAAATCGTTGACCACGCATTATTTTCTTGATGTGTCGGAATAAAAAGAAGTCATTGGGTGCCAAGTCAGGGCAGTACGGCGAATGACCCATCAATTCGACGTTTTGGTCGGTCAAAAACGCGCTGGTTTGAGCTGATGTGTGAGAGCTCGCATTGTCATGGTGCACAATACGCATAGATCCATGATTCGTCACCTGTGACGATCTTATAAACGTCTTTTTGAAGCACCGCAATCGTATTTTTTCAGCATTTCTTTACACCAATCCACACGAGCCTTTTTTGAGTGATTGTCAAATTGGCCGGGATCCAACGAGAACAAACCTTTTTTACGGCCAGTGTTCATGCAATATCGAATGTATGCTGTATGCTGGTGGAGAAATGCATAGGCATGCCTCTATCTGCAGGTATGTTACATGACGGTCTTACATTATCAGTTCACGTACGGCAGCGATTTTTTCTGGCACAACGGCTGTTTATGGACGACCTTCACGTAATTCGTCTTTGTGCTAGCGTCGTCAACGATTGAATTCGTTGTAACAGTTTTTCACAGTGCTATAGGATGGTACTTCATAGCCATACAAAGATTTTAGTTCATCGATGCACTCTTGTCGTGATAATCCGTCGAAAGTTGTGAAAAATGATCGCACGAAAATGTTCACGAGTTAATTCCATTTTTTGGCCGAGATGAATTTTTTAATTCCCTGTAAATAAAACAATTCACGACAAAAGCTTCTGAGTGATGTTATGCTAAAAAATGTCAAACTTTCCAATGGAAATGTCAGATTGCACCTGGAAACACTTAGTGTTGCCTAGGCCAGAGATATATATAACAGCCGTATATAGATGGAAAGCCAGCCGAAAATGGCTAGTCGAGCTAATCTTGATGATCAGTTATAAATATAACATAGGGTATATTTTAAAGGATATCCGACATTTCTTTCTAGGCGTTACAAACTTCATGCAAAAGTTAATATAACCCGCTGCCATTTTTGAGAATTTCTTAATCAGAATTCCTTAAATGTTTGGTTGTAGGAAATTGAAGAAAATTCCATATTCATGGAAATATAAAAATTGACTTTTTTTTAACTATTTTCTTTTGAAAACCATTTCATACCATTTCCAGGTGATTTCTTCACAAATGAATTGTAAAAAGAATTCCGTTAATGCAGATATTTTAAGATTTACAGAGATCATGTTGGTGTATTTTTAAATAAACAGTTGACATATTTTGGACTCTGGAATCAATTATAATTATAAGCATTCATCTTAAGACCAAATTTTTATGAACTTAATAGAAAAGCATATCATTTTTAAACAAGCTTAGCGCTTCGGAAAAGGAAAAAGAACAGTTTGCACGATAAGGACCGCCGTGCCGCAGCGGAGAGAAAACAGACTGTCTACCTTGTTAAAAACGATAGATACTGACAGTTGAAAAGGAAAGCAAGACGCAGACAATAAAATAGAGAAGCTGAATTGTGTGAGTACGAAGAGCTTGACAATCTGGTTGACAGAAGTAATACTCGAAACTTCTACGAAAAGACATCTGACAGAAGGTTTCAAGCCTCATACTCTTGTAGAATCCCCACAGGTGATCTAGTTCGCAAACAAAAGGTAAAGGAATTTTCAACAGAAATTTCCAAGAAAATTGTTACGAATAATTCTGAAGCAGTCTCATTTTACATTTCCTCGGATTTGACAACAAACTTTCCAAATGAAATATTCAGTAGTGACAGTTGGAAGCGCAGGTTGCTTCAAAAACACTTAACAATGATTCAAATAGTGTACTATTTTTGCGGATACGAATGAATGAAAGTCAAATAAATTAAAAGTACACTTATTTAAATTCTTAGACATCAACCGTTTCAAGATGAAGATGCGCTACAGTAATCCGTGATACGGTTAATATCAAAATATATTCTTGGAGCTTCAAGTTGACTCCAGTTAAGCCTTTTAGTAGGGTCTACTCTCTAAAGAAGAAGGTTATCAGCCCATGCAACGAATTATAATGGAATGGAACACATCTGAGTTATAATAAATAGTTTATTTTTGCTTATGAGTTTATCATGCATACGCATACATTTAATTAGCGTTACTCATACTGGTGCCCCTAACATTTAGTCGTAATTAGAAAATCTTCATTGAAATAATACACCTCGATAAAATTAATAGCGATTTATTTAAACTCCACTTAAATAGATTGATGATGGTCAGCTGGTGTGCACAACAACAATTCCAATAATTGTTAAAATCGCTAATTGTATGTAACTGGAGGAAATTAAGCGAATGCAAGCATTAATAATGGATGAATACACGAATTATTTAATATGTATATATAGAATGAATATGTAAGTGCACAATCAAATATGTTTAGGCATTCATATATGCGAAAATAAATATTTAAACTAATCGCATGATTTGTATAAGCGGAAAAAAATCACGCAAAATTAAACATGCCTGTATATTTCCATGAATTTATGAGAACAAATTGCTATGGAAATTCAGTCCGGTATTAATAATAATAAAACATCGATCTCTCAATGTTATTAATTTAGGTGTAAACACAACATGGCAGGATTGCACGAGAATCGGTATATAAATTAGGCAGAGCACACTCACTTTTGGGTGAAATTGCGTATCTTATGAAGTAATCAACTAATTTCAATGAATTTGGTGCATAATATTATATTCATACCCTTTTATTACAGTTTTATAATGAGTGAAATTCGATGATAATCAAGTTTTTGAATGGAAAACTATTTTATTTGAAAAATTATTTCCACAAAATTTGGCAGGAATTTTTTTCTGAGACAGCAATATAATCTCTGAAGAAATTGTTCAGAACCGACCACTAAAACGTATAGCTGCCATGTACACTGACCGAACCAAATTGAGTTCTTGTAAGAAAAACTTCTTTGTTTTACAAAATATGTCCATGAAATTTGGCAAGTTTAAGATTTGGGACCACCATAGAGTACATTGTGACAAATTGAAATTTGCAAATAAAAATCTGGCGAATAAAGGTATAGATCGATGGTATTCATAGAGTTTTAGGCTTAAAATTCCATCAGAGTCGTGGCTTCATGTGATAGTGAATTATCATCATATAAAATTCACAAATTCTTCTCAAATTGTGACCGTTTTTGACAGATGTTCTCACGCAAACTACTACGCCAAATAGAACATTGAAATCGCTTTTGTAGCCTGATTGAAGGTGCGCTATGATGAAGTTAGATTTGTGTTTATCTTAAGTAAGTTAGAATTCTTTAAGTTACCGTAAAATAGCTGAAGCATTTTCGATAAGCTTTTTTATGTAGTGTTACATAAGTTGTTCATTCATAGAGAAAGTTTTTTTGCGAAATTAGATTCGAGTCAGGTTCTTTGAAATAGTAATCTCCAACTCTAATTTACTAATAATTTACTACTACAAATATACCCGCATATAGGTAACTATTGACTCCTGCATTCGCAATAATTTACATAAATACATTCTTGCACATTACAGTTGTTAATTACGGTAAATTACAACCGAAATGGTAAACCTAATTCACACGCAATGCCGCCATAGCATTTTTCGCATTAATTATAACCAAACTTTTGACCACCAGCCGGAACGTATTTACACTAGTAAACTGGCATGTATTTACATATATTTTACATATACATATACACTTTTATTACATATCTACCAACACATATCACTACACACACATAGCATATTTGTGCGATTTATCTATTGAACGGCTGTAGCGGCTGAAGCCGAAATTCCGGTGCTAATGTTTCCTGAACATTTTTAATTAGTACCGTTTCGAGCTGCGAATTATTTTTGGGTAAATTAAATAAATATTTCACGCCGTTGCTCATTGTAGTTCATTAACAGCACAGCGGTGCATTATTCAATGAACTCATGCATATGCTCATGCCTCATGCTATCTAGAAGCTCACACCTATTAGCACATACATATGTACGTATTTTATTGTATTTCTGAAAATTAATTTACATTTTGGAATTTTATTATCCATTATGGAATTAGAACGAAATAGTAATAAAATTAAAAGTTTATCAAAATATTCGCTTTAATAAAACCCGCAGAATGCGCCAAAATTAATTCTGACTAATTGGTAACTCAGATCAACTTTGGGGAATTTATTTCTTTAAATTGAAATTTTTGCGTGTGCGCAGAATTTTACTTTATTTTATCTGGTTGTTAAACGTTGAAGAAATTGCCTTCAGTTAAAATACGCCCACACTTTTATACTACCAAACTCTCACTGTTCGAACTTCAACTTCGTCTTGATATCTTTTTTTTTCGTTCAAGTCGTGAGGCAATTGACAATCAAATTAAACTGCTGATCAGGAAGTTTTGCAAGCAAGAGAATTTGAGTCTTTTGTTAGGTCCACCGATTTTTATCAAAATGAAGATTTTGAAAAAAAAAAAAATTATTTTATAATGATTTTAGAGTTATTTTCGTATATCGTGATGGCCTTTCTCAACGCATCTCTTTCTTCTCATTCCACCTTTACATTAAATCATTTATTTCATGCGCAACTTTCGAGATTTTTAAGGTGTTTCCTTGACGACGGAAGATTAAAACAAGTAAGGACTATGTTCGAGTGTAACCGAATATTTCATATTTCTTGCCAGGACCAAGGCCAAAGAAATATCTTAAGGTACAAAACGTCAACCAGAGGTTCAGAAGCCACACTGTTTTATATATATAACTAATATACTGATCATGATATTTGGTATATTAGAGTAATGAAAATAATTATATGTATATAATGCTGTATGAGAATTTAGGTAATTCGTAGCCCAATTGCACATATTTTTGGCATTAAATCTTTGTGTGTCCAATAGTACAGGTTTAGCTAATTTTGTCAAAAGTTTAAAGATCTTACATATATAAGGTAGATGATAGCATTGTCCCGATTTTATCTATTTCTTGCCAATACTACATGCAGTTTCAAGGCTTCATCAAGGTTCCTTAAATACGATCACCAATCATATCGAGTAAAGTCAGCCCTGTGTTCAAAAGTCCTTATATTAGTTATATGGAGGCTAGGTCAAATTCTCGCCAACTTTTAACCATTTTAGGGCAATGTTATACTACCAGGAGTAAACCACACTCTCTCATTTTAATTGAGATAACTCACAGGTCGGCCGATATATGCGGTATAAAGTCACTCGCAAGTTCGAAAATAAGGTACCATATATTGGACTAAAGAAAGTACTGACCCGATTCAGCCCATTTTTAACACAAAGACATACCATTGTCGGAAAAAGATTATACCTGAATTTCAATTTTTGTATCTTACAAATTTACCGGCATGTTCAAAATTCAACTATAGGTACCGGGATGGACATTTCGGTACCTAGAAACTTGAACAGTTCTTAGTGGATTTGGAAAATTTATGGTCATAAGGTGGCATAAGGAGGATGGGGTCATGTGTAGAAGTTCACGCAAGTGAGGAAAGTTCTTGATCGCCATTCACTTGGGAGTAGCCAGAAACGATTCTTTACATATGGCTCAAGCTCACGACTTACGTGGACAAGTATCCTCTGGTAGCCTAAGAACATCCGTTTTAAGGCGAGCTAAAGTGAGAAGGCGAAACATCTCCTACATAGGTTGTGCGCTAGGTTTGGAACCCGCCACGTAAAAAAAAAAAACACCCAATGAAAACTTCGGCTATAATCGCGTACGCGGTGTCTACGCCAATTAAGAAGAAGAAGAAGAAGGTGGCATACATTAAAGGCATTATTCGCGCAAAGTCCGATTTCGGCCATTTTTGCTCTGTAGCATAAGAATGTTTGAAGAATGTTACGTCCCCAAATTTGGTCGAAATAAGTCAAGCAGCTCCTGAGATATGTGATTTTTACTAAAAGTGGGTGGTACCATTCCAATCGTTTACCGGCTCGTATAAAGCCCGCTGGAAGCTAGCTAGGCTAAGTGCGCCGTCTTTAAACGCACTTTTCTCGAAAGGTGTTTTTGAAGTCGGTTGGCAAGATTTCTCAATAAATACTCAACAGATCTTCATGAGATATAATTCTTAAAGACTTGGAAGAAGGATTTTTTTCGATTATAACTATTTGAAAAAAATGACTATCTTGGAACCAGCATTACAACAATAACAATGATAAACTTGAAATCCAGTGCAGCATAACTTTTGCCAACAGGTGCCATTTTGGATTGCAATTGGAAAGTAAAAGTTCTTCCCAACGAACAAAGAGCAAATTCTACACTTCCCTAATCATTCTGTTCTGCTATACAATCTTTGTCCGGAAAGTAATAAAACACTGTTTTAACTCAACTATAATTGCGTAAATGGTATCTGCGCCAGTAAAGAAGAAGAAATTTTATTGCTCATGACCGAAGATCGCATGGTTTCATGCGTATTAAGTTTTCACACATATTAATTTTGATGTCTCTTCTTATCTGCGGAGTAAGTTGCATGTAGCTCCGAAGCGGACAACCGGTATAGCTTGGATGATGCATATATTTACTAGGCCAATGGCAGTCAACCAAACGTATATGATCAACGAAGAATTACAATCCTACATCTATGCATTCCCTCATTTTAAAACCCAATCTTTCCTGCTGAAAGCCTCATATCAAATAAATGTTTCTAAAATCGGTAACCAAAACACAAGACGAGGAAACAGTTGCTCCCATACACCTTCCACCGCAGTCTGACGCAAACTCCAAACAGTTTCGCGGTAGCCTAAGGCTCTACATATCATTCAACCACCAACTACTAAAGCGACGAACTCATTATGAATTCTTTATACTACAAAGGAACACGGCATTTAAGATTCATTACGCTTCCAACACTCCACCACAAACATCGCTACATCGCTTAATCAACTAAAGTTCCAATCAACTGCAGTCTTAATCTCTATAATTTCTGCTCCATTTCGCCCTGCAACGGCTCCAATTGCGAACGCATCGTTCTAATCCGTTTTGCTGCACTTCGCTTTGACACGCAAATACCGAAACCTCAGTGACTGACCGTAATTTCGGTTTGCTACAATCAAGCTTAATAAATGATATTCCCAGTCAAAGTGCATTAATCAAGCGCAGGTGCTGGGCGTCAGTCGTCTTATTACCGCCGCTGGCTGCGTGCAAACACCTGCACAGACAAATGTACTACCGTTATGTGTTTAGCTGCCGCATAAACAGTGAATTTAACTCGAAACTGATTACACAAGTACCGTAGGTGATTATATAACTGCCATACTATATTTGGTATGTACTACATTCTCTCTCACTGGCTCAGCTTGCTGAGCGGAATTTGGTTTCGAACTGATTTGAAGCGCGTAAGTTCATTATGCGTTGAGTTAGGCTTTGCATTGCGTTTGTGCTCAAAATGGTACCATTATTTGATATCCCTTAAATTTGAGAAGGTTTACAATTATTGAGATATGTATCTGTGTTATACGGAAATACAATAAAACTTCTGGGTGTTCGGACATTAGGTACTTTGAGCAATATTCATATAATTTTCATCTAATGGACGTGCCTTTTAAGACTTATTTTTATTAAATTTAGACTTAGACTTATTTTATTAGAGAGAGATTAGAAAAACGGCGATTTGTTTCTCAACATAGCCTCTCTGTTAGTTCGATAATCAGCGTTAAAAAATAAAGCGAAGTCAGGGTCAAATCTCAAAAATATGGAGGTCCAATACAAAGCTTCGTTCGACCAAATCAGCAATGAATTTTTATTACTCCAATAAAAATACTTTTCCAGCAATTTGGCGTCGATACAACCCTATTAATCGGCATAGTAGAGTCTTGTGTCTATTTCATATCTTTCCAAGCACTCGATGTATGTAGATCACACTTTCAGAAATCCAAAAATCGGTTACCTGTCGATAGCACAGTCGTTGTTACCTTTGGAGCAGTTCGTCGAGTGAAATCAAGTGTTTCGATTGTTTCTTGGCCTCTGGTGTGTACCAGTGAATCAGTATTCCGCGATTCGCGCTCCCTTCGGGTTATGCTTACTTAGCATCAAACTCTGTTGTTAAGTGATCTGAAGGACCCAGATGGTTTTTGTCACGTAATAGCCATTTTCCAAGTGGTTGGGCGTCAAACCACGTTGAAACGCTTAGTCCTGTCTGCAACTTTACATAAATGTACTTTACGATCCTAAAAAAGAGAAATTTGATGCTACTTTTATCAAAGAAATTGTCAAAGCTAGAATTTTCATTGAACTCGATAAAAAGGACTGTGGAAATATTATTGGAATACTCACTGATCACAGGCAAACTATGGAGCGTCTCTTGGTGAACTTATCCCGCATTGGCAAGGCTTCTCTTTATGCATTTGGGGCCACGATGTCAGACAAGAAGAAGTATCGTTAGTGAGGCCCCAGAGTATGTTGAAATTCGCGTATAGCGGAGGCATTCTAAAGTATGACAACTCCTTAGAGACTTCGTAATGGAACACCATCTGATATTGCAAAGTACCAAAACTGATCTCATTAGCCCACCAGATTAACTTAACCCAAGCTAGCCTTTTTTAAGGAGACTTGACTGGCCTAATAGTACCTTTAACAAAGTTTTAACGGTGGGTATTGTTCATTTTATGTTTGTCTTACATTCTTACACACTCCTTCCACAAAGATCAAAATAAAATTTCGAGTTCTAATTGGGTTAACATTTCATCCATAACCATATATAGAAAAGTACATTGTTCTGGCCATAGAAGCGCCATCAATTGGTAAGTCTAGATACTTATGGTAAATGTCACTTTGTGCCGAAGAATAAAAAAAAAATGAAAGCTCAGTGTTAGAAACGTATGAAGCACCATTTCTAACCTTTTAGTATAAGGATCCCAAATGAAGTACAACTGCAGGGTATGTAAATTCGAGTTATAGATTTGCGACGAGATGATCTAACCATTATGGCGAAACTGGAAAAGTAGATGACAAGCACGCAAGAGGTAAGAATCACGTGACATCTAAAAGTGAAAACAAAATTATTGTTATCCATTTTAAGTAGAAACCACTGCTTAACTAGTCTAAGAGAAGCTAATAAATTTTGATTTAGGGATAACTCTTAGTACAATAAGGGACATAATACATAGATTTTGCATCTGCTTTGACTACTTTCAAAAACACACGTAGAAAAAAACATGACAGGAAAATATCAGTCGTGATTGGATCGAAGTAATATTTACAGATGGGTCAACTTTTATTCTGCAAGGTGTTTAGAAAAGAAATACAAAGATTTATTCCAAGGAGTTTTCAGCACACCCAGAAAGTGCATGTTTATGTATGTATCTCAGCTCAAGGATTTATAGTTTTGAAAAAACCTACACGCTGTTAGAATATTAACGATTTATAAAGATGGTTTACTGGAGTCAGCTGAAATACTTAACTGCAGAATATTCATCATTGGAATTTGCAAGAAGACAATGATGAGAAACACAGATGCAGTCTGAACTCAATGGAAACTAGAAAACTATTTTTACTTAAAAGTGACCATCACAGTCATCAGACGCCAATTCATTGCCGAATGTTTGGACTTTATAGAAAGCTTAAATATCAGGGATCATTTAAAGTCAACAAAAAAAATTTATTCGGCTTATCTAACATATCTGGAGGTCGCTTACTTGGAATCAGGATATTTTATAGCGAATTGCCATCACAGATGTCAGTCTGTAATAGACACCGCGTGAGATTGGGGCAAGTATTGAATATACTTCAATTATGAAAAATCAATGTATTCTCTATAATTACAACATTTTTCACAATATACTCTACCTACACTTTGTAAAACGAAAAAGTTTATTTTTTTTTTGCACTGAAAATTTCCTTCCTAAAACTTTACACGGAACGGCATGAACTAAATGACCATAAAACCCATCTCAACTACGCAAAAGCATCTTTTCTAAAGTGGTTTGATAATGGTCCACTATAATCACCAAACAAAGTATTAACGGGTGATCCAAGTAGAGGTAGTTCTTTCAATAGCTTTTTTTGACAGATTATGCGTAAGCCGTGTCAAACTGTGATGTTATTTTTCTTGTGTATTATTTGGAATTTCATCACGAAACCACGTTTACAAATCGTTCAACTTTATTACGAAAATTCACATTCTGTAAAGAACGTGCTTCGCGCGCTTCACTCAACTTATGGCCAACAAAAATCTTGTGACCCAGCATTCAGTATTGGATAATATTCGACGGAATAGACCATGTCCAGCACGCAATAAGAGTGTACACGAAGACCATAGAAATTCGATTCGGCTCCCTTTGCAGCATCTCGGACTGACATCTAGAACGATTTGGCGCATTTCATGTCGAGATCTTAAATTAAAAGCGTACAAAATTCAACTTGTGTAAGAACTAAAGCCGCTCAAATTCCCAAGCGACATCGTTTTGCTCTATAGCTCTTGAAATGATCTATGAAGGTCTGATGTTTTTGAGCCAAATTTTGTTCAGCATTGAGGCCAATTCGGGATCAACGGATACAAGCAAAATTGCCGCATTTGGGACGAAAAGCAACCTGAAGAGATCCAAGAGCAGCCTTTTCATGCAGAAAAATCAACGATTTGGTGTGGTTTGTGAGCTGGTGGGATTCTTAGACCATATTTCTTCAAAAATGATGCCAGTGAGAATGTAAGTGGCAAGAGTCGCCATAATAACCGAGTATTTGATGCCTAAAATTGAAGCTTTTGATCTTGGCGACCTTTGGTTTCAACAAGTCAGCACCACTTCCCACTTTGTCGGTTGATTGGCCAACAAGATCGTATGATAGTCCACCATTACAGTTTTTCCTGGTGAGATATGTAAAGTCTAAAGTCTATCCGGACAATCTTGCCTCGATTCACGCCTTGGAGCACAATATTATGCGTGTCATTCGCCAGTTACCAGTTGAAATGCTCGAACAAGTCATCGAAAATTTTACTTAACCGATGATAATAATAACCAACATTCTCCATTAAATTTGAGATATTTGCGTTTTTTCTTTAAAAAATTAAAGAACCTCGAAATAGTTCACCCTTTACATCAAAATGACTTTATTGAAGTACAACCAAAAGTGAAGAGAGTTAGCTGTATAAACAAACTGCAAATGCGTATTAAGACACATAACCAAATACAAATGGGCCTATGCACCTATGCATGTAAACAAAAAACTGTTGAGTTATGGTATGCAAGCTTCAGTTACATTTGATCTTATTATGCGAAAGAGACGCAATGTTTGATTCACAGATGCTTACATATCTACGCATGCATAGTATAGCAGGTACATCGCACTTTTAATCAACTTAACATACGAGTGCACTTGTGTATATAAGTACATATGTGGATTTGTATGTCTGTTCAAACGTATTTGACTTCTTACATTTGCATGCTTGCTTGCACTCATAATTGTATAAAGAATCGGCTTTTGTGTATTCTGCCGAAGTACAGTAAGGATTAGAATATACATTTGAGTGCTCACATGTTTGTATATATGTCTGCGTGTTAGTGTTGGCTCTATGTGTCTGCGCAATTAAAGTTTGAGCTCTCAACTTTGATTTTATTTCTTCACCTTTGCGCAGATTTGTTTGGATTAACTGATGAAAACTTAGTTATACGTGTGTATATGTGTACATCTTCAGTCATAGCAAAATATCATCTCACATATCAAAAAGCATAAGTTAAATCAGCAAATAATTATACCCTGAACTGGATATATTCAGTTTACCAGGATGTTACTAAAACTCAAAGGGAAACGTCGGATAAGCCACAAAATGTATATATATGTAAAAGACCACCGTGACAAACTAAATAGATTTAGTTATCCCCTTCTGTCTGTATTTACGCCAACTAGTCCGTCAATTTTTTAGATATCGACCAGAAATTTTGCACTCGTCATTTTCTCCTCTATAACTTGCTCATTTGTCGGAACCGCCGATATAGTAAAACAACTATAGCATAAAGTATCATTCAAATTGAGCGATCAGAATGAAATGTTTGTTTGAAAAACTTGTTCATTTGACAAGTTATCCTCACGAAATTTGATACGATTTGGTAGTGCCTAACGTAGTGGTACAGTCTTCGAAAAAATAGTTTATATCGGATCAGTATGGTATACTGCTGCCATATAAATAGGCGATGATAACATAGTTCTTGTACTTGTGCAGGGTATTATAACATCGAAATTAACATTAATTCTTGTTTAGAATATGTCGTATTATTAATTCCAATCGCACAAGACATGGCACAGAGACATTAAATTTTACCAACGAGATGGTATTAGACACCTTTATAAGAACCGGGGTCGAAATTGGCCAATGGGCCGCCTTCGTTTAGGTAAAATCACATATCTAGGGACCTGCTCGACCGACTTCAAATAATTTCTGTGTCGAAATCGCACTACAACCACGCCTACTTTCAAAATTACACAGTTTTAAACTTAAAATTTTGTATAGACTATGGGTTAATACCAAAGATATGTGAAATTGGGCCAAGAATTACCCAAATTCCCATAACGGGAGGGCCATCTAACGTTCTAATTTTGAATTATCTTTATTTCGACATTGGAAACGTCAAATACCATTTGGAAAGTGACAGATATTCAGTAAAAAGTCTAAAATTTACAAAATATGTCGCTACTTACTAGAAGAAAATTGGGAAATATTGACAGATTGGACAGAAGATCGTTTGACCGAGGATGGTCAATTTTACCGAAAAATCATCTTTTCGCACGAGGCTCATTTCCACCTCGATGGTTACGTTAACAAACAGAATTGTCGCATTTGGGGCACAGAAGACCCGCACGTAATCGTCGAGAAGCCAATGCACCTAGCACGAATCTCTGAATGGTGCGGATTTTGGTCTGGTGGAATCATCGGCCCATTTTTCTTCGAAAATGAAGAAGGAACCGTAACCATCAATGGTGAGCGATATCGCGCAATGTTTAACCGAAATTTCCTTCAAGCAAATCGAAGAGGAAGACTTGGACAACATTTGGTTCCAGCAGGACGGCGCTGCGTGCCATACAGCAAACGCTACAGTCAATTTTTTACACCCTATCTTCGAAATTTAAAATTTTATATGACCCACCCTATAGTACTACCTATAGTTATTTTCGTTACTCTAACATACCTCATGCCATATATCTCTGTTAATGAATATCTTTATATACATAAATCTTCTGACCGTGTGTTTGCATTTGAACTGCTCCTAAACGGATGGACCGATTTTGATGAAAGTTTGTGTGTATGTTCAAGGAGATTCGAGAATTGTTTAGATTTGGTCCACTGGAAAATGTTTTTTAAATTATTATTTAATTTTTAATCAATTGTTAATTTTGGAATGTTCGACCGATAGATGGCGCTACCATCGCAGTATCCAATATTCAAACCTTAAATTGGCGTAAACGTGCATTAAACAAAACGATGCCAAAGTGAAAGGCGACATCTGTGGATCAAGTTTTTATATTGTGGACAGAGTTCGTTCTTAAGTAATAAATTGGGTGATTCAATACATCTATGGGTAGCTATAACATTTTTTCATACCTGCTAACTATTGGAGGGGGTATCTTGACAGGCAATTTAAAATTGCAAAAGGTCTGCCATAAAAAATAGCGGCATAACTGAAGTGTTGATAAAAAATTTGAGATATACAGAAAACTTTTCGAAGCATTGCACAGAGCAATACGATATTTAAACGGCAACGATGAATACATATGTGCGTACAATTTCAAACTGATCCTTCCTGAATAAATATCCCTAAATATTGGGAATGGTAGAATAGAACTACAATCAAATACAAAATGCAAAGAATTAAAACTGGCTCATTTATCATTCGATGAATAATATACCACGGGCATCCCAAAAGACTGATGCCATAACCTTGCCAGCCGATTTTTTTGTCTTTCTACGCTTGAGAACCGTTTTTTAATATGCAGTCCACCAGGCTGATAATCGATTGGACTCGATTGATTTGACTGATGCACAGCCCAAATTCAATAGTATTTTTACCTTGAGGTAAGCCACGCAGTAGCAGTGCAGTATTATCCGCGTAGGTTTCCACAATTCTCAAGTGAAAGTTAATCACGGGGAGGTCAGCTGTGTAGATAATTTTGAGCTCAGGCGCAAGAACACTGCTTTGAGGTACACTTGCCGGTAAACAAAGGTCTCAGATCCCACTTAGCATCACCACATCTGACGTAAAACATCCGATTATGCAACTATGACTTTAGCCGGGAAAGGAGGATTTTCCTTTAAGTTGAACAACATTTTAAACTCAAGAAAAACTGCAAAACAGTATTTACAATATCCCATTGGCATCAGTCCTAAAGTGTTCTACTCTTTGTCACTGCCTAATTGTTCCATGAAGGCTTCGGTAGCCAACCTGTGGAACCGGTTAAGTTGATTCTCCTTCAGTCGAGACCTAGTCTGCGAAAATTTTTATTTCAAGAGTAGACGATTCGATCGGTTGCTCTAGTTTACTAGGTATCAGAATCAAAATCATCTCTGTCTGTCATAACCTAGTGACTTTTTGCTTGCAACGCCTAAAAATGTATACACCTTTGCAATGCTAAAACCGCCCTAAAGTCGTAAGAAGTAAAAGTATTTTGCATACCTGGACTGATAAAAATATATTTTCATGTAATTTAATACAAATCGTCTTGAAAATATGCTCAAAACTAAACAAGACGTACTTCTTCTGTTTCACCATCAACCGGATACGTAAATTGTTGTGTGTCTTCGGAGTACAGAATTACTGTATTTATAAAATACTTATTCTGTATGGTTTCGAAAACATAACTTAGCGGATCCTTGTTCTGAAATGTCACACTGCTGTTTGCAAATAGATCACATAAGGCACATTGGTGGAATCAATATTTATCTTAAACTAGACACTTATCATTCTATTATCCTGCCAATGCTATGATAAAGTTCTTCAACTAACAATTCTGCACCAAAAGGGTATGTCATGCTGTCACACCTTAATTTCTCACGCCACAGGGGCTTACTAACTTTGCTATCAAAGTGAATCGGATAGAATGGCTAAATTAGCTTTGCTTTGAAAGGCATGAAAAGTAAACCACACGTTTTTTGCAACAGAGCAACAAACACATCGTAGACACAAACCTTTGTATGTCGGTGGAAGTATACATGTAGGCGCAACACACACAACTAAAAAGTACCAGGTGTGCTGTGAGAACTTAATCCTGCAGAGACGACACTATTGATTGTTTATTTCCACGCATTTCTTTTCCGATTTCGCACTTCTCCTAGTTGTTTGAGTTTACACTTTGTGTCTAGTTGGGTGTGACTTCTTGTGTCGTTCTGCGCCTTGATGTATGTATTTATTTGCAAAGAATTTATTTATTTAGCTTTATTTATCTACTTCTTATTTTTAAAACGGCGGTAATTGTATTTGTTTAGAGTTGGTGGGGCATTTCAGTAGCTTGGCAAAAGATGTACACAGTGCCGCACACAATTGATCTTGCAAAATAGCCGTAGTACTCTCCTTAAACAAATCTCCGACGAAATATTTCTTGAAGCTGTGTTAATTTGTATATCAATATGTAAGTAATAGAAAATTGATTTTAGGAGAGGTTAGTTTAATGGACTCATGAGTCACTCATATACCAGTTTTGGTTATTAGTGATGCCAAATGCAGAGCCGTTGCATAATTTTTCGTTTTAGTTTTCCGGCCTCAGTATCGATACCTCATTTAGTGTCTCATACCGTAAAAATGTCGGAGGCATTATCTTGGCAACGCAGAACTTGTGCACAAGACATGTTTAATTGTTTCCCTGGTACCCTGCGCTTAACATTCCATGTAGTCTTTTTGATCTTTCAGCTTGCAGGCATGTTTTTCCATGCTCTTTGTTTTTTATGTCCAAATTAAAATGTGGGATCATTTAGTCGGCATTTGCCAAATCGATATTACACACTGAGCTATGCTCGAAGGTTCTATATGTAAATTCTGCTTCAGCCAGTCGTTGTTCTGCGAACAGGTCTCTATATGTGGTTCTTAGAGCTCCCATTATACACAGCGTAGGTAGACTCTGAACCTTTTTCATTTGTTTCCAGCCGGTTGATTTCCATACGCCTGTCTACCATACTATTGCCCCGCAGAGCGGCAGTAGTCTTACAATAGCTGTATAGCAACAGTAAAAGAGGGAGTCTTTGAGATAGTTGTGCCCCATATATCGAATAGAGCCTCTATGGAAATATTTTGTATTTTTTATGTACACAAGTAGATTCCCTTTGTCCCGATTCAACCCCAGACCGGCTTGCGATATAAAATTCTTGCTAGAACTCAGAATGGTGTCGTAATACAGCCAATGGTAATGTTGATACCTTCCGTTATTAAGATGACAATATTGCTTGCACATGCCACCATCTTAGGGCATTTACCGAGAAATTAGAGACCCGTTCCTAGGACAGTTAGATCTACGTAACCTAGACAGACTTCGATTTTTTAATCCGGCCAAAGGCTGTGAACGAGGCAGAATTCTGCCTTTACATTAACAACCGGAAATCTGTAAAACTTCTTAAAGTTTTAAGTTTGATACATAAAAACAATTCTTGTTTTTATTTCCTAAAAGTGGCAACGATGTTCAAAAATATTTTCATTTATATATTTGGTTATACATTTAAACCAACTCTTCACTTTTGAAAATGTGCAAGGTTCTTCAAACATTATCAAAGCTTCGTTTTAGTTTGACCCTCATATAGTATTAACTGTTCAATTCAACAATTTCTAGGTATTACAATTTCAAAATATGTGGCAACTCTATTCAAAAATGTTTTTCCGTTATATATATATTAATTTAATATTAATTTATTAAAGTAAAATTTCAATTTTATCTAAAAAATTTTAGAACATGTGGCAACTCTATACGAATTTTATTTTTAGTTGATATGCATGCAAGTGCAATTAAAGCCACAACTACCTATAAAATACTTATTTAATTCATTAAATTAATTATATAATTAACATTATTTAATAAATTAAAAACTTAAAACAGGTGGCAACACCCTTCAAAAATGTCCTCAAATTGTTTATGCTTCCACCTTTCTTTGATTCAATTGTTAAAAAGAAGTTCATATGTTATCATGGTTCTTAATAAAAATTTCAAACAGGTGGCAGCATTTATCTTTTGTTTTTACCCAAATATTACATCCAAGAATCCACGAAGTATTCAAATTGCATCACTTTAATATTCTGATATGTTTCGAATTATTCTTAATTAAAAATTTAAAACATGTGGCAACGCTTCCACATTTTTTTAAACCCAATCAACAAACCACTTAGTACTCAAATTGTTCCAGTATGATAAAGCGCCTATATAGGTATTTCGAGCGTGACGATGTTTTGTTACGTCACACAATTTCGATGCAGTGTCAGTGGTTTTCATCACCATTTTTTGAAAATTTAAATTTTTAACATGTGATCAAAAATTTGCCTCACTGTAAAAGCAGCTTTGAGGCGCATCGTAGCAAATACATACATATGTACATATATACCTACCCATATGTACAAACAAAAACCACACAATCGCACTAGATGACATGTGAAGGGATAGCTGTGCGCTTAAACCAACCAATATTCTTTTCAAGCGTTTCTAACCTATTATAAGACATACATACATACATATGTACATGTTTACTAGGCACATATAGTACCAGACGCATCTCCGTCTACATAGCCACCCATTGTCCATAGACGCCGCTATTATTTTGCACAAATAAATTTGCTAAAATCTGTGAAAATCAATTTACCTTTTCTGCCATATATAATTTTTTTGCGGTTGCCGTTCACACCCTCACCGAGAACACGTGCGTCCACACGCTACGCAACAATTCGTACGCAAGGGATCTCGTAATTTCATTAGCTGCGTATGTGTATACAGCCACTAAGTGGCTCCAACATGGGTGTGTGCAGAGTGTAAGAAAATATGGTTGTACAACTGTATGTCTACAGCCTTTTCCATTCACTCTCGCACGCCTACAAAGCGAAGCACGGGGGGGCGGGTGCAAACAGGTGCGAAGCAATCTTGGCTGTGGCATGAAACCTCTGAGCTGTGAAATGAAAGAAAAGGTTATCGGCCAGCTTGCCGCACACATGTGTGTGAGCAAAAATATGTATGCATGTGTGTGTGAGTTCGAGAAATGAAATTTACAGTTGATTTTTTTCCTGCTGATATTCCGGCTTTACAATTTCGGCTTCCACTTCTGCTTGCGTTTGAGTGCCACTTCGCTTCACTTTGGCGCCGTAAGGTGGCAGCTACTCGATTACAGTTCCAAGTTGTTGACTGCGTTGCTTTTCGTTTCGTTTTCCACATTTCCTTCGTTTTTTCGGCACACTTGCTTATTTTTATTTTCTTCGTTTCAATTACTCGATTTTTTACATTTTATTGCTGCGGAAAATTCTTTATAGTCTACCCACCCACCCGTTTCGCTTCATTCCTCGACGAATTTCCGATGCTGCAAGGCAATGCGGCGCTGAATGAGCTGTAAAATTAATTGAAATCTTATCACTGATGATTTTGAACGCAATTTCGTTTTGTGACATTAAGTGAAATTATAAATGAAAGACATAATTTAGATGATCTGCGTGCAGTTTAAGTGGAAAATTTAGCGGCGTGGCTGTGTTTTCCTCGCCAACCCAATTTGGGTAACATTTTTTCAAGCCTAAATCTGTTTATGTATTCATTCAATGAAATCGAATTTATCCGTAATTTAATTGGCATGAATTTAGTTGTGGCAAACAATTTGTTATATTGATACATTCTCTATATTATCATTATAATATAGTACTTTAGTATAGAATTTTCCTTTAACGGCTTATGCAACAAAAATGTATGTTAATCCCTCACTCCACATTTCTGACTTACATATTTAGCAATAAGAAATCTACTCCTCTCTCTCTGCCGCTGAAGACACAGCCCTTTAAATTACCAAATCCTTTAATTTCCGGCACAACATTTTGATATTACCGTTATATATGCACACACGCAAGTAATGAATGTAGAAGTTCAAACCAGGTTGATTAATGTTCAAATCTACAGTACTGTGGCAAACATATGCAACTTCAAATAAATCGATTATTTGTTATTTATTTCTGAGAAAAAGTATTATTTTTCGATTTAATACTCTCGAAGTATATTTCAATGAGAATGATGTTGTCATTAGCTGAGCAATGATACTTGTTAACACCTAAAGCTACTCGCGGTAGATCAGAAATATTCTTATCTATCTTAAAATGATCCAACTCTTTATACGCTACAGCTTTATCTCTCAAACTTGGTTAAACTACCGACATTGTATAACAACCAAGCACCTCTCTGGTACAATGGTATTGTTCACAACTACTGGAATGCGATGATACTCTGAAACATTAGCAATTTAACGATAAAAAACAGATCAATTGAAAAGTCCCAGCCTACCATTTCTTTTCTTATTCCAGAATGATCAGACTTTTCTTGGCAGTCTGCGGATAAACCAACTCCTTACGTAAAACTGACTGAAGTACAACCAGAATTGTTGCAGTTGAGAAATTCTAAGTCGCCTGACTCAGATAATGTTGATGCATGGAAAAGCAAAAAAATGTCGAGAAAATGCCTGCTTTTCTTGGTTTTAATCTTTAATTGTAGTTTTAGGCTAAGCCACTTTCCTACGCAATTGAAATGTGCCGAAATTATAATGATTCCGAAGCCAACAAACCCGAGAATGAAATAACTTTTTACAGACCAATAAGTTTGCTGAAAATAATCTTCAAAATATTTGAAGGAATTTCGAAAATGTAACTGTTGCCACACATGCAGACGACACCGCCATTCTTGCATTTGCTTACTCTGCAAACGAAGCCTCTGAAACTGTTCAAAAACAACTAAACGCACTAGAATAGTGGCTTCGAAATTAGAACATTATGGTAAATGAAACGAATGTTATCTTTGCCATGAAAATAGGAGATTACCCAAGCGTCAATCTCAATCAAACTTCTATTCCAAAATTCACTAGCTCTAAGTACGTCGAGATGCACTTTGACAGAAGACTAAGGTGGCAGGAACACATAAAAACCAAACTAGATCCGTTTAAATCTAGACGAGAAAAACTGTTTACTGGGTCCTAAATCGAAACTGAGTCTCACAAACAAGGTGATGCTATATAAAAGCATTTTAAAACCGATTTGGGCATACGGGTTGAATCGGCTCAATCCCCAGATTAGTTCCCATATACCAAATATAAGGATTTTCGAACTTCTGGGTAACTTTATACTACATACATATATCGGCCATTATGTCAGGTATCTTAATACAATCAGGAAAGCGTGTTTTGCTTATAACATAGTATCTTCGGGCTTAAAATAGATAAATTTGAACAAAAACTTGGTCTAGCCCCTATATAACTTATATTAGGATTTTCGAACATCCGGCTGACTTTACTCTATATGTTTGGTTTTACGCCTTAAAGTATTTCCTTTGCTGCAAGTTGCAAGAGTATAAAATGTTCGGTTGCACCCAAAGCCCTTAGCCCTTCCTTACTTGTTGTAGTACGATTTGTTCTTTGCCTCAAAATAGATCTGAGTTTTGGCGATCACCTCTTCGTTCGACGAAAATTTCTTCCCAGCGAGCATTCTTTTTAGATCTAAAAACAAAAAGTTGCTATTTTGGGGCCAGATATGTAGCATACGGTGGGTGAGATATAATTCGAAGCCGAATTTGTAGATTTTCCCATCGTTTTCACCTACTTCTGACAGGGAACATTGTCTTGGTGGAAAAGCACTTTTTTTTTCTTCGGTCCAAGAATGCAACGTGAGAGCCGCTGTTAATGGTCTTTCCTTTCTAACGGTAGTCAATTTGAACTCCGTAACCTTGCAGCCGACTGTTGCGTCACTCCACGCTTTAGAACGAGTTAATCGTGTGCAGGTCACTCGAATGACTGTCGATTGGACTTCGAAATGAAAAGGTGGGTCCATGTTTCATCCATTATCACATGTCTACGCATAAATTCAGTTTTATTGAACATCTCCAAACATTACTCCGTATAATCAACTCGTTGTTGCAGCTCACGCTGTACCCACTTTGCTAAGAGCTTTCTCATACCCAAATATTCGTGAATGATATGCTGTGCACGTTCATTGGATATCTTTAGAGTGTCTGCTATCTCTTACTTTACTTTGCGGTCATTAAGAGTTATTTTGTGGACTTTTTCGATATTTTCTTCGGTAACGTTCCAAAATCGACGACAAATACCTGAGGTCCCTTTTTTCAGACACGAAAAAAATTGCTGCAGAATTGAAAGCTGAGGCAGAAAGCCATGAAAATTTCTGCGAGAGAATTAGCCAAAAACTACAGGGTCTTAGTGTACATTCCTCTGTTGGATACAATCGGCGAAGATGTGAAGACCGCTTTTCTAGAAAAGTATTAGATGGATTTCAACAGAGTTTACTGCTTCCAGGAAAATTATGTGCATAGAGAACCAAAAAATGGAAAATCCTATTGTCTGCTTGATATACGTAGATAGATTCAAAGGCCTTTTGGATAATGACAAAATCGTGCGACGTTTGAAGCTCAAAGGCTGACTTGATCATTGGCACTCGCACGTTTACGATTTATAACGTATTTTTTTTTTTTATTTAGTAGGGTTTGATATAAGAAGGTTCGATTTGAAACATATAATATGTAGCTGTATAAAGACTACATATTTAATATAGTAATCTTTATATTTCAGGTATAAGTTTCTTTGCACCACAATTGACAGTTTTGTTAATTTACCGTATCACTCAGATGAAAGTGGGCGTCATCTGAGAAGATGGTTTTCTTAACCTTTAACTTAAGGGGTCAAATTTCGAAACGTAGATTTAGAGGTAGTAGTAAATTTTACACCATTTTGATTGTTAAAATTTATTAGAGATTTTTTTGTTATAATACTTACAAATTTCATCAAACTGATTTAAATTAATTCTAATTAAAGTATTTGGAAAGAAAATTTTAAACTCTTTGTATTTTTTTGAAAAATGTGTCGTTTATTTTAGAATTTACCATTTACGGTGGTTCACTGGCTTCAGTTCTAGACAATTTTATCCGAGTGCAAGCTCAAATCCTTTCTCAAAATCCACAGGGTTAAGGTTTGAGACATTCTCAATTCTTGATAGCATCTCAAGATCGACAAATAGCGGTCTTCAGCAACATTTGCCTGAACGGCAGCCATATTTTCATTACTTCGAGCTGTAGCCACATGAACATTATGCAAAGAAAAAAGTACAAAATGTTGATAATACAATTGAGTAATTATTGTATCTTCCATGATGAAATTTTTAACATTTCCGAGTACAATGAAAAAAATTAGAAATCATATCATATTAAAAATGGCCGAAACGACACTTAGAAATCACGTCATCCCTATTGGAAAATCTGAAATCTGTTCAAAATAGCATCATATAAATATTATATCAAAATCTACATATGTGTTGACATGACATATTTAGAAAACATTGTGCACACAGCCACTTCGAAACTAAATTTCATTGCACAATCACTTTCTAAAATATTCATTTTAATTCTCAATGAATGAAGTCAATGTGCCAGTGTGCTATTTTTGAATCGAGAGCTGCACCGTTCAATGAAAATAGCGCCAGCACTCAGAGCAGACTCTTTCACCAAAAACATTGTTGCAAGCATACACCTTATACACAAACAAACACACACATTTAATTAATTTACTTATATAGTAATGTAAGCATGATCTTGAATTAATTTTGAAGATCAGTGCCACAAGCGTTGATATAGTTGAGTACACGATTACCCAGTAGTCAGTCAGTCAACTTGTGTAGTTGCATGCCAGTTCTTGTAATTAGTTAACGGTAGCTTCAAATGAGAACAATTGGAAAAAAGGTCGTGAATAAAACAAAAATGAGTCAAGCTGTCTGAATAGTATACTCGTATAATAACATACATGTTAAGAGCAGACTCTGACTCTGCTCTGCTAAAAGATTTAATAATCTCCTTTCTATGTTAGTAACAATTACGCTAATGTGTTATTTACAATACAATAATGTGTTGTGACAATCGTCGCTTTAAATTTTACCAGATTTCGTTCCTGCCGATAGCTGTCCTTTATACTTCGGAGGGTCTTGCGAAAGCTTTGAATTTGTCAAGTACATCTTCTGGGGATATCATAAGTGGTGAAGTGGCGGAGCACTGATGATCCATGTCGATCAGCATACGGAAACAAGCAATATGAGGCGACCTTATACAAGTGTAGATATACTATATAGCTATACTATATAGGGTTCTCGATTTGTTAAAATAGATAACACTTAATTCCGATCGTTCAGTTTGTGTTGCGGCTTTGTCTTCGAAGGTTCTTTGAACAAAGTTAATGCAGATACCTTCTCAGATAATATGGCTTCATACAGGACCTGGTTGTGCAAGAGCCCAACTAAGTCGACCTTGCCAAGGGGCATCGCTTTGCTCTCTGGGCTCTGATACGTAGCCAAGGTGAACACTTGAAAGAGATAATCTTTAAAAAATAAATACCCCATTAAATTTGAAGTTTTTGGGATTTTTCTTTAGAAAAGTAGGAAATCCCTTCTGGGTGCTACAAACCTCCTGACAAACTTAAAATACCCTGTTCAAGATATAAAAACAATGATGGGTACAAGTATATAAAGAGCTCGATTGCTTATACATATTTACATATATGGATCTGAATGTGGGAGTCGCGAAAACCTTTTAGGATTGCACGAAACTAATATCCACAAAAGACTAGTTGTTGCACTAGATTTGAGTTGGGAAAATTTCGGTTGGGGTCATAAGATAGGAACACACATTGACACGCTCATAAGTTTTCCGCTGTCATTTATTTTAAAATCTCGAAACGAAGCAGAAAATCATTGCCGTTATTGCTACCGTTGCTTGTCATTTTTCCGCTTTTTACGTTTTTGTTCATTTTTTATTATTATTAGTTGTTGTTGTTCATAGCGCGAATAAAACTAAACGCTTATGCAGGAAACTCTTTCCGAATTGCGGTCATGCAACTCGCTCTTTGAGGTCAATGTACAAAGAAAGCAAGAACACAAGAGCCATCCGGAACAAAAACAAAAGCATTTACATACAACATTCGCAATGTACAGTACATATGTATGAAAAGAATTTCGTTGGTGTGTTCGCCCTTGTTGTTGTTTCCTAGGTGTTGCTAATAGTAATGTGTTCCAGCGCCGCGGCGGAATCGCGTGCTCGCGCGTCGCCGTTATGTGCTCACTTGGTTGTGCACTTTTATTTAAAGTAATTCTGCTGCGAACTGTGTTTGTTGCTTTTGTTGTTGAACTTGCTATTATCGTTGTTTCGTTTCAGCTTTGGCAGCTGATTAAATCATGAGCACAATTACACTTACAAACACGAAGTGCCAACAAGTTGAATGCTCACTTAAACACTCAGTGCTCTCTGTGAGCAGCCAATGTTTACAGTGCATGCAAATGTACAGAGCAAACCCGTATAACTGGGTAGTGGCATTAGTGCATACCATGTATCTGGCTCTGTAAACATTTGTGAGGAAAGAGTTGTGTAGCCTTGTGATTGAAAATGCGAATGCATTGTGGTCGACTTATCGATTATGGTGATGGCTTGTACGCCACATAAGTCAATATTAGTAATAAGCAGACAAGCTGCGTTTTGATAAGAATTAATTGATGGTATTTTAATGTATCACTATTAACGTATGATTGTTATCGATATACTTTACCATCACTATTGTATTATTTTTTCGCCCTTATCGTTTGCAATATATTTATATTCGTTTATCATAATTGTGTCAATTGAACACCCGGAATTTTCCCAATTTCGCACCACTATTTATAGTACTGCCGAATTTAGCTCATCAGTATCGTGTCTCTTATTCGTTTTGCACGTGCAAGTTCTGATTTGTTTATCAACATAGACAGATATATCTAATACTCACCAGAAATAGTCTAATAGAGTCCACTCACATGGCCAAGTTGGCCGCATGATGGGCTAATCTTATTTCATGATTTTTTATTCCATTTTCTCAGGCAATAATCCATGCCACATTTCCTGCAAATATCTGCTTAAATCCAAAAGTTTTCGATACAAACACTTTATTCCGACCGATGTCTGTAAAAATATCTGCAATCACTCAGATGTTAAGATATCGATATGAACGTCGTTTTCTCCCTGGATTAGTTTAAATGGCTGATGTAGAGAGATCGCATGGGGACTGCTATATTTAGTCCCTTTGTGAAACCATAGAAAAGAAGAACTTCTGTGTTCTAACTTAAAAATTAGCAAAACTATTAGAGGTCAATACAAATTTGCGCAGACGTTTAATTTCCATTCCCGCCAGTTTGGTCGGATGTCTGAAGGTATGCGTTCACAGACGTTAAGGCCTTGACCTCTCAAACGCGGACAATGAGAACGAAGGAAGAGTTGAGGTGTTTCCCCTTATTCTTATTTCATACAACTTCTACAGGTGGCGTCTGGTAACAGCGTGGACCCCAATAGTTGTTTGAAAAACACTGCAATAGTCAGAAAGTCTGAAGCTGGAGTTGATAGAGAGCTCCTGACAATAAGGTTTTCCCAAAAAAGCTGCTCATTTGTCAGAACCGTCGTTTTGGACAATTAAAGAATCTAGCTGCATATCATAGCTATCATAAAATCTTAGAAATATTTTTTCCTTAAAAGTAGTCTTAATTCGGCTTGAAGATTGTTTGCATACTGTATCAAATAATTTGGCTGGGAAGGACAAGCAAACCATTTGCCATTGAATGCAGGGTTCTATAAGGAACACACCATTGAAGGAAATTATAGCTTCGGTGTAACCGAGCCGCTTTTCGTTTTTCTGTATATTGCTCAGTTTTTCAAAAATTGTTGTAAGACTAAAACTTACGGACTATTAATTTTTCTTATAAGGATTAAGATCCTGGTTTTTACGAGTTTCTAGAATCACCGTCGAAGCCCTCTTAAGAAAGATAAAACCGCCATTTGATATTAAAATGTCACCACAAAACTATATTATACTTAAATTCGTGTTTAATAAAGCCTGAAAGAGAAAAATTCTAAAGTTGCTAAAGCAAATTTCCGGAATAGCTTTCAATTCGCGCACCGATTCAACCTTAATGTTTTCAGTTGACTCAAAACGGTTTCCCTGTGGCGTCTGAGTTTGAATAGCTAAAAGTCTCAAGGAGCTAAATCAGCTGAACACGGTGGTTGTGGCACGTTATTGGTTTTGCGAAAAACTAACGAAGAATCAGTACAGTATCTGACGGTGCATAACTTGGCGCAAAACTCAGGAGTTGTCGGCCCCTAATTCCGGCCTCTTTTTACGAATAATTTCGCAGAAACGACGCATAATACTCAAATAAACTTAACTGTTGATAGTTTGGCTGGCCGATAATCAAAGAAAACCGTCAACATTACTTTGATTTCCTGCTTTGACATGAAATTTTCGGCTTCGTCTCACCTTTGCCACGATATTCGGCCGATTTATCGTCTATTTCTGTTTCATAAGTATATGTTGATCCAAGACTCATCGCCAGTAATAGCACGTTTCATGACACCCTGTTAGCGAGAAGACATTATTTCACAGACAGTTAACGCGACGCTGTTTTCTGTACCAATCCTGTTCCTATTTTCTGAGGCTTGAATGATTTTTCGAAATGGTTTTCACTGATCCTACCGATATTCCAACGATGCCAGTAAAAACTCTGACTGTAAATCGTCGATTCTCAAACACCAATTCCTTCATTTTATTAGCATGTTGATCATCAATTTGTGAGGCTCTAAAAGATAATTCTTCGATTTTGACTATGTCTGAATTAATTGAACAATGAAGTGAACTATCGCATATTGCATTTGTTATTCGTCATTTCGCCACATTTTCAACTAATATTTACCTATTCAGCAAATTCACATAACCACTCCGAGGAAAATTCAAAATTTTCTACTCATTACTGTTTTTACCTAAGCATTTTCTTGAATCAGAATCAAAAATATTTAATATTAAAGTGCACCATTTATCTAATCGTGACAATCGCTGTAGGAATATACAACCGTTATACGTATATAGTGTATTTATTCGTTAAACTTATCTCAATTTTTGTTTTACAAGCTCGTAATATTTATAGTTATATCGCTGGATCGTAAAATTTTAGAACGTTTAAGGATAATTAGAGTTAAGCGAATTACAAGCTTCGTTTATATATTACATAAATTTCTGCATATTTACACATATAGTCATATAAATATAATATAGATGGTCAGTGTTGCCATTTAAAATAAATTTCGAAAGTATATCGAATACTAGAAATATGCATTAATTTTTTATTGCCATGAATTATTTATCATTCTATGTTTTATATCAGAAAAACCTAAGCATTGAAGACCGCAAAGGGGCAAATTCTAAATATATATTGATATAGGAGCTATGTCCGTAGCAGAGTGCTCTGATATCACGGCTAACCTATGACGCATTAGCATGGCATATTAGCACTTTTGAGGTGATTGATATAGAGAAAAGCCCTCATTATTGTATAAGTAGTTATAATTTCAACAAATACCATAAGCGGTATGCTATCAAACTATCACACAAAGCCCTATAAATTCTCCGAGATTATTGGGCATCATTGCTAACGTAAGCCAAGCGATAATTTCTTATCTAAATAATGAAGAAATAAATGGATTTTCAAGAAGGAATTATTGCGTCGAAATATAAGAAGTGAAGTAATCACTAAATTCTGAAGTTAATTTCAAAAGAAGAGACGATCGTATACGAAATTACCGCTAGTTGAACTTATTACTTATCTGAATAGTATATATATTAAATTATTAATTTTTTCGTATATATTGTTCTAACGGGTGATTTTTTTGAGGTTAGGATTTTCATGCATTAGTATTTGACAGATCACGTGGGATTTCAGACATGGTGTCAAAGAGAAAGATGCTCAGTATGCTTTGACATTTCATCATGAATAGACTTACTAACGAGCAACGCTTGCAAATCATTGAATTTTATTACCAAAATCAGTGTTCGGTTCGAAATGTGTTTCGCGCGCGTGTTTTGTTCAGCGATGAGGCTCATTTCTGGTTGAATGGCTACGTAAATAAGCAAAATTGCCGCATTTGGGGTGAAGAGCAACCAGAAGCCGTTCAAGAACTGCCCATGCATCCCGAAAAATGCACTGTTTGGTGTGGTTTGTACGCTGGTGGAATCATTGGACCGTATTTTTTCAAAGATGCTGTTGGACGCAACGTTACGGTGAATGGCGATCGCTATCGTTCGATGCTAACAAACTTTCGTTGCCAAAAATGGAAGAACTGAACTTGGTTGACATGTGGTTTCAACAAGATGGCGCTACATGCCACACAGCTCGCGATTCTATGGCCATTTTGAGGGAAAACTTCGGACAACAATTCATCTCAAGAAATGGACCCGTAAGTTGGCCACCAAGATAATGCGATTTAACGCCTTTAGACTATTTTTTGTGGGGCTACGTCAAGTCTAAAGTCTACAGAAATAAGCCAGCAACTATTCCAGCTTTGGAAGACAACATTTCCGAAGAAATTCGGGCTATTCCGGCCGAAATGCTCGAAAAAGTTGGCCAAAATTGGACTTTCCGAATGGACCACCTAAGACGCAGCCGCGGTCAACATTTAAATGAAATTATCTTCAAAAAAATTTTATGCGTTTTTTTTTTTTTAAAAAGTTATCAAGCTCTTAAAAAATCACCCTATACAAAGAAGCTGATGAATGCTTCTTACCAGTTCTTCGCCGCCGTATTTGAATAACTCGGCCGGCAATCGTCGGACCCCGCCGCTTTATTGTCCTTCAGACGGGTAACTAAATCACCACCGATCTTGAAACCTTCTGTTAGTTGTCGCATCTTTTTTGTAGAATTTTCGTGCATTATCACTGTAGGCCAGCTTGTCAAACTCCTTGTACTCACGGAATTCGATCTCCCTCTTTTTTTGTCTGCAAATGCGTCTCGCTTCCCCCTTCAACTCTCCTTATCTAGCAAGCGTAATAATCCGAGAATTATTTAAGCCTGTCGCCGCTCTTATTACTTTAATTAAACTTCTATTCTGAGCTGATGCTTCTAAAAATAACCAATGGCAACTCTACCCATTGCAACAATACATTATGACGAAGTATCCTAGACACTTTCTTACTTTCGTGTTACACCTCAGCCCAGTCTTGCCGCTCATTCGGGTGTCTTTAAAATTCAATGAGTAAATGTTTTATGGCCATAAACCCGCTCTAAAGCCGCGAGTAATAAAAACCTGTCGCTCACATTTAATCACCTCATAAATATAAGCGCCTTTATACTTACATATAGGTATGTATGTGCGCTATTTGATACAACAATTGCAACAGCAGGCATTTCAATGTCAGTAGACTAAGTCCAACAACACCGTTAGGCTATGTACATACATACGTATAACAGCAGTTGAGTGGCGTTGAATGAGTTAAGCTCTCCGCGCCGGCATTCTCTTTCGCACGTCTGTCTTATCAATCAGCCGATTGTGGTCAGAAGTGATAGCATTCGTATAAAGTTTAGATATGTCATAAAATCAAGTGTAAGTAATAAATACGAGCATAACATTTGTTCTTATGCATAAAGCCTTCTTCTGAAATCTAAGACAATTGCGCCTTACATGTTTCATACTTGCCTGAATGCCAAAATAATGTGTTATGGTAAATTAAATTTTGATTGAATCGCGTTTACGCCTCTAAAAAGACGTGAAAGCGATTTGCACGATACGACGAAGAGATAAGGCCTGAAGAAACCGAAGCTCATTGTACATGCCTAGTATTTGTTTGGGTGAAAAAAAGTTAGGCGTAAATTTGTTTAATTTATTGTAAGCACGTGTCAAAGTAACTCTTGTTCTTCTTATGGTTTTAGGCAACCGCACATCGTAAGCTTTTCCGAAACAATTATAGTTGCTTTCAACCGAATTATGTTCCATATTGACGATTAAACTTGTAGAGCTGAAGGAAACGCCGGGTCTTAGGTGTATATGTAGTGTATATTTTCCACTTGATATTTATGCCATCCTTCACTTGCTGTGTTTAGTTTGTGAGCGACGTGGCAGTTGATTTTGAATTCTATTAAGATCTAGACAACTAGATGCTGCTACTATGTGTTATACCCAAGTCTCAAATTACAAGTGCAAGTGACTTCAAAATTTAGACAATCGGCTTGTATCAAAAAGCTTTTGAGATGAGTTCAAAGAAAAACAAGTAAGGATGGGCTAAGGTCTATTTTATACTCTTGCAACTTGCAATACACCTTACAGTCTGTAAAGTAAGAGCGTGGTCGACTTTACCGACAGTTAATGAAAGATTTCGCTCTATTTCCTTCGCGAGCCGATAGAGGGAAGCTTTGTCCTTGATGCATTGTCAACAAAGGTTCAGTTGTCGTTGATCTTTTGAAAGAGAATCACGTTAAACGCCATGTTCCTCTGCATCTACCCGAAAGGTCCCAAAATGTCGCAATCAGCGGCTGCTAATATATAAGAAAGTCGAAGTCATTTGTACAAAATTGGATACAGCAATAATAGTGGCTAAAAATGTCGCAGATTTACCAAAACGTGGTTCGATAGGAAAAGTGAACAAAAAAGATGAAAAAAGGATAGTGAATCTGTTTTCACGGAATCCTGCTTTAACACTGCGGAAAGGACAGGCAAAATTAATGGCATGAGGTTTAGATATATCCTACGAAACTATCCGAACCTTTCTTCATACTCATGATCTAAAATGGCGCAACACAATGAAGAAGCCTCTGTTGACTGAAAAACTTGTGACAAAGCGACTCGCTTGGGCGCATGAGAATATTGATAGAGATTTTGAAAATATAATTTTTACTGATGAATGTTCTATATGGGCACGTTCTGTCTTTACGCGAGCCTGGTCAACTCCCACCAATAGGCTTGTTCACAGGACCGTAAAACATGGAATAAAGGTGCATAATTGGGGCTGCTTCTCAAAGCATTTCGGTACTTTGTACCTCTTTACAGACAACCTAAATGCCGAGAAAATGATAAAAATCTACAAAAAGGCTTTACTGCTATCTGCCAAACGATGGTTCATCAGAAAAAATGAAGATTGGATTCTGCAGGAGGACAACGATTCTAAACACCGCAGCAAGCTCTGTACTCAGTGGAAAACTCAATCTGGCATCGTTACATTGGATTGGCCGTCGCAGTCGCCCGATGCAAACCCTGTTGAAAATGTGTGGGCATATATTAAACAGAAGCTTCGTGGAAGACGCATATACACTTTGAAGCAGTTGTCTTACGAAATTTGTCGGATCTGGTGATCCTTGTCACTAGAATATACCGTCGGAGATGCCAGGCAATTATCGACGCCGGTGGTGACTGGACATATTATTGCCCAAATTGCATCGCTGTTTGTAATGTGTACAATATATATATAAATATGAAAGTTTCATAAAATAATTTTTTTTTATAAATTATCCTGACCACGCTCTTACTTGGCAGGCTGTAATTTCGGTCAGCTAAAATTATATCAAACTTATCCTCAAATTAGATAAATCTGACACTCCGATGAGGCTCACTTTCATCTGAGTGGTGTAGTGAATAAACAAAACTGGCTGGTCTGATGGGATCATCGGTCCGTACTTTTTTCGAAGCTGATGGCGCCGTTACTGTCAATGGGGAGCATTTTAGATCGATGATAACCAAACTTTTATGACCGTAATTGGAAGAAGTTAATCTCGACAACATGCGGTTCCAACCAGACGTAATTACGTGCCACATAACACATGCAACCACCGAATTATGGCGAAAAAAGTTTGAAGATTCGATTATTTCTAGCAATTTTGACGTTAAATGATCTCCAAGATGTTGTGATTTAACACCATTAGACTGCATCTTGTGGGGTTATATAAAGTCATTGATCTTCAGCATTAAATCAAAGTCTTTTCAAGCTTTAGAAGTCAACCTTGCTATTCATGACATACGACTTGATTTAGTGCAAAGAAGTTCTCGAAAATTTGGTTCAACGAATTCGTTCTTGCAAAAGAAGTCGTGGAGGCCATTTGAATGACGTTATACCCAAAAGTCGTTTGTGTCGATTGTACTTCACATTAAATAAAAAAGCATTTCCGGAACAAATAGTACTTTTTTTATAGAATCATACTTTATACTTTGTATCCAAACAACAAACCGAAAATTAATAAAAATTTTTTAAACATGCCCGAGTCAGGTCAAATTTAACCACAAAAATAAATATACAACTATATAGTCAACAAAATCGAAACTAAAATTTTGCAAGTATTTTTTGTAGGTTTGAATAATTAGAGTTACCAACATAATATATGATATCAGTGGCTGCTATGGGACAATTTATATACAGGATTTGAATCTATGTAAGACGAATCACTGCTGCCAGCATTTTTTTTTTAATTTTGCGGTGACTTTACTTTCCAGATTCCAAATCAAGAACTTTTGTAATATTTTTACAAATTGCAAAGCCATGAGTTTAGCCACAGTTCGACCCGGCTTTACGGTGAAGTTCGTACCATATGAAGTGGCAATACGAGTATACAGCAATTTTTTGTTTTGAAAGACAAATCCTCAGAAACAATTTGTGTCTACAAAACGCTTTCTACACTAGCCACTGGAGGCACCTGCGGGCATCAGAAGCACGTGTCCAACATATCATCTAATGCAAACAGCCGGTTGTGCGGCTTGGAACCGAAAGCTCCTGAGAACCTGATTTTTGACGCAGGCTTAAGGCTCTTGGTTGCATATAGTATATGGAAAGGAATCACATCAACTCAATAGTGCCCAGCAAGTTTCTGAAATTCACAAAGTGCTAGGTCTTTGTAAATGCACGTTTTATAGCGGAGGATACAATACACCTTATATCGCAGTGCAAACTTCAATTAAATCCTTTTTTATCTATACTGCATTGCAAAAACCACTTGCACCAAAACACAAAATTCCGAATATTAGGCAACCATGCAACCGTGGCACTTATCAGAAACGCTAAATTCCCAAACCTCGCAGTCGAAAATTTATACACTCGAACGCTTGGATTTAATTCGACAGCGACAACTTTATACCAGTGCTTACTGCAAGCGATAACACAGCCTACTTACATGCTAAGATAAATACATAAAAACATACATAAGTATGTACGTACTCATATGTGGTTCTACTTGTCGAACATGGAAACCACTTCAAACCGCGTAAACAGAGCAGTAATACCCGTCTGAACAGCCAGCCACACAGCCCGCTTGCGGCTTATCAGTGAAAAGCATTGACCATAAACTCATTAGCAATATCAGGCAATTGCTTACTCACACACACACACACACATGCGCACGCAAATTATTTCGTTACTCATGCAGCCAAAAGGGGAGCAGCTGATCCAAATTGGGAGAAGGAGAGAGTGAAAGTGTGATGAAGAGCACAGAAGAGTGCGCATGAGAGCACACGCAACGCGCTAGCGATAATAGAGAGGGGCGTCTAGCTGAGTGAACTAAACAACAAGAACACCAACAACTGGGAGAGGCCTTTGCACACGCCGAAGAAGGCTAGCGACGATCGCGGAACGCCCAAACCGCCCAGTTTTCATTTAGTACAAGCAAAACAGCGCAACGGTGTGATCGTACGTGGAAGACGGCGCTGCGGGTTGTGAATGAAAGCGATTAAAAGCGAGCGCGTAGAATAGCGAGAACGCGTCAAGTGAACGTCGGAAAAAAATCATTTATTTTGCATTTTGAATTTCGTGTGCTTGCAAAAAGCGAGTTCAATGGCAACAAGTTACAGCAGCAATAATATTCTAAAGTGATATGAAAAGAATGGAATGGAATTTATAAAAAAGTTTAAAAAAATATAAATAATTAAATGCAACACTACAACAACACAAAGAAAGTGTAAAGAAAAAATTGTAAATAAATTGAATATAACAAATTAACATAATATTACATTTGGTAAAACAACAGCGTCTATGCCGAAAATAACCTTGAGACTTCTTATCATTCTATGTAAATACACGCTCCTAGCTCATCAGCCACTGCTTCAGTGATTTGCGCTCTTAACCCGCTAATGAAAGTGTAAATAAAGCGAATTTGTGTAGGTGTGGGGTTTGTGCAGTGAACCTGATCTTTCCAAGGAGTGCAACAAAGAAAATAATGTATTCCTAAGTAGACAAAAGATAGCAATTGTTCCGAGGGTCCTTCACTTCCATTTGAGGTGTCATTTATACGGACGTCACTTATACCTTCATTCGTGCGAATAAAATAAGATCCATAGAATATTATTGTTTTGGGCCAGCGCTACCAGATTTGATGCACAGCAAATCCGCGCATCGAGAGGAGAGTTCGAAAATTCTGAAAAATTCCACATCGCATCATTATTTCAAAAAAATATTTCAAAAACTCACTGATGAAAAAGTAGCCGGAATCCAATAATATTGACAGTCGCCTGTAAAAGAATTCATACAAAATACTCACTTTCGAGGTTGTGCTTGCTTTGTTGAGACGTTCTTTGTTGATATTGTTCTTCTGAAAAAACTTAAAATATTAAAAATTAACTAGAAAATTTAGCTCGATGGTTTATCGTCGACTAAGCACGTAACTGAAAATTAACTAAGCATAAAATTTATTTACTTCGATGTCATTATGTATGGAACTTTTGCATGGCCACTACAGGCAAACTTGCAGAAGTCCAGACGCTGAACCCAATTTACGACGGTTTTCAAGCATAAATCGGCCCATACTACTGCAATTTCACGTTCGATATTCGCACGAAGTTCATCAATCTTCGCTGGCTTATTGGCATAGACCATAGACTTGACGTAGCTTTACAGGAAATAGTCTTACGGCGCCAATTGACTGGACCATAACGTGAGATAACACGTTCATTAAACTTGGCTTTCAATAAATCGCTTTTAACATTCGTTGTGTGGCTTGTGGCGGCGCCCTGTTGGTGCCACATATTGTCCAAGTCCACATCATGCAATTCCGGCCAGAAATATTCGATTATCATTGAGCGGTAGCGATTCTCATTATTTATAGTAACGTGTCAGTCTTAATCATCACGGCAGAAGCACGGCCCATAAACTGCACCAAACCATAATTTTTTCGGTATACAATGGAGTACGTGTAAATTGCTGCCTAACCAATAACGCATATTTTGCTTATATATTGTATATAATGACGAAACTATTCAGCTAGAAGTGAGCTTTATCACTGGTGATGACCTTTCGATGAAAATCCGAAATATTTTCAAGTTGTTGCTCAGCCCAATTGACGAACATACGACGATTCTGGTGGTCAAGCGGCTTCTTGCGTCAATTTTATTTTAAAAGAATGTAGGCCAAGATCTTTTTGCAAAATTCGCCACAACGACGTTAGGGAGAAGCCCAACACTTGAGCGGAAAAAATATGGCGTCGTTTGCTGTCCCTATCGGTCTACTTTTGTTGCGTTCCTATTGAAAACCAGTTAAAATGTAATACTTTGAGCTTAAAATAAAAGCTATAAGTCGGAAATAAAGGATGAAAATGTATTGATCTTAGATCAATATCATATCTTTATAATATTTCATAAGGTTTTTTCGGTAGTAAATAATAACGGCTTTACGGAATTTATCAAATCCCTTAATATATCATTTGGAGTGGTATAGATCGTGGTTCATTTGCACAATTTACCTAAGCTTAGAACACCATTATGCATAACCTAGTAGGTTGTTCTTCTTCTAAATTTTTCGCATTAATCTCGCGATCCATCTCCCGAGCAAATATTTCTCAATTACGAATGTAAAAATGTTAATGTACACAAGCTCTTAAAAGATGCTGCATACTCCCTATAGGTTATGACGATGCTGCTCGCATCCAAGATTTTTGAGACTCTCCAAATTTCTGTGGGTTATTCAAGAGGTCATGTTTTTCAACATGCTTTCTAAAACAGCAAGCAACTCGTACATCCCAGTTTTAAGCTCGTTATAAATTAAAGAAGAGGTGCAACACTTTTAAAGATGACTCCCCAACAAACCATTATAGCAGCTGGCTGTTGACCATGTAGCATTTTTTGAGTATTTGGAAGTATCTGCGTAGATTGTGTTGTTTTGCTTATTACTTTAAACTTCTTCAAAAGTGATTTTTTTTTTCATTTGTGAAAAGAAGCCTTCATGTCCATTGACTGCGTGTCCTGAAGAAACCGCTTGTAGCTGTTGAGCAAACGTGTTGTCAGAACAGAAGTTGATCAAGGATAGACTTTAATGTGAAGATTGCCTCGTATAAATTTTGACATTGATCTGGTCGATATATTCATTCTCCCTGACATAATTTTCTGTTTTCAAAACAAACCTTTAAAAAGTTTTCAATTTACTAAATAACTACTAGTAAGTCAATAATTTGAAAAAGAATAACAAAAACTTATACGTTTGCTCTGCGATAAGATAAGAAGAGCTAATAAGCAATAGTTTATTACCCCTTAATCAATTCCAGATCAAAGAACCAGAAATTTTATTTAAGACTCTGATAAGTTTTTGAATTATTTATACGCAATTAGAAAGCAATAAATCAATAAACATTAATTGAAGTATCAAATATAGCCGCCGCCGCTAAGTAGGTTGAGAGCTTAATTGTTAATCGATAGGTCGTGAGTTCGAAACTACAGTTCCGATGCTTCCGAAAAATTGCTCTTTTATCGGAAGAAAAGAGGGAACGTGCTGAACTAATTAACATCGTTGTAAAATATCTACAGGAACGTTTTATATTTTATTCCCCTCTTAAGAAAGAAGGATATGGTTTCGATATTAATATTCTGAACCACCTTAGCTTGATTTCTGAAGTGAAATTTCTAAGAAGTTCTTGAAATAAAAACCTTTTTTGCCTGAAGAATATTCTTGACTTCTGAGATAACTGCCAATACCGACTAAGAAAATAATTAAATATGGAATGTATTGAAACATGTTGAGAAAAATTTCTTTTCCTGGCATAACAATATGTTTGACTTCTCAATACCCAGTTCATTAGAATTTTTATTTTTTCGATGCTCTCTTATACCTACCAAGAAAAAAATAAATTGTGGAAAGCTTTTAAAAGGGTTGATAAAAGAAAACCTTTTCTGTCATAAGAATATTTTCGACTTCTCACATGAAGCTGAAAATAATGAGATTGAAAGGTGTCAAGAAACAAAAGTCTTTGACCAAATAATATTTTTGATTTCTCAAAAGACACCCAATGTTCATCAAGTAATAAATAAAGTGCAGAACTTATTAGAATGTATTGAGAAACGAAATGCTACTCAAAATCAAGAAGGAAAACAAACATGGAACGCATTCGATCATATTGAAAAATGAAATCTTTTTGTTCCTCAAAGCCTTCCATAAAAATAATGAAATAGGGAACGCTATGTAATGTTTTGAGAACTGAAAAGATTTTTCATCAGACGAGTATTGTCTATTTCTCAAATACAAAATGAAAATAATGAGTTGTGGAACGCATTGGAATCTGTTTTACAACAAAAGTCTGTAATATTTTTGACTTTCCAGATGACTCCTAATATCCACCAAGCAGGAAATGGAGTGTGGAACTTATTGGAATGTATTGAAAAATATAAACTATCTTTCAAGAGAACATGAGAACTGAAAAGATTTTTCGTCAGACGAGTATTGTCTACTTCTTAAATACGAAATGGAAATAATGAGTTGTGGAACGCATTGGAATGTGTTATGAAACAAAAGTTTGTTTTTGAAAATAATATTTTTGACTTGCCAGATGACTCCTAATATCCACCAAGCAGGAAATGGAGTGTGGAACTTATTGGAATGTATTGAAAAATAGAAACAATCGTTCAAGAGAACATTTTTCACTTCTTAAATGATCCCCAAAACCTACCAAGAAAATAATGGAATAATGAGCTGTGGAACGCATTGGAATACGTTGAAAACAAAAGTATGTTTTTCAAAAAAAATTTTTGAAAAAATATTCGCTAAAAAGGAAATGGAGAAAAATTCTTTCATAAGAACATTTTTCACTTCTTAGATGAACCAACCAATACAGCAATGGAATGTGGAACGCATTTAACCCTCTATAACTCAAAACCTCCAAATTAACTATTTTTAGTGGAATCGGTTAGTTTTATGGGAAAAATATACAGAAATTATTATTTTTTTTTTTTACTTTTTATTTATAACACATATAACACAAAAAAACAATGAGTAACAGTGATAAAGAAAGTGGGCAAAATTATGAGTAAAATGGAAATCCTTCAGGGCAAATGAAAGTTCTTGAAACAATTATTGTTTTTGGTATGGCATAAAGCTAACCCGCACTTTTCACACACCGTGTGAGTGAACGCGGCACATTTCGGGAACTTGCATCGGATTTTTTTTCCGCACATTGAGGCCAGTGCCCGACTTTCACTGAAGAAAAAGCTTCATTGGAAAAAAGTAACCGCACTTAGTTTGTTTTGCTTATGCTTGATTAGAGGAATGGAGTGTAGACTACATTCTACATTGCTTGACAAGACGAAAAAAATTACTACGAGTAGAATTTAGGAAGGTGAAACGGTTTGTTGCCTGTGGTCTACCATACGTTATAGAGGGTTAAATTTGTTGAGTAAAAACACATTTTTTGTTAAATGAATGTTTTTAAGTGATTTGATTATACAGAAAGCCAACCAAGAATAAAATGAAGTGTGGAACTTATTGGAACGTATTGAGAAATCCCATTGAAATATTTCTAGTTTCTCAGATGACGCCACTATTCACTAAGAATGAAATGCGTAACTAATTTAGGAAACACACTTTCCTTTATAATAATATCGCTGACTTATAAACGAATTTATTGTGGACCGTATTTGTAAATTTCAACATTAAAACCAAATATTAATTTAATTTCATTTTTTTTATAAAATATGGTTAAAACAAAAGAAAAAATTAAGTGCTCCTTCATAAGCAAAAATATATCAAGTGATTCTAAAATATTGGAAATCATTAAAAATTTCTTGCAGTGTACCAAATTAACCATGGGTTATTTTCCACATAAAGAACACACAAATTGCCGCTAAAATTGCGACAAAGAAATGCAAATTTAATAATTTTTTCCTCGCTTTACACTTTGTCACCTCGAGTGTGAAAAGCAATTGAAGCTAAAGCAATGCCACAGTGACAGTGAAACAACAACAAACATCATTAACAGCAATAAAGTCAATTGAATAATATTTTCTGCTAAAAATAACACAACTCACACGCGACTGCCCGAGGTGCATACAAAGAAGGCACAAATAACTACAACAACAAACATAGAAATATACAATAAAATATATACACATGCATGTACATACTACGTAACTGTATATACATACATATATGTATGTATGTTCTGCATATATATGTACATACATATATAATCTATATGTATGACTAGTGTATAGTGAAAACGAAAATAGATAAAACATCAAATAAAGCACAATCGAAGCTTATCCAATAAAAACACCAACACACACACCTAAACATATAAACTCACACATATGTATGTATATATGTAAATAAGTGTGTACGCAAGTGTCTAAATAAGTTGGGAATATGTCAAAATATCAACTGCTACTCGAACCGTCTGCCACCGGCGATGAGGATGCGCCCACAACAGGCGTAGACAACAATAACAGAACAACAACAACAACAACACATGCAAGCCTCCACAATGCCGCCGAGAATCTACAAGTGCTGCTCTACACCGACAGCAGCAACGATTCCAGCAGCAGCAGCGGCGGCGGCGGACGGGCGCGTGTAGTGCGCAACAGCAACAACAACAACAATAGAAGCGGCAGCAACAGCAATAGCATGAATAGTCACAGCAGCGGCAGCAGCAGCAGTTGGGAGTACAGTCCCTTCGACAGTGTCAGCGCAAACAGCAACAACAACAACAACAGCATTAATCAGACAAAAGCGGCTGCGATGTCAAGAGCAACAGCGACAATAACAACAACCACAGGAACAGCAGTAGCGTTGAGTTTAGCCGACATGGAAGCGAAAACGTCGTCAACATCACTATTGTTGGACGCTTACGAGGCGGATGACACAACGATGGAGGTGCCACTGCTTGGCGGAAATGATAATGCAAGTGAAATTCATATTAAATTTAATCAAACAAAGGCTTACTCATTACCTATGTACTCCTTACATATGTATGTATGTATGTTTAACACAACTATTGTATTGTATGTTTGTATATAAATTGTTGTTTCTACATTCACCGGCGCTATTCATTTGCCCAGTTTCATACATGTGTATGTTTGTATGTAATTGTTGTTGTTATTGTTATGTACATATGTAATTATATGATTGTTATTGTTTCGCTTGGCTCAGACATTGTTGTTGTGGGCACTGTTTTAGGCATAGGCAGTCGTTTTCATAATATAATGACTTAATGATGGCTTGGCGAGTGCATTGTGTGTGGCGTATTTGGATAATCGTATTCCCTAGTAGCTACTCTATTAAGAGAGTCTGAAAGTCTGAAAGTTAATGTTTCTCTATTTATGGTTGTAATTTATAAATATGTATGTAAAAGATGGACGAAATTATCTACGACTTTGAAGTTATGACTGTCAACAGTGACGTGGGAGCCAAGTCGCGAGTGGGACAACTGTGTGATTTATGACAGGAGATATTTTGTCTTGCCCTCGTTCACTTCCTTATCGAGTTTGAAGAAAGGAGAGCTAATGGCGCGGTTGCTGAGGCCACTTATATAAATATCATCGGCGTACGCCAGATGCTGTACACTCTTATAAAAGATTGTACCTGCTCGATTAAGTTCTGCAGCCCGAATTATTTTCTCCAGCAGCAGATTGAAGAAATCCCGTGTCTGAAACCTTTTTTGGTATCGAACGGCTCGGAGAGGTCCTTCTCGATCATGACGAAGCTTTTGGTGTTACTCAACGTCAGCTTACATAACCGTATTAGCTTTTTGGAGATACCAAGTTCAGGCATAGCGGCAGTTCCTTTTCGTGCTGTCCCAGGCGGTTTTAAAATCGTCGAATAGGTTGTGTGTGTCGTTTTTTTTCACGCGGCCTTTTCCAAGATTTGGTGCATGGTGAAATTGTGTTCGATTGTACATTTTCCAGGTCTAAAGCCACACTGATAAGGTTTCATCAGATTGTTGACGGTAGGCTTCAGTCTTTCATACCTTCCTGCTCGATGGAACCTTAAATGCGATATTGAGGACGCTTATCCCAAGATAGTTGGATTGTAGGACCTCCTTTTTCGTAGATTGGGCAGAGCACACTTAAATTCCAATAATCGGGCATGCTTTCGTCCGACCATATTTTACAAAGAAGCTGATGTATGCTCCTTATCCGTTATTCGTCGCCGTATTTGATTAGCTCGGCCGGCAATCGAATGGCCCGTGCCGCTTTCTTGTTCTTCAGGCGGGTAATTGTTATTCAGACTTTTTCATAATCACGCAATGGAACGTCTGCTTTATCGTCATCGGTTGGGCAATCGGATTCGCCTTCTTCTGACGTTATATTGTCACTGCCATTCAACAGGCTGAAGAAGTGCTCCCCCATAATTTTCTACAAGAGTCTGCTTTGGTCTCGAAACCTTCTGGTAGTCACCGCATCTTTTCGTAGAATTTTATTATCCCTGTCGGCCAGCTTATCAAGCTCTTCGGTCTCTTTCTTTTTTGTCTGCAACAAATATTATCAAAATAATGCCCGATCATTGGTACGTTCTCATGTCCGATTATAGAAGTTAATTTTTTATGAATATTATATATTAATGAAAACGTTGTACGAGTAGTCAAGAAATTTCTGCGGTTATGGTATCCGATTATAAGGACTGTCTGTAATAGGATATTTCTCTATATATCAATTTTTAGTACTGATTTTACATATTTTTTCTATCATACTATAGTATATCCAATATTAGAAGTTCATTTAATTTACAAAAAAACGCGTATTTTACTCATAACGGTGCTGAATATGCCGATCAATATATGTATATCTTATAAGTTCATGAAATTGCCAAAATGCGTTCTTGAATATGTCTCAGCAATGTCAAAAGTTAGTGAAATCAGTTCAGATCTTTACTCATACAATGATTTCGAACCTCCAACCTGTCCTTAAATCGATTTGGTTGGCCAAAATGTTTGATATTTTAATAAATCAAAGTGAATAAGCTTTCATGAAAACAAGTAAGGAAGGACTAAGTTCGGGTGCAACCAAACATTTTATACTCTTGTAACTTGCAAAAATCAAAGCCAGGGAAACGGTTTGCGCCGTCAACCATAGGTTCGGAATCCAAGCAGTTATACATTTAAAGTTGACCCATTTGTTTCTAAAAAAAAAGAACAAAAGAAAACAATGTTTTTTGTTCATTTCAAAAATAATTTATTTTGGTCCAAGGGGATTTGTTTCAGCTAATATTTAAAAATTAGATCGCGTAAATGGGCACCTTTAGCTTTGACAGCTAAATGCACTCTTTTTTCGACATTTTCCATGACTTTGGCCAATGTTTCGGATGATATGGCGGCTGTTTCACGTCGAATGTTGGCTTTCAGTTGAGCCAAGGTCTTTGGCTTATTAGCGTATACCTTGGATTTCAAATAACCCCACAAATAAAAGTCTGGTGGCGTCAAATCTGGTGATCTCGGTGGCCAGTCAACATCACCATTTTTCGATATCAATTTTTTCGATGGCCCATTTGCCAAAATTAAGGCGTCGCGGATAATCAGCTGGGTTTAGTTTTTGTGCCATTTGAATTTTATATGGAAACATCTTCAAATCTTTATGAATTATGCGTCGGAGAGTGGTGCGAGAGATGTCTAATTCCTGAGAGCGGCGATAACTCGATGTCGATGGAGTCTCCTCAATACTGGCTCGTACAGCTTCGATATTTTCATCAGAACGTCTTGTGCGTTGTCTGGATGCATGACTGGCATTACTGAGATTACCGGTGTTCACAAATTTTGCGTATAAAGACTTAATTGTGTTCTTAACTGGAGCACTTTTCACTTTATTTTTTTTGCGAAACGCACGTTGAGTTAACACAATTGAAAAGTTATTTTGAATATAAAGCTGAACAATTTCAGCGCGTTCTTTTGGAGTGTACTGTTCCATGGTATAAATTGTCTTCGAATGACGCTTCTAACGCGGTATGACATTAGCCGATTTGTCAGCGCTGTTAAAAGTTACAGCGTTGCCAGATGGGTCAACTTTAAATGGCCTACCCTGTACTTTACTTGTATTAGTTACATCTTGATTTGTGTACTAGAAAGTGAAAGCTGTAGTATATACAGTTGAACTTCCCGAACTGGATTCACCATAATCCACAAAAACTACGGGTTAGAGGGACTTCGACTTGGCAATATATAGTAAATCAAATTTCATACAAATTTTCTTCCATAACTCGAAGTTGCTCTGTGAATTATAGAGAAAAAATGTTGGACCCATTGCCTATGGCTGACTTTTTGCGAAAATAGTGGTAAGTCCGTTAGAGCTTATATTGAATTTTAGAGTAAACCTGTTTCTGACAATAATATACCCTTTTCTTGAAAACGGATAAAATCAGGTTAATACTTCCCTTTGTCCTGATATGAATAAATATAGAGGTTTTAGAACTTTTGGTTACATTTTGTGGTCACCTTTTCTGGTTACAATATGTAAGTTAATGTTCTATCTATTTTATAAAATTGCGCGGAATCATATTCTAGAGTAGACTTTCCTATACGATATAATGACTTTTTAGCTGACTTCCAACAATGTGACTTTGCGTCAAATATAAATAAAATCGATCTATCGACTTAGACCCCGTTTTTCACATCTGATATAACGATCTCCGTTTCACGAGTTTATTTTTTCCTCATATACGCAATATATTAAATTTACTTTTCTCTATAGTCTGTTTTTGACAAATCACACTTTTTTAAAGAAAAAATACAGAAATTTCAAATTTAATCGGCATTTATGTTTTGAAGATTATCTCTTTCAAATGGCAACTAGATAATAACACGCGTATGTTTTACTTCAAGGACTGAATCGAAGCAGGATTGTCCGCATAACGACCCAAAATGCGAAATCATCTTTTCACCGACATCATCTTTGAAGAAATATGGAACGAAGATTCCACCGGCTCACAAACCACATCAAACCTTTGCATTTTCTGAATAAAATGACAACTCTTTAGGTTGCCCTTCGTCCAATTTGCGGCAATTTCGTTTGTTTACATACCCATTGAGACAGAAATGGACCTCTCGCTGAACAAAATTTGGCTTGAAAACGTTGAATATTCTTGGAACATTTCAGGAGCCCATAGAGCGAAGTGATGTCGCTTGGGAAGATGGAGCGGCTTCAGTTCTTGCACAAGCTGTATTTTGTACACTTTCAATTAAGATCTCGACGTAAAATGCGCCAAATATGTCAGTCCGAGTGCTGCGAATCTACTCTCCACGGTCTTCGTGTACACTATCATCTTCGGCTGCTATATTTTCTTGACTGAGTGCTGAATGTGGCCCATTCGGTCGAATATTATACAGTAATAAATGCTGGATCCCAAGAAGGATTGGTGTTGCGAATAGTTTGCTCAGTACGCCGATTGTGTTGGCCATAAGTTGAGGGAAGCGCGCGAAACACATTCTCTACAGAACGTGTAAAATTGAACGATTTGTAAACGTTGTTCAGGCATAAGTGATGAAATGCCAAATAATACTGAACAAAAAAAAAAACATGACAGCTCGACACGACTCACGCGCGATCGCTCAAAAAAATGCTATTGAAAAAATTACTCTACTTGGATTACCCGTTATAAACTTCTGAATTCTTAATGAGCTGTAAGTGAAATCAGCAATCGATTTTCACTAGGCAGTATTCTTTTCTATGAATTGTGAGATATTTTGCAACTGAAATAGAATTCAGTTTCTTCTAAAAAAAAATATATTTTTTAAATATTTATATCATTTATACACATATTCTTTTCTATATCCTCGATATATGTATATAAAACGGCGGAGTAGCACCCAAAAATATTTAGTCATTATTGAATAAAGTTTTCAATTATACCAAAATCATAAAAAATGTGGCCAATAGCCACAATAAAAAAATAATTTGTACAACAAATACTCTCGATATTATTGAATATTTATTTTATCCAACAAATTTAGATTGGAAAAAATCCAAAATGCATACAGTTAGTTGCCACTAAATATCAGCTAATCTCACACAAAAGTGTTTGCCGAATTTTCAACTCGCTTGTCAAGCATGCAATCCATATTTTATCGCCGGCAATCAGCGGCAACTCACTAATGCACCATTTTTTAGCAGCGTCATCAAAAATGCAAAAACAATTACAAAAGCTTTGCAATATCGAAAAACTTACTGAAATTAATACGGCAATGAAATACAGAGAACGCGCTTTCAAATCATATTTCGATAAATCAAAAAGCTGCAAACAATTTGCATGCAGCGCGCATAACGGCACAAATATAGACGGCAGCTGCACAAATTCTTAATTAAATATTTACTTTTGGAATAATAAAAATGCGCGGAAAAATGTCGGCGCTGTTTACACGGGTTAATGGTGCGTTATGATTATTGTTGTTTTCGATTTTCAACTTTCCGTTTGATTATCAATTTTTGTTGTTTTCTGTTTTATTTTGCATATTTTCTAAGCATTTCGGCGAAATTTAGAGCGCGGCGCGCAGTTCTGAGTGGCAAATGCATTGGTGAAATTTAAATTGTACGCCACAAGCCTTTTCTCTATGGAAATATGCGTGATTGTGTGTGTGCGGGTATTTATTTGCATGCTCGTATATGTGTATTTGTTCGGGTGAGTGAGTCAAACATGAATGCGCCCTTTGCTTTCGCAAACAAATCGCGCCATTGAGCATATGAGTTTTGTAGATCTTTGTATGTGTGCGTGTATATAAGTGAATTTGTGTTTGTTTGTGAACATACGTTATGTATATATGTATGGGTTATTGTACATTATATATAACTAAATGGCTGTGTGCGTTTCTCACATGAATTATGCACCGCGCATTCCGCGGCTGTAAACAAAAAACACGCAAAAATGTTCAAACACCGCCAGCACGACAACGGCATAACAACAATTAGCAAATAAATGATAAATTCATGTAAATAAATTAGAATTGCATAGGAAATTTCCATTGAAAACGCTGGCGAGCATTCGCTGGTAGCAAATCAAAATTGCGGGCATAAATAATAGAGTTGCGTTTGCAGGAATTTTTCGGCATACAAATAGCGCAAATGGCATGTGCATTGGCAAACACAACAACACAACCAACTATATAACGGGTGTCGTTTTTAGAAGTGTGGCTTTCAAAGAGACAATACTTTCTTCGACATATTCTTGTTGACAGTTGTTACTCGAGTTATACACAATTCGGTTTCTTCTTCTCTACTGGCGTAGACACCGTTTACGCGATTATAGCCGAGTCAACAACAACGCGTCAGTCGTTTCTTCTCTTCGCTACGTGGCGCCAATTGGATATTCCAAGCGAGGCCAGGTCCTTCTCCACTTGGTCCTTCCAACGGAGTGGAGGTCTTTTTCTTCCTCTGCTTCCCGCGGCGGGTACTGCGTCGAATACTTTCAGAGCTGGAGTGTTTTCATCCATCCGGACAACATGACCTAGCCAGCGTAGCCGCTGTCTTTTAATTCGCTGAACTATGTCAATGTCGTTGTATATCTCGTACAGCTCATCGTTCCAATCGAATACGTTATTCGCCGTGGCCAACGCGCAAAGGACCATAAATCTTTCGCAGAATTTTTCTCTCGAAAACTCGCAACGTCGAATCATCCGCTGTTGACATCGTCCAAGCCTCTGCACCAATAGCAGGACGCGAATTATGAGCGACTTATAGAGTTTGGTTTTTGTTCGTCGAGAGAGGACTTTACTTTTCAATTGCCTACTCAGTCCGAAGTAGCACCTGTTGGCAAGAGTAATCCTGCGTTGGATTTTCAGGCAGACATTGTTGGTGGTGTTAATGCTGGTTCCTAAGTAGACGAAATTATCTACAACTTCAAAGTTATGACCGTCAACAGTGACGTGAGTGCCAAGTCGCGAGTGCGACGACTGTTTGTTTGATGACAGGAGATATTTCGTCTTGCCCTCGTTCAGTGCCAGATCCATTTGCGTTGCTTCCTTGTTCAGTCTGGAGAAAGCAGAACTAACGGCGCGGGTGTTGAGACCGATGATGTCAATATCATCGGCATACGCCAGCAGCTGTACACTCTTATAAAAGATTGTACCTGCTCGATTAAGTTCTGCAGCTCGAACTATTTTCTCCAGCAGCAGATTGAAGAAATCGCACGATAGGGAGTCGCCTTGTCTGAAACCTCGTTTGGTATCGAACGGCTCGGAGAGGTCCTTCCCGATCCTGACGGAGCTTTTGGTCCCGCTCAACGTCAGTTTACACAGCCGTATTAGTTTTGCGGGGTCCTCATGATCGCCCAGCGGCCCCGGAATTCGAGCAACGATGGATCAGTTTCGAAACATTTAGTAGATAACGCACATCCTCAGAGACGCCGTACAGTGTGCAGCGAAGACGCCAATGCTGCCGTAGAGCACATTACCGAAGGTGATCCGAATAAGTCAATAATAATCAACAATTAGAGCTATATGAGCATCCACTTTGTGACGATTTTGTGAAAGGATCTCCGTTTGCGGCCTTATAAAATCAAACTAGAGCAGGGATTAAAGCCGAAGGACCACGAAAGCACACTACAAGTTCGGTTAAAAGGCTCTAAACAAGATGGCTAACTATCTATCTATTTTGTTCAATGATGACGTTATCATTAGTCGTCTAGATAGGTTTGAAGTCGAAACGAAAGTAAAACATATTACAAATATATACTTATGTATATCCGACAGAATTATCATAGAAGAGTGAGGTAGTGCATGTGCATAACGAAAGCTCAATAGAAGCACGCCGAAAGGTGGGTTACTGTCTTCTTCATGCTGGATTTTAGTGGTGAATGACCTATTTTAAATGAGTTGAGGGAGGAAACCGTCGGATGGCAGCCTGTGCAGATGATGTTGGTCGTTAAAGAAAAATTCCTGGATACCGTCTACGAGTTGGATCACTATACCGCAAAGCCTATTCCTAGCGACATCTTCTCTGCACACATACCTCCGTCAGATATGTAGATGGGACGGAATCGCTAGCGAAGTAGAGCAGTGGGCTTTTTTATTGATGGATCGAAGCTGTAGGTGGAATGTTGGTAGCGGACAGTTTTGTCAGGAGCTCTCACTCAACTCTTGTTTCAGACTGCCAGACCACTGTAGTATCTTTCAAGTTGAAGAGGCAGACATCTAGGTAGCAGCAGATGTAATTCTCGTGGTCGCTGGATCCATGGTCTTCGCACAAGCAAGCGAACAACTTATGGGATTACAAAAACCCTCTGACCCAGATTGGAATGTGAAAGATACATTGAACTGTTAGCAAAGCTCACATTGCTGAAATGATAGGGGTCCCATAGGCACGTGTTGAGACTAAAGAGTTTGGAGAACGCAACTTGTCAAAGTTGCAACGAATAAAATGAGGTAAAAATATGTAGACACTTTCTACTGTCCAGCTCTCTTCAGACTAAGCTTGAAGTATCCCGGTTGCAACACTTTTTACGAACCCGGCGAATTGTTCGGATTTTATATTTGTCGAGGCTCTAGACGCTTTATTGATATACGCCATCTTTTTGATTCAGACCTAAGAGTTCTGGGTATCGCAACTAACAGGCGTCTCTAGCTAGCTAAGTGAGATTATTCGTGGCATCAAGAGAAATTGACCTACCTACCTAACCTAAAATGATCTAAATCTACAAGCAAAAAAAAGTTTAGACACCGTTACGTTTTATAAAATCACTTTTTGTTGTGTTCTATTGGCAGAGTGAATTATTGGTCCATATTTCTTCAAAGAGTCAGTCAATGGGAACGCTGTAGAACCAACAGTATCCTTATACCATAATTGAAGGATGTTGATGTGGACGACTTTTGGTTCCAACAAAACGGTGCTACAAGCTATTCAGCTAAGGAAGCATTCAATTTATTGAGGCATACTTTTGGTGAACGCATTATATCATTTATTGGGCCTGTGGCGGGGCCCACCAGATCGTGCCATTTAACACCGCTGGACTATTTTTTGCAGGATTATGTGAAATCACTTGCCCACGCGTATAAGTTCGAGACTGACGCTATGGAGAAGAAGATTCGGCGCGTTATTGCTGGCATATGAGCAACTGCTGTAAAAAGTGGTCGAAAATTGGACCTCTCGGCTGGAATATATTCAAGTCGCTCGCTTCGAGTTAAATTTTTAGAACATAATGACAAACCCTTTATAGTAAAGCTAAATGCTTAACTATAACATTAAATTCGACACGTTTATTTTTTTTTGAAAATCACTTGTCTCCAAAAAAGCACCCTTTATATGTGTGCGTGCGTGTTCGGAGCGCTAAAGTCGGCCGAAAGTATGCAAATATTGTTTGTTTATTTATTTAACGCAGAGCCCATCATCGGAGCGAATATATTTGCAACAATTTCATGCCACTATTCAGACATACATACAAAACTACACATATTCATACATACTTGTATATCCATACATACAAACATACATGCAATCATACGTGTTGCTCTGCTTCATTTATGCATTACTGCAAATATAATACATATTGTTGTTGTTTTTGTTATCTTTCGTATTATTTTTGTAAACACTCATCTGCTATTGTATTTGCTCTCCCACCCGCACAGAGCGATTACCATGACCACGCACACCAGCAGTTCACCACCGCTTCCGCTGCCGCCAACAACGATGCTGCTGCCGCCGCCGCCGCCACCTGCCATTGCCAATTACCCGGATTTGGCGCAAATCTGCATACAAAATCCACGCAAGATGCGAAATTCAAAATTTTATTAGCAATTACGCTGTGCTGCGTTTTCATGGTGAGTAAATCAATCACAAAGCAGACGAACCACGCACGCACACACACGCGCTTCACACGCCAACTACAGCATAAATCCTCCGCGCGTGTGTGTGTGTGCGTGCTTATGTTTAATGCAAAAAGTGTTTAGCGCATCCAGCGAGTGTTGTGTTACGGCGGCACGTGCCAGCCCAGCGGCGAGCGCAACACTTATTTTCACCTTTGTGCTGGCGGCGCGCATGGCGTATGAGTAACGCGCGTCGCCTAATGTGGCGTGTGAAATTCCCACAACCGGTCGGTCGCTGGCTCGCACTTAATTAATCAAACACCAGCATTGCTGCGCATGTGTGTGTGTGTACATATATACATGTGAGCTCACACCATGTCGTGTGCTTGTCGCGCGCAAATCAACAAATTCGCCGACACTTTCCCTTGCTGCCTGCCTGCCTGCCGTACACTCGCTGGTGTGCGCTGCCGCTATTGCCTTTGGCGTTGCATTTCCATTTCAATTATGTATTGTGTTTGCGCAGATTGTTGAATTCCTTGGCGGCTATATGGCCGGAAGTTTGGCTATCATGACGGATGCCGCCCACTTGGCGTCCGATTGCATTAGTTTTGTCATCGGTTTAGTGGCAATTTGGTTGGGCGGACGACCGCCCGATGACCGTATGTCCTTCGGCTATAAACGGATGGGTAAGTTTGTTGCATGGCAACAGTATTTACTATTTTTACAGCTACACTAAAGAGACATTTTTATAAAATCGAAATAAATTTAGATGACTAAATAGCTTGGTAGTGGAAAAATAAAACTAAATTGGCTGCGTTTAATACAAAATTATTTAAATTTAATTAACAATTTCATCAAAAAAATTATTATAAAACATTATTTTAATCATAACACCTAGTTCTAAGCGGCTCTTTAAGTTAAATTATGTAAAGATTGTCTTAGTAATAATCCATACCAAATACCATACAAGAACTTTATTCCAATCGTTTAGTTTATATGATAGCTATATACTGTAGTGGTCCGAGATGGGCGTTTCCGACAATGTCTTAGAATTGTGTGCTTTACTTCGAGATATATCCTCAAATAAAAAAAAAAGTTTTGCTTACAAGAACTTGGCTCTGATCGGTCAGTTTTTATGGTAAGTACGTGTAATCTACGGCTACAATAATCCGATCTTAACAGTTTCTTGGAAGATTGTATCATTGTATTAACCAATGATCCATCCCAAATTTCATGAAGACACCTTTTAAAATGAAAGGTAAAGGATTTGCGTTTAAACGGTCAGTTTGTAAGGTATCTATATGCTACAGTAGTCCCATGTCGGCGGTTCCGACGAATATGCAGTTTTGCAGTTACAGTCGAGGGACTAGTTCGCGTATATACAGACTACCTGTCCGTCAACATGGTCAAATGGACTCAGCTCGCTGATCATTTTTATATATACCATATGTACGTGTACAAGTACAGGTCGGCGCTTGCCCTTTGGGACCTCAAACTTTGGAAATGACCAGCTTATACGCCCCACCCTACAGATTTTCGTCGAGTTTATTACAAAGCTCTTAGAGGCACGTAGCTTTGCTATATTTTATAGCTTTTTTCATTTCTTTATGCTTTGTCTTGAAGTTTTCACGTAGACCCTTATGTCCTACCGTACCTGCACGTCTAATTTTCTGGCTCCTCGCTCCACCCTGTCTGATTCTTTTAGCATCTCTTCTCCATGCGATCTCTTCGTTTTTTTTTTGTTTTTTGTTTCATACTTGTAATTTTATCTGATACAATAGCCAAGTGGTCCACCATCATATCATTGCAATCGCTGGATATTGACGGTCGGGAGCCTGCTTGTTTACTTCCCAAAACCGTCGGCACTGAGCTTTTTACACCCTGCCCCGTAACTTTGTATTTTTCTAGTGTGTTCGAAATGTTTTATTTTACCGGGATCCTATCCGCAGCACTTTATACCTACTGAGAGGAGTTTCGTTTAGCCGCTCCTAACCTGGAAACAGACACTGTAGAATAACACGCTCACACTGAGTCGAACGCTTCCGGGATTTTACTGATTTGATACTCTTTTATGGGCATAGTTTCAACTTGAAGATAACTACAGCCAACTTACCAAAAATCACCATTGAGCGCTTTTATGCCAACGTGTCTAATTGCCGTTACTGAGTTGAACTAAAACCAGAGTGGAAAATGTCACTGTTGAGAAATTCACAATTTTTAGTACATTTGCAAATTTTATTACAGAATAATTTTTGAAACTCAAATTTTTGCTTAGTGCTTTGTTTGGCAATTCGAAACTCGAGGTTCTTTGAGACAGTTCAAAAAGAAGTTATTATAATTTTAAAACAATTTTTCCTTTATTATAATTTTTGCGAATATTAAGAAATAAACACTTATAAATTTATTTATGTTGTCCAAAATTTTCAAAATTTTTTCGAATGAATTTTTTGTATTACATATATATATATATATATATTTAATAACTTATATGCTCTAATTAGTGTCCTTTAATTGCTTATTATTATTTTAACTAACACATAACGAATTTTTCTCTGCTGTATATTTATTAGAGGTGATGGGCGCCATTGTATCGATATTAGGTATTTGGATACTAACCGCAACACTAATTATTATGGCCATGGAACGTTTATACTCCAATGACTTCGATTTGAAAGCCGACACTATGATGGTTATATCGGGCATTGGCATTTTAATTAACATTGTGTAAGTAGATTAAATTTGGAATAAAACATTTAATTAAAATTTAGTTAGTTTTAATGTAAGTAAGCACAGTATCAGGTAGGATTGGCAAAGCATTATCACATAATTGTAAGAATCAAAGGTGCAAAACTTTATTATACACATTTTAGTCCATTGCACATTAATTATTTAATGAAATTATGAATGGATTACATTATAAAGGAAAAAGGATAATAATTATAAAGGAAAAAGGATAAGAAATCATTAAAGTATCCCACAACATGTGTATTTATTTCTATCACTGAGAATATAGAAACTCTCCCCTTTGAAAATATTTCGTGTTACCAATATCATACCTCAGGAAAAAGTATCAACAGTGGTCAGGTCCGTAGCCAGCTTTTCATTTCGGGGGGGGCTGAAGTAAAAACATATATAAACTTTGAATTTTCTGTTTATTAAAAAAAACAATATAAATTCATATACATATTACTTAAATTATTTGGTAGTTGTAACTTAAATAAGTAATATTTTTCTTTTCTTCTTGTTTGCCATATCATTAATTACTTCATTCTTGATCTATTTATATCCCAGTGCACTGCAATAACAGCAAGTGCACTCAGCCGCTCATTGCCCATCACAACCTGCGTGGTTTAAAGTTTTTATTCTTTTTTATGGTTGAAGAAGTTCTTTCAAAGGAAGCGGTCCCTCACTGGAAGAGAGTTGGTAAAATTGTAAGCAGGTACTGAATATTTTAGAAATACACGTTTGCATCGCAATGTTGTGCAGTAATTTTCAACACTTCTATGGTTGGAATCTATTGTTGATAAGCTGGCACACCACAATCGATACTCTGATTTTAATGCTGTCATTGATATATTTTGCTCCTCGAAGTAAATAGTTATAGTTTAGACATTTTTTAATTCTTCGGCATTATCAATTGCAGCAAAACCTGGGAGTAGAATGTGAAATGACGAGAGTATATCCTCATTCACTAATAACGTTCTGTCATGTTTTGAATCAGAGCATCAACGCATGGAATAAATATTGTAACTCTGAAGTGGCTTTTCAGGGGTTGTGCAAGGTGGATTAGCACGGTAGTTTGACGCGACGTCACTCTAGGCACTACAAGATCTTGTGTCAACAAAGATCTTTAGACATTTTGTGATGCTGTTTGGAAAATATCGTTGAAAAAAACCATCCGCTGTTTCTCTCTTTTCTGTGCAGAGTTCTTATTAATTCTTTGGCTCGGTTCATTGCTGATACAAAATCCACATAGATTTATTCTTGGAGTTGCACAGACAGTGGGCAGCGTTAAGCTGAACAATTGCTCACAGACGAGATAGACTAAGCAAAAAATCGCTTTTCTCTAATCGCTGCTAAGAAGGCTGATGCTTTAGAACGAAATGGACCATGTCTTACTCGAAATTATTTCCACACTTGGTACAATGAATTTGAAAGCTCCACAAAAGCTTATATTGCTTTCATGCCTTTCTATAAAACCTTGTTTCACAAAGGCGAACACGTAGTCTTTTTTTGCTTTCTGGTGCGTGCTTCTGTATAACGTCCTGGAAAGTTGTGTTTGCATTTGAATGGTTTCTAAATAATTTTTCTATTTCATTGACAATACCAAGGCAGTTCCGTATTGAAGGAAATGACATAGTAATTAGAAAAGCGCAAGGTTCAATCGGTGACTACAGCGCAATGAACAGGTATCGTGCTTTTGGATACAAGCTTGTCTTATCCTGGTTTGCACTTCACTTAAATGCCCTCTGACATTTTTTGCTGCTCCGTCATATCCCTGTCCAACCAACTTCGCCATATCAAGAGATCTGTACAACGCTTAAGTATGACTTTTGATAAGTTTTCAGTCACCGCCTAGTGTAGTTGCGTACGACTGTTATAGGTTTGAGCTGAGTTGTGTATAAGAGTTTCAAAAGATTCTTAATTTGGGGGGGTGGGGGGTTGGGGAGGGGCTTCAGCCCTCTAGCCCCCCCCCTGGCTACGTGCCTGACAGTGGTCATATTGTGGTCATTAAAACATCGACATTTAGATCTCAGAGCTTTTTGATATGAATTTTTAAGGCACAAGTATTTACCATCTGATCAAATTTGAATCAGACTGACCAAAAAATCTACATATAAAATAATTGATGCATTTAATAGATAGTAAAGACGTCTCGCCTTCAAAATACATATGCTAGTTTTGAGCCAATACACTTGTTATAAGCCTCTTTAATCATCTTGATTTTTGATAGACTTTAATGTGGTGGTTTAGCTTTCGTACCCTTCAAAGTAATCCCCCTTGTCCTCAAAACACGTGAACTAAGGTTTTTTTTTCAAACTTCGAAAAATTTGTTAAAGTTAATTTCCAAAATAGCCTTCAATAGGCGTAGCGTTTCACATTTTATATCTTCAATTGACTCAAGATGGTTTCACCGCAGGGCTGCTTGAGTTTTCTGAATAGCCAAAAGTCGAATTAAGAGTAATAGAATACACATACATATATAAATGGTCAGGATGACGAGAAAAGTTGAAATCCGGGTGACTGTCTATCTGTTCGCCCTTCTGTGCAAGCTGTAGCTTGAGTAAGACGCAGCTGTGGCCAAAAAATTACACGTGAAGCCCTCTTCTATTAAGTTTCATGAACATATGTCCTAAATCAACAAAGCAAATAATCAATAAATCAACAACCAAATTTCATAAGCGCCTATGATAGGAACTCCTACAGTTTGAAAATTGATGATAACACTGCTCACCCCCCATATAAGGGTACAGTTCAAAACTAATAAAAGCACAATAATAAATAACAACATACAAGGACTGTCGCAAAAGAAACAGGACTGTTAAAAAAACAACAAAAAAATAATATTTTTCAAAAGTTATATTTTTTTATTCAAAGTAGTTTCCTTGTGCTTCGATACACCATTTAGCCTGGTCAATTAGCATTTCAAATGAGTGTTTAAGGTCATTTTTCGGAATGCTCTTAAGAATATCGGTCGTCGCCTTTTGGATAGCTAAAATGTCCTGAAACCACGGCGCATTATCGTGCAACAGGCGCCAGGACGCTGCCTAACGGTATTGTGGCCGAGCATGACGAATGCGTGACAAAAGACGCTTCATAACACCAAGATAAAACACAGCATTAATCGTTTGGCCAGGTGGGGCGAACTCTCGGTGTACAATACCCTCGGAATCGTAAAAACAAATCAGCATTGTCTTTATATGCATTTTACGACCGATGACCAAAAGCGGCTGTCACTTTTTGATCGACAACATCGATTGTAGTTAACCAATTGTCTTACAGTTTTTACTAAATGTCAACAAGGGATCAAAATTTTTATTTCATATACCCATCACTAGGTGGCGCCAGCAGAAACAGTTATATTTAAAAAGTTCTGTTTCTTTAGCGATTAAATTTTGCCTTCGAGATGGTATGATACGGCACTATGAAAGTCTGTGTGAAACGTAGACGACGGCTGTGGCATTCTCCACTTTTTGATGAAATTTCATATCTCGGGACCAGACTAGCCGATTTCGACTAAACTTAGTACGTCGCATTCCTTTAATATTCTTATATCACAGGGTGAAAATGGGAGAAATCGGACTAGAACCACGCCTACTTCCTATATAACACAATATTTAATTTCCTTAAATACCACTTTGTGACCAAATATTTCCCAAATCCAATCAAAACTGTTCAAGCCCTTGGGTACCGAATATGTGGACCCATCATGTGGTTCACTTTTAAACGAAATATCAATCAATATGTGAGATCTACAATAGAAATTCAGGAAGAATCCTTTCCTGACTATGGCGATTCTGTGTAACAGCCCCATATAGATTTTCCAACTCCCAAAAGAAATTGCTTATATTCCGATCTTCTAGTAGACGTTTTGTATTTCCCTGGCTTTGATTCTCTCAAGTTGGATGCGGAGCGCACCAAACCTCAATAATCCAAGAACAAGGTCAGCGTTGTCACTAATAATAGTTTGATGACATCTTGGTAGTCGGGAATCATTGTTTCACAGGCGTTACCGCGACGATGTTTTTCGAAAAAAATAGGGGCTTTTGAACCCAAGTATCTTTTCAAAAGGACACTAAAGCTCACTAACTTTCAAATGATTTTGTTTATAGTTGAATGTGTTTTGTTTTTAATTTTTAATATTTTTGATAAATAACATCTCATGAACTTATTTCTAAATAAAAAAAATTTATACCGCAAAAAGTATCGCTATAAAGGGTTGTCAAATATGCACAACACTTGAAAATTTTTAACGGTAAGGTTTGCGTTGCCACTATATATACATATTTGAGGCAGCTCTATTCGGAAAATTTAATTTTATTTCTAGTTCAAAATATTTATATTCCATAAATTAGGGTTACCATCTAACCAAGTCCACCAAACTGCAAATTTTCAGCAATTAAAACAAAATTGATTTGTTTATAAGCTTTTCTCCTACAATTTTATGAATATTTACGAAATCATTGATGCTTTAATATGAATTGATAATACGAGTAGCAAAGATAAAAATATTTAGTAATTCACTGACTTTTATTTCAAAATAATGCAATTCGCTCTCATATTACCGACAATGGCAGTAAAAAGCATATTGCACTGCATTGATATTTAAAAAACTAAAATTAAATATATATACATATATGTATGTACATACATATATACTTATTTATATGTATATGAGTGCATTTTATTAAAACTTAATTGCCAATTCAGCTGCAATTCATTTGCATACATATTTTATGCGTGCGTTTTTACTCACCTAGCTATCATAAGGGTACATACATACATACATATTTATGTACACATAGACACCCATAGCCACACATTACTCGTAGAGTTGGTATATATATGTATATTATTGCTGATATAAAATTCTTATTGTCTGCTGTGCACTTTTTTATTGAATTCAAATTTGTTTCACATATGTCTTTCAGCATGGTTTTCATACTCCACGGCTCAGCGCTAACGCATGGAGCTGCTCATGGTCACAGCCATGCACACGCCCATGCGCACTCACATTCGCACAGCCATTCAGCGGCGGCCGACAATGCCTTGGTGCAAGTTAATGGTTCAAATGGCGGTGGTGGCAATGAATTCAAAAAATGGTGAGTAAAAAATATGCTAACCAGTTATTTAAATGAACTCACTTGTATAAAAAATTATATTTATGTACGTAGTATGTACGTTAGTTATATACAGTTATAATCCTGATTTAAAATTGCTAGAGAAATCCAAAGTAGATTAAAATTTTCACTACAAAAACTTGCAGGATTTCTAGAAGCTATTGATTATAGTAACTGAATCAATCATAATATATTGAAACACCGATTAATTTTTAAATTGAATTTAGTAAATGTTATACTATATATCTAAGGATTATAGTTTCATAAGGTTTCAAAAGTACGTAAAAGAATTGAGAGTGATAATAATAATAATACTTTGCTTAAATGCTTAAATAAGGCCCTAACGCCGATGACTGAACAATATTATAATAGATTTTCTACTACTCGTTTATTATAATATTCGAGGAGCTATAAGACTATATTAGGAACTTGTGTGATCTTTTGGTTACCCGTTCAGTTGATTTCGCGCGAGTTTTAGTTTATAATCTTGAAACATGGTTCTAGTTTAAGAATTGAAACGTTTTGTTGCAATTGAAAGTTGTACCTTGCTAATTTACCTTGCTAATAATATTCCCAACATCGAATTTGTAAAGACTTCCCTCTATATGGGCACCCAGCCGGAGTTGTTTTAAAACATATAACAAAACAAATGTAAAATTCGGCTCCATCGAAGCTATCGGAGGGCATTCCTTTTGGCATCTATATGCTATTGTGGTTCGTTCACAGATGGCATCAACTTTACATCAACAATGGCGTTCGCCTTGGACAGGAACAGGTGGTAATCACTTGGCACTATGACCGGACTATATGGTGGATGCGATAAAACCTCCCACCCGAGCTCCCGTAGCTTCTGACGAGTCATCAACCAAGTGTGTGTACTGCATCGTTCTGATGGCATTCCACAAATATTTAGATATCAAAAAACGTGTCCATATCAGTTCGTTTGAAAAGTCTTCTACCCACCATAGTAGAACACAAATTTTTTGACAAAATTCATTTTATTTATATTGTACAACATAGTTCTCTCAAGGATGGTACATTGATTATAAAGACTATCCAACTATCGATACTATTTTTTGTAGTACGATTGTCCTTTGCTTCACTTCTTCGCTTGATTCGACGAAAACTTCTTCCCAGCGAGCTTTTTTTTAAATATGAGAACAGAATATAGTCGCCGGGGGACAGATCTAGAGAGTACGATGGATACAGAAGCAATTCGAAGCTCAAATTAATGGATGTTTGCCTTCGTTTTCACTGAAAACCTGGCTGGCGTTCACCGTCGTCATCACGTATAAACTTAGCATACCAGTCTTTGATGATTGATTTTCCTGAAGTCCGGAAACTTGTCATCAAGTCAAGCATTTCCTTTTAAAAAGCAATATTTTATCAGCATGCGAAAATCCATTTTTCACAATTACAAAAATAGTTAGCCCATTGCGCTCGCATTGACCTACAACAACAATAACGTTGTACAGATATGATCCCTTTGATTAAAGACTAAGTTTTGGACGAACAATATTGAAAATTACATCACCAAGTTCTTGTATATTTGATTTGCATTTGATTTTATACTAAAGGCCTTTGATGAAGACGTCTAGTGAAGAGAATTAATGTCCACTAACCTATAGGTAGAACTTACCAAATGGGCCCTACTAGTCAGAACTCTCCAACATTCATAACCTCTTACTCACATAGTAAAATGAATAAGCAGAATAGTAATATCAACTATACCCTGTCCACTAAATATGAGGTGAGGGTGCACTGTCTTACCTTACCAAGCCTTATGAACCTAGCGCATATTATACTGATATTAATCATTCTTTAACTACCTTCCAAAACACTACCGATATACATACGGCCAACATGACTGTACTATAGGAACCTGGACCTGAATAAGATCCACTAACGCTACAGTAATGCTATTCAAATGGCAACATCCCGTTGAACCAAGCATCCCTAAGCTTATGATTGGTTATCATCTACTTAATACTGTAGTACTGATTAGACATCACATGTTTTATTGTTCTATATCAAGGGTAAACTAATTAGTCAATAATTCATAAGGAAAATTATTGCCAGATTTCGAGCTGTCTCTATCGGACCCGACAAAAGTTCGAAAACGAGTGCATCTTATATATGAGGGATACCCCTTATATTTCGGAATTACAGAACAAATAAATGTTAATCATTCAAAACCGTTTTATTTTTTCTCAAAATATTTCCAATCGCATGCGTTTGAACCGATTGTCGAAGCATTTTTATCAATCTGATTAAGGTCTCTCCCAACTAAGCGTTCTGAACGTATCGACCGCCTTTCAGCTGTCAAAAAACGTCGACCTGTTAGTTCATTTTTTTCTTACGGGATTAAAAAAAAGTTATTCGTTGCCAAGTCAGGATCTTACGGTTGATGACTAATCAAATTGGTGTTTTTAGTATTGTTTCAGTTGATATTTGAGAGCTCCCACCGTCGTGGTGAAGAGTGATCCGTCTTCATCTGTTGGTTGCCGTAATTTCTTGAAAGACAACTGGCAAACAACTGGCTGTAGAAGGTTATACGGTTGCGATATGTTCAGTTATTCTAATAAAGCAAAAACAAGCAACAATTTGCTTGGGGTGCTTCATGCGCGAAGAAGTTTTGTTGGATTTGGCTCACCTTGAAACACCCATACATTCAACTGATTTATCACCTATCACTATGTCACACACGAGTTCTAAAACACCATTTTCCTATATTTTAACACTTCTCTACACCAATAGATACGAGCCTTTTTTGAGTGACAAGTTGTGTGAAATCCCACCTGTAACTATTTTTAATTCAAATCATACGCAGTTCTTGAGTTTATTCACTTTTAAAGTTGTAAAAAATAATCACGCGAAAGCGCTCGTCTTTTCGTTCCAGTAGTGTCCGTATCTTCTATATATGTAACGGGTGATTTTTTTGAGGTTAGGATTTTCATGCATTAGTATTTGACAGATCACGTGGGATTTCAGACATGGTGTCAAAGAGAAAGATGCTCAGTATGCTTTGACATTTCATCATGAATAGACTTACTAACGAGCAACGCTTGCAAATCATTGAATTTTATTACCAAAATCAGTGTTCGGTTCGAAATGTGTTTCGCGCGCGTGTTTTGTTCAGCGATGAGGCTCATTTCTGGTTGAATGGCTACGTAAATAAGCAAAATTGCCGCATTTGGGGTGAAGAGCAACCAGAAGCCGTTCAAGAACTGCCCATGCATCCCGAAAAATGCACTGTTTGGTGTGGTTTGTACGCTGGTGGAATCATTGGACCGTATTTTTTCAAAGATGCTGTTGGACGCAACGTTACGGTGAATGGCGATCGCTATCGTTCGATGCTAACAAACTTTTTGTTGCCAAAAATGGAAGAACTGAACTTGGTTGACATGTGGTTTCAACAAGATGGCGCTACATGCCACACAGCTCGCGATTCTATGGCCATTTTGAGGGAAAACTTCGGACAACAATTCATCTCAAGAAATGGACCCGTAAGTTGGCCACCAAGATCATGCGATTTAACGCCTTTAGACTATTTTTTGTGGGGCTACGTCAAGTCTAAAGTCTACAGAAATAAGCCAGCAACTATTCCAGCTTTGGAAGACAACATTTCCGAAGAAATTCGGGCTATTCCGGCCGAAATGCTCGAAAAAGTTGCCCAAAATTGGACTTTCCGAATGGACCACCTAAGACGCAGCCGCGGAAATTATCTTCAAAAAGTAAATGTCATGAACCAATCTAACGTTTCAAATAAAGAACCGATGAGATTTTGCAAATTTTATGCGTTTTTTTTTTAAAAAAGTTATCAAGCTCTTAAAAAATCACCCTATATAACATTAAAATATTCATACTTTACGACAAAGTTGTGAGTTACGACACTAGGATTACTAAAATCTCAAAATATAAAAGGCAACCTGCTATACAAGAAGACTCTAAAAACGATAGTTTACATAGCTTTTCCATTCTCGAATTTGAAAACGAAAAATGTGAAAGCCACAACTTAATCGCAAAGTTGGGTTATAAAGGGTGATTTTTTAAGAGCTTGATAACTTTAAAAAAAAAAAAACGCATAAAATTTGCAAAATCTCATCGGTTCTTTATTTGAAACGTTAGATTGGTTCATGACATTTACTTTTTGAAGATAATTTCATTTAAATGTTGACCGCGGCTGCGTCTTAGGTGGTCCATTCGGAAAGTCCAATTTTGGGCAACTTTTTCGAGCATTTCGGCCGGAATAGCCCGAATTTCTTCCGAAATGTTGTCTTCCAAAGCTGGAATAGTTGCTGGCTTATTTCTGTAGACTTTAGACTTGACGTAGCCCCACAAAAAATAGTCTAAAGGCGTTAAATCGCATGATCTTGGTGGCCAACTTACGGGTCCATTTCTTGAGATGAATTGTTGTCCGAAGTTTTCCCTCAAAATGGCCATAGAATCGCGAGCTGTGTGGCATGTAGCGCCATCTTGTTGAAACCACATGTCAACCAAGTTCAGTTCTTCCATTTTTGGCAACAAAAAGTTTGTTAGCATCGAACGATAGCGATCGCCATTCACCGTAACGTTGCGTCCAACAGCATCTTTGAAAAAATACGGTCCAATGATTCCACCAGCGTACAAACCACACCAAACAGTGCATTTTTCGGGATGCATGGGCAGTTCTTGAACGGCTTCTGGTTGCTCTTCACCCCAAATGCGGCAATTTTGCTTATTTACGTAGCCATTCAACCAGAAATGAGCCTCATCGCTGAACAAAATTTGTCGATAAAAAAGCGGATTTTCTGCCAACTGATTTTGGTAATAAAATTCAATGATTTGCAAGCGTTGCTCGTTAGTAAGTCTATTCATGATGAAATGTCAAAGCATACTGAGCATCTTTCTCTTTGACACCATGTCTGAAATCCCACGTGATCTGTCAAATACTAATGCATGAAAAATCCTAACCTCAAAAAAATCACCCGTTATATACGAGATTTTGCTTGAACTTAACTTTACTTCTCTATCTTAATGTTCCCATTACCTTATGTATGACAGACCAGTTTATTCATTTGGCGCAATCTCTAATACCTAGCAAACCATTTTTGTTTCATTATGCCAGTCTATTTGATTTATGCTAGTCTTGTGTTCAACTCGGTGCTTAGCAGAGAACAAATTCTATTTGATGTCATTATTTTTCATTTATACCAGTTGTATATTCGTTTAACCACTTGCCAAAAGTTACCAATCAAAAGCAGCTCATCTCTGATTAACTAATCTAATTTATTATAGTATCACCTAGTTCACTTTACTATATACGAGCGTTGCCGTATGGAAAAAACTTCTGTTCTATACCAATCATTTGCACTTATACCAGTTTTTTGTTCGATCCATTACTCATAGAGTTGTTATGAACTGAAAACGGTTCTTATAAAGGGTTTCCCTATAAAAGTGATATGGTTAAAAAAAGCACATGAATTTTTAAGGAAATTGTTTTATTAAGTGTTAAGTACAATCGGCACAATTAAGTTTTGAATGAAACATCATTCAGATTGTCTTTACGACTTCTTTTGCTTACCAGCTTCATTTCGAAAGTAGTACGGACCGATGATTCACCCAGGCCAAAAACTACACAAAACTGTCACCTTTGTTTATGAAAGTGAGCCTCATCCGAAAAGTTGATTTTCATAAAAAAAATTCGTTATCATTTTAAGTGCTTTCAAGCAAATTCACGACGTTTACAATGGCTTCAGCTCTTGAGTGAGAACAATTGTATATGGATGCACGCCCAAATCTTTTCTTACAATCCGACTGTGGTTTGAGACAATCCCAGTTCTTGATGTCAGTCTTGACATCGACAAATTGCGGTCTTCAGCAACACTTGCCTGATTATAGATCATGACATTTTAAAAATGATCGCAAGGACACTTAGGAATGATATCATCCTTTTTAAAAAACCCGGTATATTAACTATTTGTGACATTAAGCCAATTTCACAGTTAAACTGAAAGCTCAGCAGGTGATTTCTTCTGATAAACTAATAACTGTAACTATATTAAGCATACTACCGCTGAATTCAAGCACATATGTGTAGTAAATTTGCAGCAACTTAAATTTGTATGCCACGCAGCCTCTCATTTCGCCATTTTTTCGACTTTTTTCAGCTTTAATTTTTGATTTTCGCACGCGTGTTTTCCGTTTTTCGTTTTTCGATTTCTTGTTATTTGCAAATTCCCATTAATACTTGTAGGCGCTTGTGTGCTTGCGCTTGTATGTAAATGAAGTTAATCCAAGCGGATTCGCGTGCATAATTCATATTGACTTGTGCATATTTTCGTTTACAAAAGTGCTTAAAATTGATTTCGCCAGCGCTTTTTATGAATTTCAAATGTGTGCGCACGCGTTTGTGTGCGTTTGTATGTATTTTTTGCGCCGCGCTGATGCATTTTCCCTACATGCATAAATGATAATTTTCCCCCATTTTTTGCTGGCAATTATTAATTTTTTCCCCATTTGACACAGTCGCACTCGACATTTGTGTCAATAAGCAACACATTTCAATTTACCGCCAGCGATTTACCAACTTAATTCGCAAGCGGTTTTTTCGCGCTGCAAATACACGTGTGAATGTGTATGTGTGTGTGTGCCAGCGGATTTTTCCCTTTTAATTATAGTTGCAATTATTTTCAACATGATTTTTGCAGGTTATGTTTTTGTCTCGCATTTTCGCGCTCATCTATTTTATTTTCATTTTTTTCAACATTCTCGGCGTTTTTCTGCAATAACTTTTAATTTACTTATTTATTTATTCGCTTTGAATATATTTAAATTTTTTCGCATTTCGCCCACCCACAGTGACAGCGCCGAGAACCTAAATCTGCGCGCCGCCATGATACACGTCATTGGCGATCTGGTGCAGAGCATTGGCGTCTTTCTCGCATCAATTTTGATACTAATTTATGTGAGTCAATTTAGCTTTGATTTTGCCGCTTAAACTGTCTAATTAATTTGTGTGTTTATTCACGTTCCTCCGGCAGCCCAGCGCGAAGTTTGCGGATCCGTTGTGCACGCTGCTATTCTCCGTTATAGTTTTCATGACCACGGTGCGTTTGTTTCGGGAATCGGTTGGCATTCTGCTGGATGCTGTGCCGTCGTCGATCTCACTGCGTAGTTTGGCGTTGGATTTGGCCGATATTGAAGGCGTTAAGTGAGTGTTTCTTGGTGCTACTAAACACGAGACTGACAAATATGTATTCAATGCACCCTTCTCTATGCTCTTTTTTCTATTCCTCTACAGATCCGTACATCATTTGAATGTCTGGAGTCACACGAATAACCACAGCGTCATGATGGTGCACTTAGTCATTGGTGAGTATGTCTTTGCATCAGCATTCATATTTAAGATTAAAAAGCAGGAATTTAGTGAGAAACTGAATTTTTCGAAACATCGGGTAAATTGAATGAAAAATTTAAGAAAAATGATGCGGTAACATACTGCTTATACGAGTATAGATTATCATTCCATCTTCTTCTTAACTGATATGAATCGTGCCGAGCCGAATTTCTTTGTTTTTCAAATTCACTCTATTTCTTCCGAGAATTCGCTTTTGCTACAAACAAAAAATTTCCAATCGTTCAAGATATTGTTGAAGATGTTTGACATACACAGGATAAGCAATTGGCCAGTGGAATATCCTAAAACATATTTTTAAAGCTTGGAAGTTTATCATATATTAGGTTGACAAAAATCTCCTTTCCGCCTTTTTGTTTTTTGAATTTCACAGCTGTCTATGTATAAAGCGTTACAGCGTCATATCTGGCAATACTAAACATCGTTTGAAAGGTCTTGACATAACCTACAAAAAGATGCTATGCATGATTAATTTGGAGTTTACTGATTTAAAGTCATCCGTCGTTAAAAGCAAATCCGCCAGAGGAACGTTCCGTGAGATTAGTGTTATTTGGTTGGATGTTACTCTATCACTCCGAACTGCGGAGGAATGGTTTCGCCCGGCGGAAGATCAGTGGCGCCGAATACCGATCAAATCATGGAAAACATCGAGTTAGACCGGCATCTGGCATCTCGGGACATCGCCCAGATGATGGGAATTAGTCACCAGACCATTTTAAACCATCTGCAGAAGGCTGGATACACAAAAAAGCTTGATGTTTGGGTGTCGCATGATTTGACGCAAAAAAACCCTCTGGACCGAATCAACGCCTGTGATATGCTGCTGAAACGGAAGGAACTCGACCCATTTTTGAAGCGGATGGAGACTGGCGACGAAAAATTTATTACATACGACAATATCGAACGAAAACGGTCGTGGGCGAAGGCCTGTAAATCGTCTCAAACAGTGGCCCAGTCGGGATTGACAGCCAGAAAGGTTTTGCTGTGTGTTTGGTGGGATTGGAAGGGAATCATGCACTATGAGCTGCTCCCATATGGACAGACGCTTAATTCTACTATCTACTGCAAACAACGGGACCGCTTGAAGCAGGCGATGGACCAGAAGTATCCAGAATTGGCCAACAGAAAGAGAGTAGTCTTCCGCCAGGGCAACGCCAGATAGCACACTTCGTTAAGGTCAGAAGGTACGGGAGTACGAATGAGAGGTTATATGACATCCACCACGTAGCCCGGACATATCGCCAAGTGATTCCCACCTGTTCCTGTCCACGGCGAACGCCCTAGTTCATGTAAAGTTGAACTCAAGAGAAGCTTGTGAAAAGTGGCTATCCGAGTTCTTCGCAAATAAGGAGGGGGCTTCTAGGAGAGGGGTATTGTGAAGTTGCGGTCTAGATGGAAACAGATTATTGCACGAAACAGCGCATATTTGAACTAAATCCGATTACTGTAACACTTTTTATAGAGGATTGAATATAGAGCAAAAAGGCGGAAGGGAGATTTTTGACAACCTAATATATCTTTTCCAAGTATAGACCTTAAGCCATAGTACTAACGTTGCAAACTGACAGAAAACACGTTAGTATTACCGTCACGAAGGTCCCCGAATTATTACGGTTTGTATTTAAAGTCTACAGCACAGAGGCCACAGAGTCTGTTGAAATTCACGTCAAACGCAGGCATCCTAAACGATGGCTACTCCTCATGGACCGAGTAACTGAACGCCATCTGGTATCGCAAAGGACCACAACTGGTCTATGCATGGCTCATTGGTCTACCAGACTAACCTAATCTAACCTATAGCACAGATTACTGCAAGCCTAAAAGGCGACTTTGATCAAGTTTTTTGTGCCACTGTAAAAGAGCTATCTAATAGAGCTAATTAGTTGGACTGATCCAAACTTGTCAATAATTAGCCAGAGTTTAGTTTTCTACACCTCAACAGTAGATGCTTGAAGGCCTTTAATCAAATTTCTATCTTCAGAAACATACATATAAGCAAAGTTAGTACACTCCGAGCTTTTATGCTGTTTTCTAGGGTCTACCGCAAATAAAAAATTTTTGGATATTTTCTTAGGCGAAAATTTGTAAACACAACTCACTGAGTTCGAAGCTCGCTTTCGTGCTTTAACTACAGTCACATTACTAAAGTATTGAAATAGCGCTGAGTGCATTTATTGAATCTTGAACGTTAAATGAGAACAATAAGTATTACGGAAGCTTCGCCTCGTTACATTTTATTAAATAACTTGACTGAAAGGTACTTTGATTCATGACCATATGAAAGAAAGTAAGTCGCGGTCTTAGACTATAATATTCTCTGTTCTTGAGATTGTTCTTCGCGAGTAGAGCGCTCAAACCATTCCATATGGTCACCATGCTATCTTAACCCACCTACACTTCTAGAAATTCTTGGTGATGCCTTCTTAACCAAATATTGATTAGATTCTGGTTGAGCGTTTAAAATTTCTATAGAATCGTTTTTGTTTGGTTCGCTTTGGAATAAAAACGATCGGAAGTGAACTCTGTTTAAATTCCTCGCAAACCAAGGTCTTCTGTGACTAATTATTCAGCATCTATTATTAGTTTCTTCGAACTTCAGCAATTTCTTAATAATCCTGGAATGCAATTAGAATTCCAATCCAAGCGTCACGTGCTGCTATTAATTTTGCGCTAAATCTTTTAATTGAATTCTGAAAAAGTAAATAACCGTATTTGCTAATGACTAATATTAAATTTCCGATTTGTGCATTCACAGATTTTCTCTCGGACAGCAACACGGTGCTGCAGCGCGCCACACAAGTAGCCTGTGGCAGCAAATATGACATCAAACATTGCACCATACAAATCGAACGCTCCACGAGCACATAAAACCACTTGCACTTAGACAAATAAGCCAGCACATGCTTGTGTGTAGCTAAGAAAGAGAAAGAAATAAATGAAATTAAAAGTTGTAATAAAATCATTAACTTTATGATTTTTATCGTCAAAGACTGAACCGACGGATTAAACGATCACACGACGCCTTGCCAGACCAGGCCGATGAATGCGTGATGAAAGTGTGAAATTTCAGCTTCACTGGAGAATGCAGTGGGAGAAAGAGATGGAAGAGAAGGTAATATGTACCATATATATTTATATATATGTACATATATATGTGTTGGTGCTCACGTACGTGCGCTTAAGAACGGTTGGAGGGGGACGTGGAGGCGGCTGTGCCACACTTGCGATGCATTCGAGCTGCAGTAATTCTATCACAGACAATTGACGTTGTCATTAAATGCTCTTCGCTAATTGATCGTTAAATTTATTACTTCTATGAGAGGGCGCGCGGTATGCGAGTGCGTGGTTATATGGCTGTTGCTCATATCGCTCTTCATATATGGAAGAATTTATGTATTTCACGCGTGTGCTTCATAAAATGAATACAAAACATACACGTATGAGCACATATACACACACATATATACAAACAACAGCAATTCACAATTATTTATGGCCATTACTGACTATTACTAAGCGTAAAACACCAAAGTTCACCGCTATAAAAAAACGAAAAAAATGGAAAAAACTAGAAATAATAAAATAAAATTCAAACAAATCCAAAAGGTGCGAAAATAAATTGTAGCTATCGTAAATATATAAGGGCATATACAGAAAATAAACAGTCTGCTGTTTGCTTGTTTTATCACGCTCAATGTGATAATGAAAATCCTCGCGGTTAAACAGCAATTACAGCGCTGCAATATTCATAGGTAAACAAAATTGCAAATAAAAGAGTATTAGAAAAAATATATATTTTAAAATAAGCAACAGTTAATTAGTATATGTATGTAGCCTTAGTATTTAAGCGCGTTTATTAATGTTATATAGTTATATTTGCGTCATAGTCACTATGTAAGCTGTTGTTGCAACACAGAAATTAATTAAAATTGTCGTATTTATTTAGCGAAACTAATAAAAATAATATATTAAATGTCAAAAGTATGAAATTTAAATGAAATCCCGAAATGGTTGCTCTCAATTATTTTTCATATTATTTAGTTGTATTAATATATAATATTACTGAAATAATCACAACCCCGAAACTCAACCTAACCGAAGACATATTTGATTGAAGGAAATAAATATATTATCGGCACACTCACAATAGTGAGAGAACGGAATTTTGATTCGTCGAAAGACTGTCATCTGTACAGCATTCATAAAAATTGTTTGCAAATATTTTTATTATTTCGGAACAATCAGCGTAGCCGCATTGCCGTTTTGAGTTTGCTGAATAGCCAAAAGTCACATGGAATCAAATCAGGCGAATACGGAGCCTGTTGACGATATGAGTCGAGTTTTGGGCTAAAGTGAAGAATTAATGATGTATGACATCAAGTATCATCGTGCTGAAGGAAGCATCGAAACTCGACGCGTTTAAACAACATTTTTGAATATGATTTGAGCTGAGAGAAATTATAATGCAACACTATCAGGGAAGTCTCTTATTATCAAACGACGATTTTCAAGCACCAAATGTTTGATTTTTTGGCGTGGACCGTCTTTAACGAGTTTTCGGCCCGCTTTAAACTCATTATATTACCCATAAAAGTCTTTGTATGCGCAATACTTTGATCACCAACATTTTCAACGTGTCCGCAAACAAAATTATTTGCTTTCAATTGTTAAGATGGGAGGGACACCATTTCCACCTTGGTCGGGTCGGAGGCCAACATAAATTCTCTGCCGTATTCTGGCCGCAATACGGATCGACACTGCCCTGAGTTTTTAATTCTACCTGCCTTAAGTTTAAACCACAGCCACCACGAATCTCCCATTGGTATCAGATTTATGTAGGTCTTTAATATCTGTTCATTTCCAGCAATATATCGAGGCAAGCCAAATAACCGCCATAGTGCAAATTCTACTCCCTGCTCGTTGGGGGTATATTATGAACAGTCCTACCGACATAGAAAACAAAACTTTACCTGTCTCCCTTATGCCCCGGCAAGTTTGAATAATAATTTCACCTTACCTTTTTCATCACATTAGTATATTCAATGGCGACCATATTTATTTTGCGAGTAGTTTGTACCTAAGTATCCTGATTGCCGTGTAGAACGAAGCAAGCATTGGATAACTTTAATTGAATGTTTATAGCTGTAGTATGGGAGAACTAGGCAATTGTACCTCAACTTTTAGATCATTCATGGCAATACATTACTGACAGGGTCCGGCACTCGAAGTGTAACCAACTTCACACCGTTCGCGCAGCTGTCGCACTGGAATCAGCTGTTTATAAATTTGCTGAATGACAGTTCGGAGTATTGTTCACAAGTGTACAAAAGCGTTTTGCCAAAAGTGAACGCAAAAAAAGTGATCAGCGATGGAATTCAAACGTAATAGTGTGATTGCTTTATATTTAGCTGGAAAATCACAGCCAGCAATTGTTCGTGAGCTCAAACACCTTAATGTGAATAAAGTTTTTGTTTATCGCTGGAGGTGGTCATCAAAAGACTACAACGTCACGTGAGATGGTTCGGAAAGTGAAAAAGCGACTTGAGTGAAATCCACTACGAAGTGCCAATCAAATGGCTAAAGAACTGAAAATATCGGACCGCAGCATCGGACGCATATTGAAAAATGATCTCAAGGTCAAGCCTTACAAGTTCCAAAAGGCCCATGATGAAGCAGTTGCTTCGCTTAGCCGAAAGTGGTCAAACTCCGAACATTGTGTTTTCTGACGAAAAATTTTTTCAAATTAAGCAATTCGTAAATTCTCAAAACGATAGGGTTCACTTGACCGACCGTTCATACGAGAATCTAAGTCATCGGTTGGCCACCAGGAGGTAGCACCCGCCGCAAATAATGGATTGGGCCGCTGTCACCGCAGATGAGTGCCCTCCAATTGTTTTTATCGAGCCTGGCGCCAAGTAAATGAAAGTGTTCAGGAGGCTGCTTTGAAGCCATGGGCAAACCATACACGTTTCAACAAGACTCAGCATCGTCTCACAAAGCGCGACAGAACCAAAAATGGCTGAAAAACAACGTTCCGAACTTCATTACGGCCACACAATGGCTCTTGAATTCACCAGATGCGAATCCAATAGATTATTCTCTCCAAGCCATTTTGGAGAGCAAAGTCCGAAGTAAAAAATACACAAGTCTCGAGATGCTGAAGAAGTCATTATCCGTGAGTGGGCCAAAATACCGGCAAGTCATATTCGGGCAGCTTGCGATTCGTTTTTTGACTGTCTCAAGACCATAGTTAAGGTAAAGGGTGGTCATATCGAGCAAAGGTGAGTTGATCCTGAATTTGTGATTATTTTCACACATTTGTACTTTAAAATAAATAAAAATAATTTCAACCTCGTGATTTCTATGTTACGTTATGAACATGGATAAACTCCAGATTAAAATTCAAGGAAGTCCTTAGAAGATTCCGAATACATATTTTTTTTAATATTGTCGTTTTTCAAATGCAAAGTAAAAGTTAAAATCTTCTCCTGACGGTAGTTTTACGGTAGAAGATTCAACAGAACTCATCTGTCAGTCCTTTTGTAAATGGAACGCTGTCAGCGAAGTCTCAGCTCTAATTATGATAAAACTAAAATATGTCAGCCCGTATCATAAATGAGAATTCCAAGACTTTCTCTCTCCCATGGAGTGATATAAATTTGGAGTAGTTTAGGTTTGGCGGATTAAATTTCTGCACTCCGGATTTCGATGCTTACTCCTACTCTAAGAAAGAATCTTTTATATTGAACTTTTCGAAACGATTTTTTGAAATGATATAACGGGCAAGTAGAGTTTTTTTTATAGATCAAAATATTCGGCCTACTGAGTGTACCTTCGCAACACCATCATCCATCTTGGCACCCGGCATTCAATATTCGACCTAGTAGCGCACGTCCAGCGCGCAGTGAAGAAAATATATAAGTAATAGCTGAGAGTTATCAATAACTCGGACTGACGTATGGAACGACTTCGCGTATTTTACGTCAAGATCTTAAATTGAAAACATCCAAATTCTGCTTGTGCAAGAACTTAAGACGTTCAACCTTCACAAACAACATCGTTTTGCTCTATGGGCTCTTGAAAATTTCCAAAAAGATCCGACGTTTTCGAGCCATATTTTGTTCTGCGATGAGGCCAATTTCTGGATTTCTAAATGGGTACGTGAACAAGCAAAACTGCCGCATTTAGAACGTAGAGCTTCTTTAGAAAGTAGAGAACCTTGAACTGGATGACATTTTATATGTATACTTACATACTTGTATATAAAGATGGACATATATTTGGCTATAGTGAAATGAAGCGGCGAGAAATGGCTGCGCTGCCACATTAATTAAAATAGTAAAAACTATTAATCATATTGGCGAACAAAGCACTCAAAAAAGAATTGGCACAACATCAAAGAAAGCAAGGAGACATAAACGAGCATTGAATCTAGGTACATATACTTATATATAAAGGTATGTACATATATAAGCCCAAAAAGGAAAGCAAGACCAAATATAAGCAGCGAAATGCCAAAGCACACTCAAAATTGGCAAAATGCATTTGTATTCGCTTTCCGTATATATTTTTATATAACTGTACATATATTTATATACTACCGTAAATATTGTATGTTGCATGCGCTTTTCAAGTGCAACGCGCCATAATTACACTCGTGCGCGCAGTTGAGCGCCGCAGCTTCGCACTTGAAGAGATCGGCAGCGCGTTAAGGATTCAATTACAAAATGCTTAAAAATCATAAAAGTAACACAAGCGTAAACACAGTTACACATATGGGTGAAGCATATGTTTACAGTGTGCCTGCCACTTAATAAGAACGCTATAACAATTTGTATACTAGAGAGAAAAAAAATGAAGAAAAACGGAAATAATATTTTTTTTTTGCATAAAAATCCAATACTTAATAATTTATGTACATTTTTGTACGCGTGTGTGTGTGTGTGTAAAAAATTTTTGCATATGCACTTTCATTTGCATTTATCTTATTTGCCGCCCATGCCCTCTCATATGTTGGGGCCACGAGGCGTATGAGTAATTTCACTGAGAACAGCCAGCAAGTTGCTATGAAAGTATGTACATACGTGAATGTGTGCATGGGAGCGTGTAAAAAGTAATAATATGCGTGCAATATTAATTGTAATGTACTAAAGCATATTAAATATGTGTGAGTGTAGAAAAAACACATTTGTTTGTGTGTTGAAAAATAATAATTTAATATTATTTTAAATTCACTCAAGCGTAAATGCAACGCTGCGCAACTGTCGCTGTGCTCCACTCGAGTGTGTGTGTGCCTCCTTGGTTGCTGTTGCAAGTGTGTCTCATGCGTGCACTTTAATCTCGCGCATATTACTGCCTGTGTATGTTGTTGTTGTTGTTGCTGGTGTGCCAAAAGTGCATAAATAATCAGGACGCACGGTGTTGAGAATGCAGGAAAAATCATGATAAATATGATATAAGTGTATTGCAAGAATGAGTTAAAGTTATTCTCATATTTATTTTTTTCTTCAATTTTGCAAGATATATTGTGAAGAATATACATACAGTTACAGAAACAAGGTTGTTATTTTGTACAACGATGGGCTGGCCTTCACCTTGTAACGTGGCTTTTGCCACCTTCCAATAAGTTACGTCAACTTCGCCCCACAGTACACCATGTACCCGCACCATACGCACACAACGATGCTGAACCCCGCTAGAGCTTTCCACCATGTACCTGCACCATACGCATACTCACCTCGCTACCGCGACGAAAGCTGCGCTGTGCTTGCTATATAAGCAAGCACTTCGCACTGAGTGCGCTCATTTGCTCCAGTTCGCCGAATCGGACGGTCACCGGGAACAGCAGTAGGCAGCGGGAAGTCAACGCTGGCTCATCAATCCCGTTCGTTTTCATCACCGTGCCAGCTCCACTAAGCGTCAACGCCGGCTCATCAAATCCCGTTCGTTTCATCACCGTGCCAGCTTCAATAAGCGTCAACGCTGGCTCATCAATCCCGTTCGTTTTCATCACCGTGCCAGCTTCACTAAGCGTCAACGCCGGCTCATCAATTCCGTTCGTTTTCATCACCGTGCCAGCTTCACTAAGCGTTAACGCTGGCTCATCAATCCCGTTCGTTTTCATCACCGTGCCAGCTTCACTAAGCGTCAACGCCGGCTCATCAATTCCGTTCGTTTTCATCACCGTGCCAGCTTCACTAAGCGTTAACGCTGGCTCATCAATCCCGTTCGTTTTCATCACCGTGCCAGCTTCACTAAGCGTCAACGCCGGCTCATCAATCCCGTTCGTTTTCATCACCGTGCCAGCTTCAATAAGCGTCAACGCCGACTCATCAATCCTGTTCGTTTTCATCACGCTGGTCTGGCTGTCCACTGAAAGGGGGGCGTGGACAATTCGTTTATTAAAATCAAATCTTTTATTTGCTAAGGGTTCATGGGTCCCAAGGCTGACCCTGGAGCGGCTGAGCTTACCTCAGCTATGAACGAGACCCCATTACAAATGGCGCCCGAGCAGGGACCTGATTTTGTGAGTGACAGTGAAAAACATGAAACGGTCACCAACGCTCATGAATCAGGTTCGCCGCGCCCCCCACACAATCATAAGCATCGCAGTACTCCAGCGAACAAGGCTCTAACGCTTGAGACGGACACGACCAGTTGGATTTACTGGCTGAAGAAGGACCGATTAATCACCGAGTGCAGACGACACCACATCGCTGTCGAAGGGCGCACCGTAGCAGATCTCCGTACCGAGCTGAGCGCCTGCATCCGTGCAAAGCGCCACAATAAATCCACGGAAGATCTGGTGAAAGCTTTGGAAAGGGAAATGAAGGAGGAAGATAACGCCACCATACTCGTTCCAACCACCACAGTGAGAATCCCCAGCAAAGCGATAGCAACACGTGACATAACCTCAGCCGCAAGAGTGCCGGATTTGGAGGTTATAAACTCCGTGCGGCAATGGAACATACGCTACAGCGGTCGCGAAAATTTACACGACTTTTTAGAGCGATGCGAGGAACTCGCCGAATGCTACTCTATAGCAAACAACCAGCTTCTTGCTACTATGCCGGAAATTTTGCAGGACAAAGCGCTGCAATGGTTTCGTATAAAACGCAATGTCATCAGCACGTGGGACGACTTTCGTTACGAGGCTCAACGGTTCTTTTTACCGAAACGTCACCTCGCATATCTGGAGGAAACCATCCATCAGCGCAAGCAATTACCCAGAGAGAAAGCAAAGGATTATGTGCTGGCCATCCAAACGCTCATCCGCCAGCACCCGAAACTACGCGATGAAGATCACACCGAGCGTATATATGACGGTCTAAGGGTGGAATATCGCTTATATGTCCGTCGGAGCGATTTCAACAGCGTGGACGAACTACTCGAATTAACGGAAGAATTCGAATTGTTGAAAGGCGAGGAGACCAGGCAAGCGAGAAACACCAATCACTGTTTGACGGCGGTAAGTAATAAGTATTGCAGCGAGAACGTTTGTTGGCGATGTAAGCAGCCGGGACACCGAAGACACCAATGTCGCAACCAACAGCGAATATTTTGCTCTCGCTGTGGACGCGACGGAATCATGTCGCGGGACTGCAATTGTCCTACACATACGACAGTGCGAGCTTTTCCGTTCAAACCCAGTACAACAGCACTCAAAGCAACGATTCCGTACCCAGAAGGGAAACCAGATGGCCGTTATTATTTGCCCATTACTGTCGCAGGCATGCAGATAGAAGCTCTGGTGGACACCGGAGCCACGCTCACATATATCGGCAAAGAACTTCAACGTCATCTAGATAAACACCAAATTAAAGCCAGACGCCAGACCAGTCGCATTCAGCTAGCTAACCAGACGTATATACCTAGCACGAAAATGTATCCTGTTACGATAGAGCTGGGAAACAAGTCTACGCACCTACTTGTATCAGCTCTACCGACGCTTTCGGAACATGTCATCTTAGGCATGGATTTCTTAAGGAAGCGAGACCTGACTATCACCATCGATGGTCAGCCCCTAACCGCAACACGCCTAAGCACACAGGCACCTACCGATCACCTTGCTACGCTAACCGAAAGGCAACATCTTACGGAACAGGAGAATCACCAATTGAATACTCTCCTCACTGAAAACGCAGCAGTATTCTCGACGATCACCGGCCCCAGCACAGCCACCGAACACATAATTCGTCTTAAACACGACCGTCCACTAAAGCAGAGATATTCTCCACGCAACCCAGTGATGCAGGAAGTAATCAATCCAACCGAGCACACAAACAGAATCGTGAAAGCCATGATTGCACGACGAGCAAAGGCCGATCATCAAACCTGGGACCACCAACTAGCCGAAATAGCTTCCGCAATAGATACATCACCACACGACTCGACAAAAACATCAGCAGCTGAGATAAACTTCGGGTACACACCGGCTGCACCGAAACAAATCCGTAAAGATGGGAATGTGCCTGACGAAGAAGCCACCATCGTGCCGACACTCACCGAGCTTTGGCAAGGAATTTCTCGCAACTTGTTTACTGCAGCAAAACGCCAGAAGAAATACTACGATTTGCGCAGACGACCATGGAAGCCACTCATCGGCGAGAAAGTACTCAAAAGAGCTCATCCGCTCTCTCCCGCAGTAAACAGATTTGTACAGAAGCTTGCTCCGAAATATTCTGGCCCATATATCGTCAGAAAATTCAAGTCGACCAATACAGTCGAGCATGTGCATCTGCAAGATTTAAAGCAGCTGCCAACCGAATACTCTAGCTCCGAGCCACTTAGCACTAATGTAATGCAACAATAGACGTTGCCAACGCTAATCGAAGCGTCCGTTTGCTCATCTCTTTCCAGATAATCAAAATGACAAGAAAGATATTAAAATTAATTTAAAAATTGGTAATACTAGTTTATAAGACACCTTGTACAATAGGTTAATTTAAAAATTTTGTAATACTAGTTTATAAGACGCCTTGGTACTATAGGCTAAGAAACTACTATTAAATAAAGGTTTCCACACCCGCTCCCCGTTCACGGCACACGCCAACTAGGACAGCCAGCCAGCCTCCAGCCGAAACATCGTGGGAGATCTCCTCCCACCTGCCGCCAGCGAAGGATCATTGTCCGAAGTGAGGGGGGGACTGTAACGTGGCTTTTGCCACCTTCCAATAAGTTACGTCAACTTCGCCCCACAGTACACCATGTACCCGCACCATACGCACACAACGATGCTGAACCCCGCTAGAGCTTTCCACCATGTACCTGCACCATACGCATACTCACCTCGCTACCGCGACGAAAGCTGCGCTGTGCTTGCTATATAAGCAAGCACTTCGCACTGAGTGCGCTCATTTGCTCCAGTTCGCCGAATCGGACGGTCACCGGGAACAGCAGTAGGCAGCGGGAAGTCAATCCCGTTCGTTTTCATCACCGTGCCAGCTTCAATAAGCGTCAACGCCGGCTCATCAATCCCGTTCGTTTCATCACCGTGCCAGCTTCAATAAGCGTCAACGCTGGCTCATCAATCCCGTTCGTTTTCATCACCGTGCCAGCTTCACTAAGCGTCAACGCCGGCTCATCAATTCCGTTCGTTTTCATCACCGTGCCAGCTTCACTAAGCGTTAACGCTGGCTCATCAATCCCGTTCGTTTTCATCACCGTGCCAGCTTCACTAAGCGTCAACGCCGGCTCATCAATTCCGTTCGTTTTCATCACCGTGCCAGCTTCACTAAGCGTTAACGCTGGCTCATCAATCCCGTTCGTTTTCATCACCGTGCCAGCTTCACTAAGCGTCAACGCCGGCTCATCAATCCCGTTCGTTTTCATCACCGTGCCAGCTTCAATAAGCGTCAACGCCGACTCATCAATCCTGTTCGTTTTCATCACGCTGGTCTGGCTGTCCACTGAAAGGGGGGCGTGGACAATTCGTTTATTAAAATCAAATCTTTTATTTGCTAAGGGTTCATGGGTCCCAAGGCTGACCCTGGAGCGGCTGAGCTTACCTCAGCTATGAACGAGACCCCATTACAAGCTTCATCAGCGAATTTTGTTTCATATCTTCGATCGACTAAAAACAGTTTCCGCAGAGCGGCAATTTCAGTTTGGAGAACAAGAAAAAAACACAGGGAGCCAAATCTGGTGGATACGGTAGTAGATCGATGGTGTTCATTACGTTTTTGGCTTTCAATTCGGTCACAATGCATTATCATCGCCAAAAATCTACGATTTTTTCTACCACAATTCCAACCGTTTTCGACAGATGTTCTCACACAAACGCCTCAACACGAATAAATAGAACTCCTTATTGACCGTATATCACTCCGGAACACTTTTATGATACATCAAACCAGGAATATCGAAAATGCAATCAGCATCACCTTGCTCTCCATGAATTTAGGATCAGAATTCCCACGATCAAGCATGTCTAAGAGATACTTTTTCTTTATGATACTCTTTTGAAAAAAATGAGCTTTATCAGGACGAGTCCATCAAGAACGCGTTTCATACACAAAATATACACCAAAACCATACGAATGGATACGCAAGAGATGTCGAACTCTCTTGCAATCTCTCTAATACTAGCCTGACTATTTTCAAGCACCATATCCTTCACTATTTTACTATTTTTAGCAGTTGAAGAGGTCTAATGCCGTCCAGAAAGAGACATGTCTTCGACAAGCTCTCGTCTTTGAAGGCTTTGTATCACTCGTAGACTTATATTTTTAATAAAACTGAATCACCGTAAGTCCTTTCCAACATCCGCAAAGATTCTTCGCACACGAAAATTGGCTGCAAATACAAAATTTGAGATAAATTCTTTATTGGATATTTTTGTCTATTGTAAAAATCGCAACGCACTACTGAGGTGTACCGCCTTAAGCAGCTGCTGTAAACAAGCTGGTAAACAGATCACGTTCATATTGAGCATAATAACTAAGCATAGTTCAACCAACCAAGCGAAATACATTTCTGGGTGCTTTTTTGTCAGTATATACATATATATAAAGGGTTTGCTAAAAAGCACTAAAAGTGTCATAACTCAATAACCAAATCAGTCACTGACATTAAATTTTACACCCGAGATGATACGAAAGGGTATTATAGGAACCAGTATAAAAATTAGGTAGATTAGGTAAATTAAGACAATAGGTTTGGCACCGTCTAACTTTATGTGAAAAGCCATATCTTTGAACCTGCTACAGAAAATTCGAAAAAAACTTTTTACGCAAAACTAGCATAAACAGTACATTTAAGGCATATCTCAAGTCTAAAAATTATTAATATCGGAACATAACTGTTGAAGACCCCAAAATGTGGACCGTGATGTCTATGGCTGATCTTTTACCGAAAATATCGGTCAATATTTGAAATGTATTACAGAAATTCGGGGAGAAAATTTTACTTTATGCGGCATATATCGGCGATATCGTAAAGAAATTAGAATAGCAATTTATCTAATAAGACACTGCTGCAATTTCACATTGGATATTCGTACGATGTTCATCAATCGTTGCTGGCTTATTGTCATAGACCAAAGACTTGACGTAACCCCACAGAAAATAGTCTAATGGTGTCAAATATGTGAGGCGACCAATTGACTGGGTCATTTCACATTCACCAAACTTGGTTTATGGCACCGTCCTGTTGGAACCAATATTTTCCAAATCCATATCATCTAATTCCCATTTCAAAGTAATGGCTCAATGATGCCGCCGGCCTATAAACCGAACCAAATCGTAATTTTTTCGAAACGTAATGGTGACTCATGGATTACGTATGGATTTCTGCCTGACCAATAACTCATATTTAGCTTATTGGCAAAGCTATTCAGCCACAATCGAGCCTCATCGCTGAAGATGATTTTTCGATGAAAATCCGTATCATTTTCAAGTTGTTGCTCAGCCAAATTCATGAATATCCAAAGATTGTGGTGGTCAGACGACGTGTGAGAGACTGATTTGGGTTTCGACACTACAGGCACTTCTATGTCTCACTGACATCGGGAACAGTTTGTACTGTGGATATAGAGTACTAAAAGTTGATACCACCGAATTTCGGTAATAAATTTTAAACATTTCGTCTGGTTGTTAAAGTGTATATTTTTACATAATGAAATAGCATACCTCACTGAAAAGAAATGTCAAAAGAGCGGGAGAAATATGGCGTCGTTTGCTGTCCCTATCGGTCTACTTTTTTAGCGTTCTTGTTGAAAACCCCCATTAAAAGCTCCATGATGGCTGATGGCACAGGAACTGTTAAAGCAGCGCTTGAACTTTGTATACAATATACCCTCGGATATCCAGCACACTATTGAGTCTTCCTCGCATTATCAACTAATTACATTGCCACAGCTGCTGGGCTATAAAATCAGAATAAATCTTCATTTTTATTCGGCAGTGCACGGCAGCTTTCACAAGCTCGATTTTGCCAACACTACAGTTCTCGTACTCACCCTCAGTCCACCTTACATCAGTAAGGGTATGGTTTTTAATGTCACGAAAAACTGCCATCTTGACAAGATGCTTCGAAATTGTTTAAGTACTGTTTTTTACCGCCACAACAACAATAATAATCATCAAGGATGTCTTCTACAATATCAGCCGAGCTATTCGAGTGCATAAAAAGGCTTAACAGGGTAACTACGGAGAATTTTGTTCTACTGTACAACTAACATAGCCCGTTGGGCCCAAAGAAATGGAGGGTAATACGAAGGCTGGTTATCTGTCGAAAGTCCGAAGATATCATTTTTCACACAGTGAGGGGATCCCCAAAAAGCTGTAAATGTAAAAGGGAGTGATACTTTCTGGCTGCAAATGTTTGGACAGAGCTATTTCTGGAATAATGCAATATAAAAGGATTAAAAATTTCTGGACTTTGCCAAGGAGAGCTATTTCTGTGATAATACAACCTGAAAGGTTTCAAACGAATAATCAACCTTCCTAGAGAAAAATTATGGCAGCTTATAGCGTTACATATTGACCACAGCACGTTCTACAACACAGTACTGTCAGTTCTGAGAGCTTCCGGACAGATACACGTGTTATTCATACTCACTTTTTACTATATTTCAACAACGACGAACAGGATGATCGCACCCCTTTCCAAGTTTTCAGGAATGGTATATGAGGTTGGGAAGCATACAGAATTTCTCGAGATGTATTTGAGTTTTCTGAAGCTTTACGGTACCCGCAGCTCTCCGAATTACAATGATTTCATCTATAATTCAACAAGAAACCGTATCGTGATCTATCCAATGGCTTTGTGCTCTGACGACAATTTTTAAAATTAAAAAAAAACTATAAAATTAATGTCAATTATTTTCCAAGCATGGACAGAATTTCGCAATTCGTTGCCACTGTATCAAATAAAAGTGAATGGTCAAAGTCAGGAATTCAGTCCACATCTCTGTTGGCTCACCAACGGCCTTGCAGTTTTTGTTTGTGCTGCACATTCGCGCTTACGTTTGCATTCCGACGCCAGATAAACACAGATGAATATGCAGCATATACAAGTATGTATGTAGAAAAGTGTACTTTCCTAGACCTCTGGCCCCTGTTTACACTCATTACGCCGAGTATCTTCATCGCCAGCTCAAGCGGCTGCTGCAAGCTGCACATTCGAAAGTAATTAAATGTTAGTGTGTGCCGCGGTGGCTATGTAACTGCCTATGTATGCGAAAAAATGCTCGCCACACACACACGGAGGATAGATACTCACACATTCAAAGCCCACATACATACATACATAAGCAGCAGTGCGGTTAATTTGGCTGGCTTGTCTGCAGGCGGCCGGCTTAATGCGCTTCCAAATATGCGATTTATATGCGCGTGTGTGTGTGTGATTGCTTCACGTTCACACGTATGTGTATGTGCGTGTGTCCAGCAAGCGTGTCCATCTTTACGCTGCGCCATTTTTGTAATTTCTTGGCAAGAATTAAAATAATCCCTTGCAAGCACTTTCATATGCGCGACACCCTTTGACGGACGATAATAAATTTTTTAAAGCAATTTAATTACTCAGTCGAGCGCATTCACACATACGTGCACACACACACATGTCGCCAATTAGTTACATATACTGCCTCTATGAAACTATTTTTAATCTCTTATATATGTGTGTGACTTCCTTCGTGCTCCTGCATATATATTTCCTTGTGCAAACAGACTGTCTTTTGGTTTTATTGTTCCGTGTCGACACGCAACGGCGCTCGGTTGCCTTAGGCTGCGTACACAGCGTTAAGTTAAGTGGTTAAGACCTATTAATTACCCAATTATGATGGTGTTCGTTGCCTAGAGAAGGGGGGATTTCAGTAGGACATAAAACGGTGGTAAATATTTTTTAACCGTTAAGGCGAGTAGGCATAATTATTGGTATTATTCTTATGCGCTTTACTCATTAATGTGACTGATGAAGCAACAAGCGTATGCACTATATTGAAATAAGAAATTTATCACGTGACAATCTTGAAATAAGTAACTTAAAGCCTAGCCTGTAATTCACACACCAACATACTCTAAATATTGATTCTTAACTTAAAAGACTTCTAAAAAGAAACCTCTGACTTGTATCTCAAAGAGATGCCATACCAAAGATATCGTCCTCCAAGAAAGACATGACTTTGAAACCAAAACTATCGCAAAATGGTGCAATGTGTTTAAAAGAATGGATATTAACCAAACCCAAGGAAAGTCCAGCGATTGTTTTACCTCCTAAACCAAAAAGCCTCCGGAGGAACCTACCTCATATCGACCACTGTACATACTTGTACGAAATTTTCATCGAGCGAATGAAAGCACAGTAAAAATATTGCCCGTTGATTGCAACCTGGATGTGTAGAATGGCTTCAACTCCGCAAAGGGCAAAAGGCAAACATAATCAAGGGGCTCTAAACCTAATCCTCAATATTTTGTGCGAAAACCAACATGCAGATTATTTTGGAAAAACAAGCACGTATGTTTTATTACTGGTGAATGACCTCAAGATTCTATACCTTTCGAGTGAATACCGCAAGGCTCGTTTTAAGCGCCCTTCTATGGTGCCAAATCTATGACGAGGTGCTAAGGAAATACCATCAAAAGTCGTTAAATTAATTGGATACGCAGAGGATCTTTTGTGGTGACAACGGATGAAAAAAAATACCTGTTATACAATTCTTAAAAACTTCCGGAGGTAATGCAGCGCTGCCAGCGCGAGTATTCTCGGAATAGCCTTGAAGGCACGGTTTGCCGCTAATGTTTATCCTCAATGAGTTTAGAACTGGCTGAGCAAAAGGAAGAAGGTTCTCAGAAGTACTGAAAAGTGGAGAAAGTACAAGTTTTTCCGGAAAAAGATAGGACGAGTCGATTGGAAAAAAATTGGTTAGGTAGCTGGCCACAAAAAAGGTAAGCCGGGGCGTTGTCGTGGTACAACTTCCAATTGGGCTGCGATGTCTTGTCGGACCATTGACCCTTCGTTTGAGTCTTTTAAGGACTTCCACGTTAAACTTGGCATTGACGGTTTGTCCAGGAGGAACAAATTCATGGCGTCTTCGAATTCCACAAAAAATTTAAATGCGTACCACTGCTCTAACGAACGCTGCATCTGGAAATGTTTGACCTGACTCTCTAGGTGCTCGGGGACAACTGAATGCCCTCTATCCGAATCCAGTCGATGCGAGCACGCTCCGAAGTGCAGTCGAGGCAGAAGAAAATCAGTCCTATTATTTTCCGGACAAACCGTGTATATCTCTCACCATTGGGGAGTGTGTAATTATTCACAGCCAGAACTAAAATGTCTGGGAGTAATAATAGACTCAAGCTCACATTTTAGGATCACCATAATACACTGCAGGTAAAACGAATAAAATTCTAAACGCCTTATCAAGAATGATGGCAAATAATGGCTGCGCGTGTGGACAGCCGCCGATTTTACTCACAAAGGTAATGATATCGACTTTATTATATGCGGCTCCAATATGGATCGAAACGCTAAGCAAACAAAATGCGCAAGCTGTCGGCACTAAGAGCTATCAGTACCTTTAGAAGAAAATCAAACAATGCTGCTGAAGTAATAGCCAATATGATGCCCATTGACATCCAGAGTGACGAAAACGAGTGGGTATTCAAGTTATCAGAACTGTCTATAGGAAAGAATTTAGAGTCAAAAGCTTAATATGGCAGATGCGTAACCTCACTGGAAGGACTGTGGACGCACAGACTGATACCAGACATCCATTCGTGGATAACACAGACGACATGCGCACCAGAATTTCAATTAACCGAAATACTAATTGGACATTGGTAATTTAGAAGCTACAGATTTTAACAGGACATTAGTCCGAATTTTCTGACATATTCAGAGTACTTTGTAAACTCTGAGCATGTTTTCTTTTGTTGACCTCGCTTTTAGGGTACAAAGTGAAAACTTAAAACTACAGACGTGATAGTTTTACAGTGAAAATTTTGTCAATGTCAGTCTACTAAGAACTGAAAAGCTGTCACCAAAGCGGCAGTCACAATCCTGACAAAACTGAGACACCCCCCCGAAGTAATACTTAACCAGATGGTTCCGTGGGAAAGTCCTGGAGTTAAGAGTTGGTTAGGTTTAGCGGGATTGAAGTTCCGCTCGTAATGTTTTAAAGTATTTCGAAAAAGATCTCTTCATAATTGGTTTTTATACAGTTCAGATTTTAAACGAAAGAAACAAGAGACCGAGAATCTAAGATAGCAAGTTGGAAGTATTTTAGTGCCTTGCTGTACTGGATTCTTAAAAGTATATTATCGTAGCAAAACTGTTCTCTGAAGACATAAATTTTGCATCATGAGTTCTTGCCACAGGGAAGAATTCCGGTCAATAACGAATATTACCTCAAGTTATGCGCAATTTGCGCGAAGCAATCCGCCAGAAACGCCCGGATTTGTAGAAGAACAAAAATTGGCTTTTGCACCACGATAACGCCCCTACTCACACATCGTTGCTTGTGCGCGACTTTTTGGCCAAAACACAAGACACTAATGGTGCCGCTGCCACCGTATTCCCCAGATCGGGCCCCCTGTCAGCACTTTTCTTATTCCCTAAACTGAAGAGGGCCCATGAAAGGACGACGTACGCTTCTCTTGACGAGATAAAAACTTGGCATCGAAGAGGAGCTGAAGAAGATAAAAAAAAATGATATTTTGAAGTGCTTCGAAGAACGGAAAACCGTTGGCACAAGTGTCTCTGAGGATTACTTTGAAAGGGACAAAATAGATATTCGTATTCATGAATACATAAATAATTTTTGAAAAAACACAAAATTCGGGATACTTTTGAACATACCTCGTATATCTAAATATTCATGCTTCGTCTAACTTAAGAAAATCCCCTGCTTCTATTGCTCAAGATTACAACGAAGATATCGATTCCGTGATCTTTCTCATACGTCTTCTCAAGTCTAATTTTGAGTAAATGTATCTTCTCATTGACTCAAACTTCATATCAATACAGTTCAAGCCTTGGATAATATTATATGCTAAATTTCGCGAAAGATATGTACCTTGTCAAATAAAAGAGTTTTTATGCAGATCGGACAATGAGCAGTTTTCGAGGTAAAAATAACTAATGTTTTCAACTGCTCAGGGTTATTTTAGGTTAGGTTAATGCATTGATCGATCAACAGGCGAGGGATCACGTTTGGATTGTTATGTATCGTCCTTTCTAAAGCCATAGGGAAAGCTCTTGCAGTTGGATGTCAGCTCTATAGCTGTTTGTTTCGGCAAAAATGAAAAAAAGGTGTTTTTGCTTTGAGCTGGCGAAAGCGGGACATTCAAGGAGAAAGTTTTTATCTTCTACCAAACATCTATCAGACGGTTCAGTAAGATATTCAATTTTACTGCATGAATTCCGATCAGACTTTACTACCAACGAAGAACACTTCTTACGATTTATCCTGTTGACCAACGCTTTACTGAGATTGTCTGAATCCCGACATTCCAAGAGTAAAAAAGAAGCCAAGAGTGCTCCTACCAGTTCGCCTTTTGACTTATTGAGACTAAAAACTCGAGCATTCCAGTTTCCTGCAATACCATTATAATCAAAATCACTTGATGCTAGAAATAAGAGTTTTACTAAGTCCAAGTCCTTAAATGTAGCTTTGAGACAAAAGTCTAAAAGATGCTCAGTTCTTATATCGCTGGCCTAATATCTTAGTCGTACTTGTACATTGGTGGGTGAATATTCCACCCCAGGGTATAAAAGCTTTTAACTCTTCGTCAAAATATTCTATCTAACTTGAGTCTTGCGGAGAGGTAGAGCGCACATCTCAAATTATACGGTGAACCGAGCTAACCTTAATTTGTAATAATGCCTTTATAAGAGATTGTACGTATGGACACATGCGAGTATCAAATTATCGAAATAAAATTACGAGAAGTACCAGAAGTAAAGTAAGACGGGTAGGTCCATTCTAAAACGTTATCAATTTAGAACCAAGCCAAGAATTTACCGCGGTAAAAAAATGTAGAGCCAACATTTGCAAACAACGAGTAATAACTTGACTTCGGAAAGATCGCAAGAAAATTTTGTCTGAGGATGTTAGGCCTTCTGTCTGAGACCATCAGCTCTCACTAGCGGGACTAATAAGGAATATATAAAAAATTTTATGAATTTCATTCAATAGTACAAAAGCGACTACACCGAATGATTTTCCAATCAAATTCTTCAAATTTTCAAAAACAACAGATGTTCACTTCTCAAGTCTTCGAAAAAGTCTAATTTTCTAAATATTTGTATTCTCAGAATAAAGAAAAATTCCCTTTTTTATATGGATATCTATTTAATAGGCCACATTGTGTTTTGACGTTGTATAAAACTGAAGTAATAATATAAGGTAAATGAGAAGAAAGGAATTGGGTACTAAGTACGTTAAAAAAATATATTTATAACAACTTTTATAATAACACTTTAATGAATGCATTGTTCACTAGATCCGGTGCCTCGAAAAGGTTGTTAGAATAGAAATATTGAATTTAGAACAGCCTACCAACTATTTAACCAGGAAAGCTGGCGTACTACCTCCAGATATTTAGTCATAAAGAACACAAATATATTAGATAAGGCACAGGGACAAGACAAAACTAAAAAGTAAGGCAAATGGTATTCTGTAAAAATTACCGCTCGTCTTTTTAGAAATGTCCAACACTATCTGTTCTCTCAGTCTAAAAATATTTCCGCTAAAATAATATAACCTTTTAATAACTAATCAGTGTATTTATGTTCTAAGCTTGATATTTATAATCGCTATATATGTAGGTATGTATCTTAGATAACCAAAAATTAGCACCAAAACCAATACTTAAATTCAAGAGCAATAAATTAAGAAAGCGCCAGCCGCCGCACTGCCGTTCTTCAACTGAGTATTTGCCACAATTTATAGAGACATCGAAGCAGCTTGATTACATTCGATTAATAACACCGCTGCGCAGTATATCGTATAATCGGTTATGAGCTCATAAAGTCAGCGCACATACACTCACACTACAAAAAACCAAACGCGATTTAATGACTCTTATCAAATGATTCCACCATAAGCGATTACATACATATATGTATGTAAATGTATATGGAGATTAATGGTATGGGTGTATAAATACATAGCTATAGACACACATATTTTCCACTCTTGTATCGAAGTATATTCAAACCATAAATCTTGTACCATGAAAATGAGTTGCCAAAAAGTTTGTTTCTCTTCGTCGCAGCGATTTAAGGGAACCCCTTTAATGTTTGCTGGTAAATTGTGTGCGCTTAATGAAGTGTTTATACAATATGTTTTGGCTGCAAATATCGAATGTAAGGCATATTGTACTAAGTAAGGCTGAATATAGGAGTATATTACTATATATAATAGTAGTACAGGTATCCCTCGAATAACACGGAACAATTAACCGTGGGTTTTTTAGTTAATATTAAACCGGAACCAATTTAACCGTGTATTCGAAATCGTGTTATTTGAAATTTAAAAGGTAAAACTTTATAAACGTAATAATTTTTAAATTACATATGTTCAACCACTGTCACTCTCCAAAGATTGATTTGTTTTTCCTTGAAGAGGTAGAGGATCCTTAAATTTCAATTTTAAAAGCTGGAATTTTCGCGGCTTATTTCGTGTAATTCGAACCCCGTGTTATTCGAGGTTGTCGCAATTTTTAACCGTGCTATTCGAGATTTCGTGCAACTCAAGTTTTACCGTGCTATTCGAGGGATACCTGTATTTAGGAATTGGGTTTTGTTAGTTAATATTGCAACCATAAGGCAAAATAGGATTCTTAGTTAAATTTAGGTTCAACTATCATAGCCGTTTTTGTCATCAGGAGCCACCTCATATGCACGTTCCTTCACCTTTTTACAATAATATCAGTCGAATCTTATTTGTCTCAGTCATCCATTTTTATACCCTTGCGACTATACCAACGCCCCTACTCGTATTACGTATGTAAATGTTCATAATTTGTGTAGAAGTTTAGGAAAGTGAGTAAAGTTCTCCAAGCGCTATTCAATTGGAAGTGGAAAGAAACGATTATTTTACATGTGGCTCAAGCAGATCTCGACTTCCGATCTTAGACCAAGTATCCTCTAGATAGCCAAAAAGCAACCGTTTAAAGGCGAGTTAAAGTGAGCAGATGAATCATCCCTCCCTAAGATTGTGTGCTGGGTTTGGGCCACGTCAAATGAAAGGAAACAACAGCTTTGGATGAAAGACCCCCTTTTGATGACAACCAATGCAAATGCTTTAAGGATTACGATTTAAAAGCATCCCTTAATAGGGAAGGTGCCGCTGCTCAGCTGGTTGATGTCGTTGTAAAATTAAAGACTGACATTATCGTCCAAAAGTGCGATGGACGGTACTAGGACTAAGGCGAGTAGGTCCTTGTGGCATTTACTATAGCGGCCATATAAAGGAGCGTGATGTGGGGTTCATGGTGGGAGATAGACTCTGTCGCCGAGACCCCGGTAGATGAATGACTGTCCACATCCAAAGGCAAAACTTTTCAGCCGCTGTCTGCCAAAAAATAATGGATAATTTTTGTCTTCGACTTGAGAGAAGAATCCGAGCGTTTTCCGGCGATCAACTATTTCAATTTAATGAGTTATTTTCGTTCCTTCCCTTCTATTCTCACTAAATACAGAGCATTACTTTTGCGTTATGAATATGCGGCTTTGCCGTTGATTTGGCTGGTTGGCCAGATTTAAATTTGTCGTAACGGATTCATTTTTCTTCACAAGTTACAAACCGCTGGAAAAATAACACCTTTTTAGTGGCGTTCAAGCAGCATTTCTAAAAACATATATACATACTAATGTGACCCGCCCAAGTTTTACTGTGGCCCGTTACATAGGTAGTACTACTAATACCATCTATATGATTTCTATTAGTTAGATTATAAATATTATTTAAGGAATAATCGCATTTTTGGTGAAGCAATTTGTCCGTTAGTTTACAAAAAAAAATGAATCATAAAGAATTTCGTGCGTTAAGAAAGAATTGTTTTTGGGGGTAAAAATACTATTGAATTTGGGCTGTGCATCAGTGAAATCAATCGAGTTCCAATCGATTGTCAGCCTAGTAGGAACTGCTTAATATTTAAGAGACGGTTCTCAAGCGTGAAAAGACAAAACAAAATCGGCTGGCAAGGTTATGGCATCAGTCTTTTGGGATGACCGCGTATATTAATTCATCGAATGCGGATAAATGAGCCAGTTTTAATTCATTGCATTGTGTGTTTGATTGCAGTTCTATTCTACCATTCTTGCTAAATATTAATTTTAATATTTTTCAGGAAGATCAGTTTGAAATTGTACGCATATATGTATTCATCGTTCCCGTGTAAATATTGCATTGCTCTGTGCAATGCTTCGAAATTTAGATTTCGCCTGTATATCTCAAATTTTGGCGTTTTTAATAGGAACACTTTCAGTAAAGCCACTATTTTTTTAATGCCAGACCTTTTGCAATTGTAAATTGCTGTCAAGATAACCCTCCAATAGTTGAAGTAGCATATGAATACTGCGATGGTAGCGCATCCATCGGTTTCAAAACATTTAAAATTAGCAATTATTACAAATGAAAATTTATTTAAAAAACATTTTCCAGTGGACCAAATTGTAAATCTAAACCATTACTCGAATCTCCTTGAACATACACACAAAATTTCATCAAAATCGGCTAGTCCGTTAGGAGCAGTTCAAATGCAAACACACGGTCAGAAGATTTATATATATAAAGATATGTCTTTCAATAGTTCTTAATTCAATTCACATGACATCCAATTATCTTGCTTTTGGATGTATACGGCTGCTTTTAAACGCTGTTTGAGTACTTCCAAAGGTCTTGTGAGAAGAGTCTCGTATTTAGCAAAAATCTTCAATGTGAGAGTGCTTTCAATTTCTCATCCTAAAATTCCTTGGCCCCTCACGATAAAAAATATACATACTACAAACTAGGTTGAATTCCGCTTTGATATAGTGAGCGCGCACTTGACTAATTCCAGAATCAGACTGATTCAGTTCACACGAATATAAGCAGCGGACTGTAGCTTATGTAGTTTCTAGATCCTAAATTGTTTAAAGCTTTCTGAGAGAAAGAATGATCCGAGAGTCATGTCGGTGCAATGGAAACGCGGCTATCTAAAATATTTACCATAAGCTTCATTTACTTTCGAACTTAAAATCATTTAAATATGCCATATATTTATTCTCACTCTAATTTAAGCCGTTGAAACTCCTAGCTGTTGGTGGATACAAGTAATCAGACTAAATGCCACAAGTATAAACAACATCTACAATTATTAAATGAATTTCAGAGCTAATTTTAGTAATTTAATTAAAACAGGAAGCTCGTTGTGCTCCCGGAGCTTTATCCAGCAATCCACTTTTTCAATTTTCTGAAGGTATGACCTTAAGGATATAATATCACTAAGTTCTGTTTTGCATAAAGATAGAAGCCTTTGGTCTGTCCACCATTAACACTAAAGGTAAGCTAGTGTTCCAAAATTTAAGTGCAGTATAGAGGAATTGTGCTCGCAATTAGTTACGAGTTAACTGCCGAAAGTCTAGTTATTGCCGGCTTGCATAACCCAATGCAGTGAGTCTTATTTATGATTTTACTAGTTAGAGCAGAAGCCCATGGCGCCTTCGGTTATGCCAACAATCCGTCTGAAAGAATGAACTGTAGTCATTTAATTTGAATCGTTCTTCTGCATATGCATTACTACAGACGAAGCCTGCTCCTGTTCCGGGACCTGACACTTTTCTAAAGCAAATACACAAAATGGGGTCGTAAATCCCACTTTAGTGTGCCTTCTCCAGCTAGTTTTTGTCTAGGATAACTTCGAGATATTTGGCAAAGCTCGAGAATACAGTAGTAAAGAACCTCGAAGTGAGTCAAAAAATTAGATTACTTTGAATTTAACATCTTCTTTAATATCTTCATTATAAACCACATTCTAAGTCTGCCTTACATTTTGTACGCAAATCAGAAATCGATTTTATGTGCATGAAACCAAGAAACTCAGCACTCCAACAACACCACCATCCCCTGAAACGGCTTCAAACAACTATAGGGCAACTAATCAAGAGTAAATGCGCAATCAACCACAACTTTTGGCCTTTTTTGTTTTCGATAGACCATCTCAACAACCTTGGCACTTACCGCCAGCAGACACGCACGGTTTTAAGCCCACACACTCACACACGTGGGAGCGCTCTTAACGCTAAGTACAACACATACTCGATACAGATTTCGAAACTCATCGCGAGTTCGAGTGGGGGTGGAAAAAAGTTGCTAAGCTCAATCGGAAATGAAGCAATCAAATCATGCCCGCATCGACAGACACACACACACAAACAAACCTCACCTTACTTGCAGATGTGAGCATTTGAAAAGGCCTAGTGAAGCCATACATGTACACATGCATGTGTGTGTATATGTTTGCATTAAAAGTATGAGTTTGCGAAATTTAGAAATCTCTGCATGACTGCATATGTGTATATTAATGCACACACACACACACACCCACACACGCGCAGATTATTGAAACTTTATGAAAGTGATTTATACTTGTCCGCTGCGCCGCCTGGGCCCGCCGTGCACCGCACATCAAGCGCCGAATAACGGCAGAAAGTAGAATGCAAAAAATAAATGAAGAGAAGTGGTGAAAAATCGCAAAATTTTTAATGGCGCACTCCAATCGAGACACTCGAGCACAATCAAGTGCTGCCAAACGACTGCTAACGGGAGAGTACGAGCGTGAGCGGCGGACGCGTTGCCGAGCATTAAACCTTTCAGGCACTTGTAGGCAAATGGGTTTTTATGATTTTAGAAATAAATCCCTTCGAATGCAATTAAAATTAGGTTATTCACTGTTTGTTTGTGTTGTTGTTCAACTTGTTGTTCGCAGTTGTTGGGCAATTGTTAGCGAGCTCGAGGCGTTAATTGGAAATTTAATGAGAGTTTGCATTACTTTAAAGTGACTTTTGAAAAATTGTTGACAATATGTGCTAGCAGATTGATTAGTAGGCAAATAATTTATGCGAGCAATAAATATTTTAAAACAATACTTGGAAAAAACGCAAAATTTATTTCGAGCACCGTTTTTTATTGCTATTTGTTATTGCTGTTTTGTTATGCCATTTCATGAACTCATTCAAACTTACACCTGGTAAACTTATATGACAAATTGCAACCGTTTATCATACTCCTATTAAAAGGCTTTTGCAAACTTCGTATATTTTTACTTCGACTTTTATTGTTGTAACAACAGTAAGAGCCACACTTTAATTTAAACAACATCGACAGTAAAAAAAAAAATTTTTTCGGCAAAATTCGACGACAAGTATAAGATTGACCAGGAACTTAACTTTCATCATCAAATGGTTTTGAACTATTTAAAAAAGGCTGGTTACAAAAAAAAAGCTCGATGTTTGGGTACAACATGAATTGTGTGTGAAAAATTTAGTGGACCGAATTAAAATCTGCGATTCTTTGCTGAAACGAAATGATATTGAACCATTTCTGAAGCGAATGGTAATAGGAGACGAAAAGTGGATCAAATACAACAATAATGCGCGTAAAAGAACGAGGTCAATGCGAGGTGAAGCTCAACAAATAGTCGCAAAGCTAGCATTGGTGGGATTGGAAAGGAATCATCCACTATAAGCTGCTCCAGCCTGGTCGAACGATTGATTCTACATTTTACTGTCAACAACTGATGAGATTGAAGCAAGCAAGATCGACAGAAAGGGCTTCGTCTTCCATGAGGACAACGCAAGACCACACACATCTTTGATGACTCGACAAAAACTGAGAGAGCTTAGCAGAGAAGTTTTGATCCACCATATAGCCCTGACCTTGAACCATCAGACTACCATTTGTTTCGGTAATAGAATAAAATTGGCTTCAAGAGAAGCCTGTGAAAATTACTTGCCGCAGTTTTTCGCCGAGAAATCAGAAAATTACGAGTACGATAATGTAAATAGGCATATTTATCAACGAATTGCTGTTTTGTTTCAGGCGGGCTCATACGCATAGACCCATGATTCGTAACCTGTGACGATCTTATAAACGTCTTTTGAAGCACCGCGATCGTATTTTTTCAGCATTTCTTTACACCAATCCACACGAGCCTTTTTTGAGCGATTGTCAAATTGTGCGGGATTCAACGAGAACAAACCTTTTTTACGGCCAGGTGTTCATGCAATATCGAATGTATGCTGATGGGAGAAATGCATAGGCATGCCTCTATCTGAAGGCATGTTACATGACGGTCTTGCATTATCAGTTCAAGTACGGCATCGATGTTTTCTGGCACAACGGCTGTTTTTGGACGACCTTCACGGAATTCGTCTTTGAGCGAGCGTCGGCCACGATTGAATTCATTGTACCAGTTTTTCACAGTGCTATAGGATGGTGCTTCGTAGCCATACAAAGAGTTTAGTTCATCGATGCACTCTTGTCGTGATAATCCACGTCGAAAGTTGTGAAAAATGATCGCACGAAAATGCTCACGAGTTAATTCCATTTTTTGGCCGAGATGAATTTTTTAATTCCCTGTAAATAAAACAATTCACGATTAAATGACAAAACGTTCTGAGTGATGTTATGCTAAAAAATGTCAAACTTTCCAATGGAAAAGTCAGATTGCACCTGGCAACACTTAGTGTTGCCTAGTCCAGAAATATATATAGCCGCCTACGTATTACACTGATGGAATAATGTCTCTAGCGGAAAAATGGCAAAAAGTGGTCGACCAAATGGTACATTTGTATTTGGTTCACTTAAGTTCATTATAAATATAAAAAATAAGTTGAAGTTTGATTAAAAATACGAAAAGACTTTTTTGACTACCCAATATAAATGAACAAGATGACGAGATGAGTTTAAGTCCGGGTAATTGTCTATCTGTCCGTCCGCCCATCCATGCAAGCTATAACCTGAGTAAAAATTAAGATATCTTGATGAAACTTTGTACACATGTCATTTGGAAAATAACGGAGTTCGTAGATGGGCGTAAACAGACCACTGCCATGCCCACTAAACGCCATTAACCGAAAGTTTTATACGTTAACTAAGCACTAGAATAAGATATGGAACTTCAATTTGATACCGGGGACCGCGCCCTCTAACGAGCTTAATATACATATCTCTTAAGCCACTTAAGCTTGAATAACCAAATTTGCTGAGTAGAAATCTTATAAGAACTTCTCCCGATAGTGGATGGATAAAATAATTGGAACCAATAGATGACTTTTTACCGAAAATATCGCTCAATGTGTGAGATATATAATTCGCAGAGAATCCTTTCTTGTTTCAGAAACGAGTCGAATCAGAAGAATCTTTAGCCTCCAGATACCTAAAATAAAGATTTTTGAACTTTCAGGTGACTTTATACCGCATATATCGACCAATATGAGAGCTATCTCATAACAGTGTATCTTATATAACTAATATCATGACTTTCGAACATCCGGCTAACTTTTATCACATTCTTTTGAAACCTAAGGACAATAGCCGGTGGAGGCCGAATTTGGAGAATGCGATGTATGCGGAAGCAATTCGAAGCCACATTGTTGGATTTTTATCATCGTTTTCACTGATTTGTCACACGATGCATTGGCTTGTTAATACAGCACTCTTTTTTCAGCGATTCCGTCCTTTAAATGGTCCAAAAATGATATGTGATAGTCGCTATTGATGGTCTTTTCTTTTTCAGGCTAGTCAATAAACACCTTGCCAGCCGATTGTTGCGATTTTCCACGTTTTGGAACGGTGTGATCGTGGGCACTTTACTCTGATGGCTGTCGATTCATTTAATATCTTTAGAGTTCCTACTATCTCAAACAACTTCACTTTACGGTCATCTAAAATTATTTTGTGGACTTTTCGGATATTTTCGTCGGTAACAACCTCTTTTTGGCGTCCACTGCTTTCACCGTCTACGGTGCTCACTTCACCACGTCTAAACTTGGCAAACCAACACTCAACCATAAAGGGTAGTGTACAGAAACGCGTCATCGACTCAAGTTCTTGATTCAACTGTATTTTTTCCCTCAACCCTTCGTCGCATGATATATTTTCATTGAGAATAAAAACAATTTCTTGGCCAGTATATATTTCGAAGTTTACAACTTATATCTGGATATAATTACTATATCCAGATATCAGAAAACTGCAAAAATCACTATTTTCTTGATTTACTCATACGCGAACTTTTTCTTTCAACCCAACTCACTGAAAAAATAGAGTGATGAGTAAAAATCAACTAATTTTGCCGTACACATCATTCCGAGGATCTTGAGTCTTCGGTTCAAAATTTCTCACTCAATTCAACTCACTGAACAAAAGTCAGCGTTCAATAAAATGAGCATGTGTTGACGAAAGCATCATTCGGTTCAATTTGAGTTGATCGATTATGAGTAAACTATTAGCAACAAGACGACACGATGTGAGCGTTACGACTGCATGTACAGTAACAATTTCTATGCAAGCCCCATGCGTTCCACGAACCGCAGCTTGTTGTTGTAGCTTGTTTTTGTTTTCGTTCTTCTCACATTTCATGTGTGCAGAAAAAGTGCCGCTTGCTGCGCGCATGAGTAAAATCATACGAGTTGATTTTTGCGAGTTGAGTGTTGTTCTTGTTCAAAACATTGATTGTTAAATCAAATGAGCAAGGGTTCGAAATCATTATATTGAACACGAGCCGAACAAACTCGGAGTGAAACAAAAAATCGCACACACCCGAGTGAATTTAAAATCAACATGGAAAATGTGAACGCATGCAAGTTTGATCGGCTGATCCGAACAGTGTGATTATTCGGCTGTTGAGCGCGTACGAATGTTTTTCATTCAGCCGATGCCGTTCTCTGGTGTGCACCATATGTAAATATGTATTGTATTTTTATTGTATACTCCAAATACCAAAGCTGGGGTCTTGTACAATTGCTTAGGTTCATTGTGTGTGTTAAGTGCAGCGAAAGCATTTTATCAGCTACTGCTTGTGTGCATTAGTATTTGTTGTATGTATGTTTTGTATTGCCATGCATAAGTATACAACTCTCTTATGAGTATGTGTGTATTTTATTTTTATAAGCACAAAGTGCTCGATTTTAATTCGACTCCATCAATATCGAGTTACAAATGGCACATCTCAGACATGTCTTCATATTACAAATTTATTCAACAATTTTTAATGTTATTTCTTACATTTTCTATTATTTAGTTCTGGTTTCGTAACAATCTATTTACAGTTCCACACTACACAAACGTCCCGCAGAGCTTGGTAAGTTCTATATTATTTTGAAGATATTACTGGAGATATGGGCTCAAAAAAGTATAGCTAACCATGGATTTCAGCATCAAAGCGAGTTTAAACTGAAACTAACCTTTTTTTTAATTGGGTGCTGGAAAATATATATTTTGCCCTTAGTAATTTGCGGTGCCAAAAAACATACTTTTAGTGCTGAGTTTTTATGTGCTTATAATTATTTCCAGCTTGCGAGAAAACACATGACTTGCGATCAGCTGGAATACACAATAATACTATACCTTTTATAATTCATTTTTTTGCCGATGCTGGAGATAGGATAAATTGTGATGGCGTTTTGATCGAGAAACGTTTTGTGTTAATTAAAGAAAGCTATTATATTAAGCAACATAAAATACTCGAATTTTCGTTCTCTGATAAGGTAGTATCCAAGAAAATAAAGGTAATTAAAAAAAATATTTAAAGAATTGTCGTTGAGCTCAACTTAATCTTTTCAGAAAGTACATACCGTACCACAGTATCGGCTTAATTCTATTATTTTGGTTGAACTGGATTGTGATGTGGATTACAATTACTGGTTGTATCCTACTTGTTTACACACTTCAGAATTGAATCCGAAAAGTGGTAAATTTACATTTAAAGCTTTGTTTTTACTTCTTAAAATTATAACAAAATATGTAGCCTTACCGCCCGATAGCATCATAGTCACTAAACTAATCTGTTTAACTACAAAAAGGACAACGTCGGTCGGTGATTAGATTATTATCACACTCATTTAAGGAAATGAAACCAAATTACAAAGATCCTTCGGACGGTAATTCGGTAATTGCTATTCGAACTTCTTCATCGGCAAGGGAACGTCTGCTACATCGTCATCGATTGGGGAATCCGATTCGCGATTTCCTCGGTTTATGCTTTCACTGCCTTTAAGCAGGCTAGAAAAGTGTTCCCTTGATAATTTTAGTATGCTGTGAGCATAAATCACTACAAGACTCGTTCCAAAGTAAACAGGACTTTTTGAATCTAGCGCCCCCTGGTGGCGCCATCTATATTGCTACTGGTGCGTTAGAATGCTGTCGTTTCTATCGCTATCGATTGTCCAGGGACATTTCATTGATTGGAAGTGAAGTTACTCCATTTGAAGTGTCAGTATGTTTCTGTTATTGGTGCGAAAATGAGCTTCGAACAAAGAGCAAACATTAAATTTTGTTTTAAAATTGGTAAAACTTTTACCTAAACGTTTCAGTTGATGAAACAAGTTTACGGAGATGATTGCCAATCCCGTAGCAGAGTGCACGAGTGGTTTTAACGTTTTCAATGTAATCGTGAGGACTACAATCACGATCAACATGTGGGCCAATCAAAATCCGTGATCACCGGAAATTCCATCGAAACTGTGCGTGAATTCATCAACAATCAGCCGAAATCATCATTGAAATTCATGGAAATGGAAATGAACATCTCCAAAACATCGATTTATCGCAATTTGACCGAACATTTGACTGACGACCAAAAATTGCTCAGAATTCAACATTCGAAGGACAATTATTTGACCAAAAATCACATTTTAACCATTAACCACTCCCCGTATTCACTTGATATGGCACCGTGCGACTTCTTCTTTTTCGGAAAAATGCATTTGCCCATGAAAAAAAGCGCTATGCAGACCTAGAGGCCATTCAAAAGGCTTGCACCGGCATACTGGCGACCATACCGGCCAACGAGCTAAAACACTCGTTCGACATGCTTTTGGACCGTGCAAAAAGCTGTATTGAAGCAGAAGGAGACTATTTTGAATAAAATAAATTGATTTTGCCGAAAAACCTATTTGTTGTGTTTTTTCTTTAAGTCCAGTTTACTTTTGAACGCGCCTTGTAGATCCTGGGCGTTGTACAAGAGTATGCTCCTGTCTTGAAACCTTCCATTAGTCGCCGCATCTTTTCGTAGAATTTTCGAGCATTACCCGCGTCGACCAGCTTGTCAAGCTCTTCATACTAACGCATTTCGGCCTCTCTCTTTTTTCTCTGCAAATGCGTCTCGCTTTCCTTTGAAGCTCTGGGTATCTATCCCATCCCTCACGTGTTATTATCGATTGTAACGTTGCGAGGTAGGCAGTCTGCTTTCTATCCAATGCGACGCGGCACGCATCATCGTACCAGCTGTTCTTTTGCCTTTTTCGAAAACCTATGGTTTCAAATGTTAGGACCTCGGAACGTAAGCACGTCTAAAACATTAGAGCCGAGTCTTCCGTCCATTACAGCATAATCGATCAGGAGACAGCCAGGTAGCTTGATGAGTTTTCATATGCTTGAATCTAGAACTGCAGATAACCATATTTCGGGTCCTGGTGAAGTCGATCAGCCTCAGCCCATTTGGGGACATTTCATCGTGGAGGCTGAATTTACCGACCGTTGTGCCAAAGATACCTTCTTTGCCCACCCTGGCGTTAAAGTCGCACTGACCGCTCATAGAATTCATATTTAGTCAACGAAAACCATTAATGTAGTATTTATATGGGAGTTGGGGTAGTATCGACCCGATTTTATCTATTGACTATTATCAGGCAAATACTAAAAATATGTACCCTGGTTTCATTAAGCAGTAATGCCCTGGATATGGGGTTAGCTGAATTATTCGCCCAATTGTATCTCTTTTAGGCACAAAGTCAAACACACATTATAAACAAAACATGTTCTATAATTTTCATTGAGATAACTCAAATATTGGCCGATATAAGCTGGAAGTTCAAAATTCTTTATATTAAGTATATGCGGGCATAGTGAAATATTGACTCAATCCATTTGTAATACACAGAATTACTATTGTCAGGAAAGGTTTCTGTCTGAATATCAATTGTATATCTCACTCATTCTCAGAACTTTCTCAACCCTACCTGAAGGGTCGTAGGCAATACCTTAGCGCTGGCAAGTACATACCCTTTTTATCAAATAATCGCGTAGCGGTGAATGTGGATGTCGAAACCATAGAGTTTATTCGCTCTGGTCAATTTCGCTAACAACGATTATAAAAAACTGTTTAAATTATATAAACTTGAGATTTCCGTTAAACATTTTAATAGTAAAAAGGATTTACAATTGAACTTTAGGTAAATAGACCGGGTATCGGAGGTGCGTTTCGAACGAACTACCGTGCGTATTAATTTGCTGCCGATGAGAAAAGGTTTCGTGATCATTTCATTCTTCAATTCTTATTATTCTATTTTTTTTCCTTTTTTCCAAGAATGAGGGGTGAGTTGGATGGTGTTATCGCGGTGATTGTGGTTGTGTGAGTCTTATGTGTGGTGTTCTCGTGAGTATGTCTGATGTGGATGTGTGTCAGTGTTGTGAGTTCGAGTTAATGTGGTAGGTTAGGTTGGTGTGTATGTCAAGAATGGAGGGGTGAGGCTCATTTAGCCAGTTAGAAATACAAAATCTGAGACGAATTCCTTGTTCCATATTTTTATTCATTAAGTAAAATTCGCAACGTACGACTGAGGTGTACTGAATTAAGCAGCTGCTGTAAACAAACTGGTTTACAGATCGCGCTCATTTTTGGCGTAGTAATTAAGAACAGTCTTAGCAAAATCTTTTTTTTTTTTTAATGTCATTTACCCGGAGTATTTAATTACAATTTCCGGGTGTCTTTTGTACAGTTGTTGCACAAAGTATATCTAATTTAAGGATTTCCACCACTCCTCTCGACTTTTCGAACAATGTGACTCGATAATGAAAATGGTAACAGTGGTGAAATGGTACAAAGCAAAGAAATCTAAATTAACTAAATGATTAAATAACTTTTTTTTAATCCAGCTTACCGATAAGAGACATATAAGCACCGGCTGTGTCTCTCTACTGATTATAGTTCTAGTACTCTCTTGCTTTCCACTTATCACCAAAATACTTTCACGCACAATATACATATAAATATTGTAGGTTTAATGACTAAATATAAAATATGCAGAAATTAAATCAGTTTTATTTGTGCCCTGTACACCAAACGACTGGTATATTTTTTCTGAAGAAGTCTTGAACAAGTAAAATCATTAAGAATAAAAAATATTTAATTGCACTTTCTTAAAGTTGTTGGTTGAGTGACGTATTGTTGTAATATCTGTGTTCACTGGCTGTCGAGGTGTAGTGCTTAGAGGTGCAAAGTGATTCTAAGTGGAAGTGAAGATTTAGTGAAATGAGCGCGTATTTTATAAGCAAGAATACATAATACTTGTACATATAATTATAAACGAGTATATGTTATAAATATAAAACGTCCAATATTTGACAATAGTGTAGAAGTCATAGTTGAGGGATTTCTGTTTCACTTGAACTTGCAGACCCGCGAAGTGATATTTTATTCTTCTAGATAGCATTTCAATAGACTCCAGACACAAAGTAGTTTCTAATAAAAAAGTCTGCATATTTTATAGCTGACTTTAAAATTTAAAACCATGCTATATACTATGTACATATGTCATAAATGAAAGAAGAACCATTGCATAAATTAGGTTAGGTTCGGTTATACTGGCCAGCTATCACGCCATACATAGACCTTAGTAGTGCCGGATTGAGATTCAGTTTAGTTTCCTAGATACTATCTCCTAGATACTTAAGACCATTTCTAGACAGAGCTGAATTGCATATATTAAAGTATATAGTTTATAATTTTCTTCTTTGCCAATTGACTTAAACTTATAGAATGGCGAATAAGATCATATTTAGTGGACTCATCGTCGCTCTGCTCCAAGTGGCGAGCGCAGAGGAAGCTAATCCCGAGCCCTATATGAATGATGCTCCTTTAACAATATACGTGGATGCCGGGAAGGAAATAGACCAATTTCTTAGCTTAGCGAAATCAATCGACGGAAAGCTAAGTGTTTTAGGGGATGCACTGGAAAGGTAAAAGGAACTGTAGAGTCAAACTCTTTCTCTTATATTGTACTGTATCTCAGATGTACCATTGAAATTTGTTAATGAAATTTTCAGTATTACTCAAAAGGTGTCTAAATTGGAAAGGAGAGAATTAAGAAACCAGCAGACAAGACGGTGATTAATATTTTACATAAACCTTAAATATGTCAACTTTTTCTATAAGATGTACTATTGAAATTCGTTGTTAATGAAATTTTTAGGATGTTGGTGGAAGTCAAAGCAACCGCGGAGAGGTAAATTATATTTTACTTTAAACTCAAAAATTACGAATTTTTTCTATAAGTTGTGATTTTTGTTAATAAAATTTTCAGGATGTCAGCGGAAGTCAAAGCAACCGAGGAACGGTGTACTCAAAAAGTATCTGAATTGGAAAGGAAATTAGAAGACTTAATAAACCCGCAGACAAAAAGGTAAATAATCAGCATTTTCATATATTTATATATAATTTATGATAAGTTGTATAAAACCTTATTTCAAAGGTTAGTGTAATTCAAATTTTAATCTGATTTTGTTAATTACATACATTCTCTAAATCTAATTTGTGTACTTCAAATACCAAAGCTTGGGTCTTTTACAATTGCTTAGGTTCACTGTGTGTCTTAAGTGCAGCGAAAGCATTTTATCAGCTACTGCTTGTGTGCATTAGTATTTGTTGTAGGTATGTTTTGTATTGCCATGCATAAGTATACAACTCTCTTTTGATATTTTTTTTTGTTGATATTTGTGTATTTTATTGAAGTTATACTTCTTGTGCGAGTTCGGAAAAGGTTGCGATAGATTCAGATTACGCAACCTTGCTCAATATGAATATAACGCAACCTTGTCTGCGAAGATGTTCGATCAGCAAGCGAAGCGGTTACAATCGGCGATTGTTTGTTCGTTTCTTTCGGCACAGCTCGGCTTTTCTACCAACAACACAATGTTGCCATGCTTATGCTGTTGTTGTTTTTGTAGAACAATGTTTCAATTTTTTGTTGGTGACATATTCACATGTGTGCGTTTGTATGCTTGTGCATTATTGAAGTTATACTCCTTTTTCTTTCGTTTGTCTTTCATTTCTGCGAATTCTCAACTATTTTGCGTATCTTTTGGTTGAAATACTCTGCGTTCGCCGTTGAAAAGTTAAGACTATACTTCTCAGGATCATTCTTCATTCCTTTCATTTCTTCAAAATAATTAATGACCTTTAGAAAAATGCATATTTGCATTTGTATGATCGTGAATACATATCGACGCGGATTTTTGCGAGAAGCACCAGAAAGTTGTGCAATTCATGATTTTTAGCTTTTGCCATCGTCGCGAAAAGACGACTTGTTGGCAAAGGCATGCTCGGGGAGATGTTACGGCGTCTGGTTTTATGAATGAAGCGAGATCGTTTGTAGAATTTGCGCCTGCGTTCATGAATGAAATCGTTTTTGTTGTAAAATTTACTACACTTGTTCTTCGCCAATTTGGCTGCCATATTGACTTGTGAACATAAATTTTTTGTTGGTGACATATTCATATGTGTACGCATATGTATGTTTGTATGCTTGTGCATTATTTGTTCGGCAATGTATGCAAATATATGTACATATAAGTATATATGAATGTATGACATGCAAGTCAATGCGCGCACATGTAATAAGTATATTGATAAGTGATGAAAATATGATTTCAATTTCTGAACGCGCACATGCGTATACATACACTCATATGAGCCTGTGCAGATACACAAGATAGGATAGAAGATGTATGCCTTTTAATATCGTATACTATACAAATAAATATTACATATACATAATAAACATATACATAATATTGCTGTGATAAATTTAATTAAAATGTGCCTCGGAAACTTCATTAAAAATCAACGTGTATCTAATTATGAAAACAAAATTAATGCTCATTATAAAACTATGCATCAGTTATCGCAACAACATGGCAGCAAATCGAATTTTAAGACAAAACACCAGCAACTTGTTTTGATGAGACTTAAACTCGGCCATACAAAACTAATGCACGGATATTTGCTGTCAAAAGAATCACCACCACTTTGCATGAACTGTAATGATACCCTGACCATGCAACACCTAATAAACTGTTACAATGATACATCGCAAAATATTGATTTGCATACCGCGATAGCAACACTGGACTACGAAAATATAAGAAAACATCTACCTCCTATACTATTAAGATTAATTTAGAATTGAAATATTCATATAAGACTTATAATATAAGTAAATTTTTATGTATGTATCTATACAAAATGGGACGAAGACCTAAGCAGCCAGTTTCCTTTTTTTACTAGTGTGTCTGCAAATTTATTTACAAGTCATATTAAAATAAATAAATAAATAAATAATTTCTATTAGTAAGAAAAATATTTATTCCTATATGTATACGATGTTGAAAGCAAAAAATTAAAAATTTATTCTGTCGAGATTTGAACCTGTGATAGCATTTTGACTTTCCAAGCGCTTACCACCAACACCACCATTGACACTTAGGTTGCGCTGACTTAAGTACGGTTTGGTTGTGCATGTGAGAAACATACGATGGTTCTAATAATTTTGTTTAAGTATAGAAATATGCTTTTGTAGAACATTTGCTTTCGCAAGCATACAGACAAATGTGCAAACGACATAATATGTATATGTATGTATGATTGTTTCGCGTTTTGCTTCTGAATATCACTAAGAAGTATAACTTCTTCCGCGCATAGGGACTCCACGCACCTCTTTTTTATATTATTTGTGATATGAATTTATTTCTGTGTGCTAATTTATTTAACTATTCAATGGGCATCGTCAATATGTTTGTAAGTTCTTTCGTATGCTCTGGGCAAAAACTAGTAAGACTTTTTAATTTAAATTTTGCATATAATTTTTCTAGGTTGGTATGAGTGTCAGTGGTATCTGTGCCAAATGTCAACACATCAAAATATTATAATTATTAGTGTTTATTATATGCTTCTCTTTCTGAAGTATATAAAGTGCATTCGGCTATTCTTACGATGGGTGAAATTATTCCACAAAGAAGTTCCATTAATTTTGTGTGCGAAACCAAATTTGTGGTGCCGAAACATTCACAATAATGGAAAAGGTCTTCGGTGATAATTATTTCTCGCGTGCAAGTGATTTTGATTGGCACAAATTATTCAAAGAGATACGGCCATCAACAGCAACATCAACTGACGATCAACACGTCAATAAAATAAAGGAATTTGTGCATGAGAATCGACGATTGACAATAAGAGATCTTACCGGCTCCATTTTGAAAGATCATTGGGCTTAAGAAAATTGAAAGTAGGATTGGTTGCAAATTCACTCAATTTTTTCGAAAAACAGCGTTGCGTTAACGTCTGTGAAACAATACTTTCCGGGATGTCATGAAACATATTATTATATTACTGGCGATGGGTCTTAAATCTACACCTATGACCTGAAAACATAAGATCAATCGAACGAAAATAAGGTGAAAACGGAAAAATCAGGTAAAAGTAGGTCAAAAATCTAAGCTATTTTGGCAGTTTTCTTCGATTATCGAGGTGTGATGCACTTCGAATTCCTTCCGACCGGCCAAACTGTCAACAAGAAATTCTATTTGAGCATCTTCTGCACGAAGCTATTCGTAAAGAGAAGCCGGATCTCCTGGTTTTTGCACCACGATAATGCACCATCGCATACGGCATTGATTCTTAGTGAGTTTTTCGCCAAATTTTCATTATCGGCCGTAGGCACCGTATTCGTCTGATTTAGCTCCGTGTGACTTCTGGCTAATCAGCAAACTCAAACGACCGCTCAGGGGAAACCGTTTTGAATCAATTGAAGAAACTAAACTGGAATCGCCACACGCACTGAAGGCTATTCCGGAAATTGACTCTAACAACTGTTCCAACGATTGGAAAAAAACGTTGGCACAATTGTGCTGGGGTTAAGGGGATAACTTTGAGGGAGACGACATAAATTATGAACTATTTTTTGCTCATTGTAGTACACTGTAATTTATGTGCTTTCTACGATAGTCGCATATTACAATTCTATTGCTTATCATTGCACATGATATTTAGTCATTGCTTTCGGTAGGCCCGCCATTTAATGCGATTCCATCAAATTTCAAATTTCAAATGGCACATCTCAGACATGTCTTTATATTACAAATTTATTCAATAATTTTTAATGTTATTTCTTACACTCTCTATAATTTAATTCTGGTTTCGTAACAATCTATTTACAGTTCAGCAGTTGCCACTCGTCCCAAACGTCGCGCAGAGCTTGGTAAGTTCCAAATTATTTTGAAGGTTCATCAGGAAGTAACTGTATTTGTACATTACTGGAGATACGGGCTCAAAACAGTTTAACAAACCAATTATGTTGGATTTCTGAAACTAATCTTTTTTTAATTGGGTGCTGGAAAAGATATATTTTGCCCTTAGTAATTTGCGGTGTCAAAAACTTTTAGTGCTGAGTTTTTATGTGCTTATAATTATTTCCAGCTTGCGAGAAAACACATGGCTTACGATCAGCTGGAATACGCAATAATACTATACCTTACATAATTAATTTTGTTGACGATTATGCAGATAGTAGAAATCGTGATGGCGTTTTGATCGAGAAACGTTTTGTGTTAATAATTGCAATGCGCTGGTCATTCTTACATTCCAATATCAAAAAACTCAAATTTTCGTTCTCAAATAGGATAGTATCCAAGAGAATAAAGGTAAATAATAAAAAATGTTTAAAGAATTCTCGTTAAACTCATTTAATCTTTTCAGAAAGTACATACCGTAGGAGAGTATTTCCTTGATTCTATTATTTTGGTTGAACTGGATAGTGATGTGGACTACAATAACTGGTTGTATCCTACTTGTTTATACACTTCAGAATTGAATCCGAAAAGTGGTAAATTTACATTTAAAGTTTTGTTTTTACTTCTTAAAATTATAACAAGATCATATGTAGGTCTCATAAATGATGGCAAAACAATTCAGATTGTGAAGGATTCTAAATGCTACATACCGTATTCTAAGAAGCTGTCCCCTTCTGAAATATGTGTATATGGCGGTTGCAGTTTTACTGATAACCTAGTATTCCTTGTAGAGGAGGAAACAACACCTCAGCTGTTTGGATTTGTACATTGCAATGACTATTTTGAATACCAAACGTTATATAAAGTGTTTCCTAACTTGGACTTTATAGAGAACATTGTCTGGCCGAAGAATGGAAACTGAATTTTGAATGTAGACAATAAATTTTTATGGTTTTACTCACCATATTTATAAACATGTAAATGTTATGAGTTATTATTGAAAGTGGATCACCATGGCGTATACGCAACTTCAGTTATTTCCGATAGCTAATTAAGACAATCGTTACTCTGTTGTTTTACTAGTTTTATTTAGTGATGCTAAGTCGATGGATCTTAATCAGAGCCATTGGTATACTTAATACTCAACGTGGATTCTACAAACGAGCTGTAATGATATCTCTGATGCGGTAGTTTGTCTCCATCGGTGATGTCGGAGTAGGTGTAGTCAAGACATTTGACAGTTAAGAGTTACTGCGTTATCCTTATGTTTTATTTAATTTATTTCACTTTGTATACAAACGACCCAATATGTAGCCATATCTGATAATCCAATCAGTTTGTTGACGGTGGGCTTTAATCTTTCACACATTACGCTCGATAGGACCTTATGTGCAATGTTGAGGAAGCTTATCGCATGGTAGGTTGGTCATGCTTTCGTCCAACCCGAACGGTGATACACGATTTCTACGAATTATAATCAGTAGAGAGACTCACCCGCTACTTGCATATATGTTTCTTCTTATCTCTAAGCCATAATCTATATATATATATAAAAGAAAGTTGTGTTAGTTACACCATTTCTAACTCAAGAACGCCTGAACCGATTTAGCCGAAAATTGGTGGGAGGTAGCTTAGAACCAGGGTAAGGACATAGGATAGTTTTTATCTCTTTATGTCAAAATTTAATACAACTCATAAATACAAAAAATATAATTCAAATCATAAGCATTTGTTCAAAATTCATGTTTGTAGGAATCATTTGAATACATGCGTACAATTTTTAACAGATTCTTCCTCAAAAATAATACAATTGCTATGTATTTGGAATAGTAGAAAAGAACTGCAACCAAATACGTAGTGAAATAGATTACAACTGGCTCAGTACTCAGTCGTTAACGTGGATCCCAAAAGACTGCTGTCATAACTTTTCCAGCCGACTTTTTCGTCTTTCCACTAAACGACTGGTATATTTTTTCTGAAGAAATCTTGAACAAATAAAATCATTAAGAATCAAAAATATTTAATTAGACTTTATTAAGGTTGTTGGTTGAGTCCTGTTTTGTAATAATATCTATGTTCACTGGCTGTCGGGGTGTAGTGCTTAGAGGTGCAAAAACAACTAACGAACCGACCGTTTGGAAACGACTTTGTAGTTAGACATTTTCTAAGTGGAAGTGAAGATTTAGTGAAACGAGCGCGTATTTTATAAGCAAGAAGACATAATACATCTAATTATAAACGAGTATATGTTATGACTAAAAAGCCTCCAATATTTGACAATAGTGTAGAAATCATAGTTGAGGGTTTTCTGCTTCACTTGAACTTAATAGCAGACCCACGAAGTGATATTTTAATCTTCTAGATAGCATTTCAATAGACTCCAGACACAAAGTACAGGGTAGGCCATTTAAAGTTGACCCATTTGTTTCTAAAAAAAAAAACAAAAGAAAACAATGTTTTTTGTTCATTTCAAAAATAATTTATTTTGGTCCAAGGGGATTTGTTTCAGCTAATATTTAAAAATTAGATCGCGTAAATGGGCACCTTTAGCTTTGACAGCTAAATGCACTCTTTTTTCGACATTTTCCATGACTTTGGCCAATGTTTCGGATGATATGGCGGCTGTTTCACGTCGAATGTTGGCTTTCAGTTGAGCTAAGGTCTTTGGCTTATTAGCGTATACCTTGGATTTCAAATAACCTCACAAATAAAAGTCTGGTGGCGTCAAATCTGGTGATCTCGGTGGCCAGTCAACATCACCATTTTTCGATATCAATCGCCCGGGGAAAAATGGTCGCAATAAATTGATTGTTGGTCGAGCTGTATGGCATGTAGCCCCGTCCTGTTGAAACCAGAAGTTATCCATGTCATTTTCGCGAATAATGGGTATCACAAAATCCGTTATCATGGCTCGATAACGCTCACCATTCACTGTTGTCGTGGCTCCATCATCGTCTTCGAAAAAATACGGTCCGATGATCATATTCGCGCAAACACCGCACCAAACTGTTACTTTTTGGTCGTAAAGAGGCTGTTCTTCAATTAATTGAGGATTTTCGGTGGCATAAAATCGGCAATTTTGCTTGTTTACGCCTCCATTCAACGAGAAATGTGCCTCGTCTGACATGATGAGTTTTCGCCAAAAGTCAAGTTCGTTTTCAGCCATTTCGATGGCCCATTTGCCAAAATTAAGGCGTCGCGGATAATCAGCTGGGTTTAGTTTTTGTGCCATTTGAATTTTATATGGAAACATCTTCAAATCGTTATGAATTATGCGTCGGAGAGTGGTGCGAGAGATGTTTAATTCCTGAGAGCGGCGATAACTCGATGTCGATGGAGTCTCCTCAATACTGGCTCGTACAGCTTCGATATTTTCATCAGAACGTCTTGTGCGTTGTCTGGATGCATGACTGGCATTACTGAGATTACCGGTGTTCACAAATTTTGCGTATAAAGACTTAATTGTGTTCTTAACTGGAGCACTTTTCACTTTATTTTTTTTGCGAAACGCACGTTGAGTTAACACAATTGAAAAGTTATTTTGAATATAAAGCTGAACAATTTCAGCGCGTTCTTTTGGAGTGTACTGTTCCATGGTATAAATTGTCTTCGAATGACGCTTCTAACGCGGTATGACATTAGCCGATTTGTCAGCGCTGTTAAAAGTTACAGCGTTGCCAGATGGGTCAACTTTAAATGGCCTACCCTGTAGTTTCTAATAAAAAAGTCTGCATATTTTATAGCTGACTTTAAAATTTAAAACCATGCTATATACTATGTACATATGTCATAAATGAAAGAAGAACCATTGCATAAATTAGGTTAGGTTCGGTTATACTGGGCGACCATCACGCAATACATAGACCTTAGTAGTGCCGGATGGAGATTCAGTTTAGGTTGATGTGAAGTATTCGTCATACTGGACGTCAACGCTTTTCCCGAACTCTAAGAGCAACATGATATATACGTTTGATATTTCGTCTAGCATCTTGAACTCTGAAGCTCCTAAACACTTAGGACCATTTCTAGACACTGCTTAATTATATACATATATTAAAAATATATTTGGCGAATAAAATCATATTTAGTGGACTCATCGTCGCTCTGCTCCAAGTGGCGAGCGCAGAGGAAGCTAATCCCGAGCCTTATATGAATGATGCTCCTTTAACAATATACGTGGATGCCGGGAAGGAAATATACCAATTTCTTAGCTTAGCGAAATCAAACGACGGAAAGCAAAGTGTTTTAGAGAATACACTGGAAAGGTAAAGGGGACGGTGGAATGAAACTCTTTCTCTCATATTATACGGTGTCTCAGATATACCATTGAAATTTTTTAATGAAACTTCCAGGATGTCGGTGGAGATAAAAGCAACGGAGGAACGGTGTAATCAAAGAATTGGAAAGGAAATTAGAAGATTTAATAAACCTGCAGACAAACAGGTGAATAACCAGCATTTTAATATATGTACTCGTATATGTAAGTAATCATAAGTTGTAGAAAACCTCCCTTCAAAAATTGGTGTAGTGAGAGTTCAAATTTTAATCTGATTTTATTAGTTACTTACATTTTCTAAATCTAATTTATACATATACTTTTGTGTGATGGTGTGCACCAGAGAACTGCTAAAATCACCATTTTCTTGATTTACTCATACGCGAACTTTTTCATTCAACTCAACTCACTGAAAAAACAGAGTGATGAGTAAAAATCAACTAATTTTGCCGTACACATCATTCCGAGGATCTTGAGTCTTCGGTTCAAAATTTCTCACTCAATTCAACTCACTGAACAAAAGTCAGCGTTCAATAAAATGAGCATGTGTTGACGAAAGCATCATTCGGTTCAATTTGAGTTGATCGATTATGAGTAAACTATTACCAACAAGACGACACGATGTGAGCGTTACGACTGCATGTACAGTAACAATTTCTATGCAAGCCCCATGCGTTCCACGAACCGCAGCTTGTTGTTGTAGCTTGTTTTTGTTTTCGTTCTTCTCACATTTCATCTGTGCAGAAAAAGTGCCGCTTGCTGCGCGCATGAGTAAAATCATACGAGTTGATTTTTGCGAGTTGAGTGTTGTTCTTGTTCAAAACAATGATTGTTGAACCGAATGAGCAAGCGTCCGAAATCATTATATTGAACACGAGCCGAACAAACTCGGAGTGAAACAAAAAATCGCACACACCCGAGTGAATTTAAAATCAACATGGAAAATGTGAACGCATGCAAGTTTGATCGGCTAATCCGAACAGTGTGATTATTCGACTGTTGAGCGCGTACGAATGTTTTTCATTCAGCCGATGCCGTTCTCTGCCAGATATACCAGCCAAAGCATACAATTTAAATCCGCATTTATGTGGCTTTATTGTAAGATACTGTTTCAAGTACGATTTACATTTAGTAGTGCATAATTGTTCATCAATAGATAAGAATCTCTCGAAATGAATTGATTTAAATTATTCTACCAAATAATTTACAACAAGGCGTAGTTTGAAAAGTCGATCGAAACTAGGATAATTTTGTCTTCAATTTCATCATTTTTGTTGAAATGCAACATTGTTGACTTTTTTCGAATTTATTCACTGACATAGTGTCCTATACTAATTTGTTGACTTCTATTGGCGTCTAATATTTTCGATTATTAGGGATTTGAACAATAGACATCACAATACATATCCCTAAAACCATTTTCGGTTCTTGTTTGTCTATACTTTCTATTTTCTCTGGTGTTTTTTGACAAGTGTTAAAATTTGATTGATGAAATATTACCTCCATGAGAGCATCTAAAAAATATATAAAAAGTATCAACACGAGCCAGCAAAATTTAAAAAATCTGTCGGTAGCTATTCGTTGCCTTTAAAATCCATATTAAAGCCGTCATACTGTTTTAGTTTCCAAATAGTTCAATCATATTTTTCTTTGAAGGTCTTTGCAACACCTGCATATCTTACTTAATTTCTTTAAAATTACGTTTTGATGAGCTTGCTTCTTCTCAGCTTATATTCGCGTCGATATGTTTGCTCTTTACTACGTACTATATTCACAAAAGTTCAACAATATTTACGAAATTGTACCAAAGTAGCTGCCAGATCGACGAGAAGTTAAAATTGCATATATGCAATGGTATGTAACGAAGGGTTAATAAAGGAATATTTAATTATATTATTTAATGAAGCGACAGCTGTCAAATTTATACATGCATCTTTTGAAGATTACGGCTAACTAAAAATTAAATTCTAGTAGCGCCATCTACATATCTGTCAAACCGGGGACTTTTCAATTTACTTCTTATTTTTTCAGTTTATACTCTGTTTACTGTAAAACTGCATCTTTCCCGTGCAAAATATATTAATTTATAGTATATTCAATTTACAGCTTATACGGAGGGATGCACAGACTGTAAGCCGGATTGCAGCATGTCTCATCATCCTGACCATTTATACATGTTTAACCCTATATCTATCTAGATTAGTGTTAGGTGATACACACTACAACTGTTAAACAAACAAAATACTGGGCATTCAAATTTGATGATGAAAATATCGTAAAAGCTTTATCTTCCCGTTCTCCTTCCCCGTAAGAGCCCATAATTGTAGAGTCTAATACAATATAATGCTATAGCAAAATTTTACCAAGAATTCATTAAATATCATTCAATAATTTCATCTTCACTATTTTTTATTTTCTAACTTCCTCAACATTGCTCAAAATGTTTTGTATTCGGCAGAAATTTCTGCATTTGTTTGCTAAATTTTATTGCTCTTTCACATGAAACCTTTCTGCTTAGGATATTGCAAGCCAAATCAAGTTGTGAATATGTATAAGTATGTATATCTAAATTTTTAGTTAATTTGACTTCTTGTTTGCCCAGCTAATATATGTATATCTTAAATAAAAGGAAATTTCTTTACTCTTTAGGAGGAAGACAAAGCAAAAACATTTGAAATTGAGAAGAGTTGTTTGTATAATCGATTTTATTGACCCAAATTATTTATTAACTTAATGAAATTTAAGTGTTCAAGTCGATCGTTGAAAAATTAAATTTGAAGCTTTTAATTAAAAATTTAAATTACTGTACTAGAATGGATAAAAAGGGTGATTCACTTCGAGGATCCCCACTTTTTTTAGAAAAAAACACAGAAACTTCAAATTTAATGGGGAATGTTTATTATCTTTGAAAGAACTTTCTTTGTCATATAATTTTCAAAGATTATATCTTTCAAATATTGGCCGCGGTTACGTCTCAGATGGTCCATCCGTTGAGTACAATTTTCGGTGACTCCTTCGAGCATTTCGACTGGTAAATGGCGAATTACACGGGTGTTGTTTTGCTTCAAGTCCTGAATCGAGACGGGATTGCCCGTATAGACTTTTGACTTTACATATCCCCACAGCAACTAACGATGTCAGCTGATCGTGAAATAGTCTGCTAACCAAAGTGTCTCTGACTAAATCCATTTATGGTTGCGATATTTTGGAAATGGTGCCATCTTGTTGAAACCAAATCTCGCCAAGATCACGAAATTCAATTTCAGGCATCAAATAGTCGGTTATGATAGCGTGATAACGGTCGTTCTCACGGGATCATTTTCGAAGAAATATGGACCGATGATTCCTCCAGCCACCAAACCGTTTTTATTTGAGATGAAATGACAGTTCTTAAACCTCCTCGGACTGCTTTTCGTCTCAAAAGCGGCAGTTTTGCTTTTTTACATACTAATTGAGCCACAAATGGACTTCATCGTTGGACCAAATTTGGCTCGAAATCGTCGGATCTTCTTGGAACTTTTCCAGAGCCCATAGAGCGGAGCGATGGCACTTGGGAGGGTCCAGCGGCTTTAATTCTTGCACAATTTTGTACGCTTTCAATTGAAGATCTCGACGTAAAATGCGCCAATTCATTCCATACGTTAGTCCGAGTTGCTGCGAACGTCGCCGAATCGACTCTCCACGGTGTACACTCTCAGCTACAGCTGCTATATTTTATTAACTGCGTGATGGACGTAGCGCTTTCGGTCGAATATTATTCAATAATGAGTTTTGTGTCTCAAGATGAGTGATAGTACGCTCAGTCGGCCGATTATAGCGAAACAGGTTTCTTCCAGAACATGAATTTTCGTTATAAAGTTGAACGATGTTAAACGTTGCTTTTTCTATGATGAGACGCCCAACAATACTGAACAAAATTAACATGATAGCTTGACACGACTCATGCGTGATCTTTAAAGCAAGACTATTGAAAAAAGTATCTCCACTTTGATCATCCGTTACTTCCGTAAGTAAAAATAAACCAATAGGCCAAAGTGTTTCGACTTCATGTTTCAAGAATTCATGTTTTGGAGAAACTTCAGTCAAGGGGCAAAAGTGCCACAAAAGTTGATACAAACGATTAATATCTCTTTCCGTTTATTAATGTCTCTTTTTGTTCTCTAATCCCTAAATATAAAAGGGAACCCTCGTATGTCCACAAATTATGGATGATATGTACTTACTATATACACCTCACAGTTACATCAGAACAATTATTTAAATTTTTTGGTTAGGAACCGCTTTAAGGACCTTGCAGTTATTTATTTGGGTCATTTTATCGCAATTTGTCGTTTGCTCGCGATTCTCTAGCGGAGTTTATTAAAACCAGGCTGCCACATGTTTTTATTTGGAGCACATGCCGCATAGCGAAAGTAATTTTAAGGCCACATTTGTTATTAGAAGATATTTTAATTCACACATACATATGTATAGTATATAGTATATTTATAAAGTACCGTTGTAATATAAAAAACACCAACTTTCCGCCTCCAGCTGCTTACATGCCACTTAATAATGTGTGTGCCGCAAAGCAAGTGTGCAAAACAGCAACATTTCATCCATTTATCGCACAAATATAACTGTACATATGGCTTGTGTGTATATTTAAATTATTATTCCGATTGTTTGTTTCGCATGTTATGTATGTAAAGGCGCATATGTTGCCGCTGGTTTGTATAATACCGTTATAATACTAATAATAATCATTAGCAAAGCCGAAACGGCGCCCACACCAAAACAAAGTAACGGTACTTTTCCTTTGGTTGTCAGGTATTAGAACAACACTCATACACACGAAACATATGGAAATGCGACTCCGTGTGTTTAAATATGTGTGTTTGTATATGTAAGGGTGTGTTTGTAAGTAGATGAGTGTGTAAGTAGGAAGGGAGGAGAGAAAGAGTGGATTTGGCATTGTAAAATTTGCATTATATGAAAATAAACACGCTAATAAGTGAAATAAGAACACTTGTGAACACAATGCCGCAAGATTAGAATGCGGCAAATTCTACATAGATTCTATGAGAATGGGGTGTTGTTAAGCCAACTTTTTTTGAAGTATGCTTAATGCAAAGGAATTGCAGTGAAACAAAGCAGAGAGTAACTATGCGGCGGTATTTGTCGCTCAGAAGGCAAAACTAATGTTGGTGTGCTATGTCCTTAAAGATTATCAGAGCCAAGACAGCCCAAAGAAATTGATTTGTGAAGCAAAGTAGCCTAAACACACTAAAAATTAGGTTAAATTGAACAAGAGGATAGTAAAGTATGTACAAGTGCTAAAAATTGTTTTCCCTCTGTGTAAATGAGGCATTGGCTCGTTGCAAAATACAGGCAAGCTATCTAAGTCATTCACCCAAAATAAAAGCCTACATTCCTTCGGCACAGCATTACAGTAAGACACAAATTTTCTATAAGTGATGACCTATCGGTTCTGATACGATTTGGGTGAGATCCAAGAGAGATCTTTTACAGGATCTACCTCCCAACCTAACCTGTGTGAGCCCCTTTGAAATTCACCGCCTTTTAAAAAGAATACTATTATGTATGAGCAAAAAATAGTAAGACTTTCTTTATAATTTTAAAAGTCTTAATTTGTTCTTCAAAATTTATGCCGTCTCCCTCAAAGTAATTCCCCTTGATCAAATACACTTGTGCTCATGTTTTTTCCAGTCCTCGAAACAGTTGTTAAGGGCAATTTCCGGAAAAGCCTTCAATTCGCGTAACGATTCGCGTATAATGTCTTCAATTGACTTAAAACTGTTTTCCCGAAAAATAGCTAGAAGTCACATGGACTTAATCAGGCGAATATGGTAATTGGGACATGATATTGGTTTAAAAATTTGCCGAAAAACCGACAAATAATCAATGCAGAAAGCGACGGTGCATTATCGTATTGTGTCGGCTTCTTTTTATGAATGGCGTCGCGAAAACGACGCACAACACTCAAATAGGATTCCTTGTTGATCGTTTCGTCGGCCGGAAGGAATCGCACCACACCTCGTTAATCGAAGATAATTGCTAACATAACATTGATTTTTAACCTGCTTTGACGTGGTTTTTTCGGCATAGGCTCATCTTTTGCCACAATATTCGGCCGATAGATCGTCTGTTTGGGATCGTAAGCATAAATCCAACACTAATTGCCAGTAATAGTACATTTGATGAATGTAAGTCGGAAAGCATTGCTTCACAGATATTAATGCGACGCTATTTTTCGAAAAATAATTTGTGATTTTGGAACCAATCATGTTTTCATATAGGCTCAAATGATGTTTCAAAATGGTTTTCACTGATCATTCCGATATTCCAATATTGCCATTAAGATCTCTGGCTGCTAGTCGTTGATTCGCAATCATCAATCTTTTCATTTTCTTGATGTGTTGATCTTCAATTGATGTTGATGGCCGTCCTGAACGTGGTTTGCCGTCAACCTTCTTTGAATAATTTGTACCAAAAACACTTGCTGGCAACAAATGATTATCACCGCGGGCCTCTTCCCACATTCTGAATGCTTCGGCATCAGAAATTTTATTCAGTATAAACTTTAATGGAATTTCTTTGTTGAATAACTTCACTCATCGTAAAAATCGCCGAATGCAGTTTATGTACTTCAGAAAGGCGAACGTATGCTAAACACTAATGATTATTTTTATGTGAGATTTGGCACAGATGTCCCTGACATACCAACCTAGAAAAGAATTACTAAGAACTAAGTGTTGAGAAGATAAAGAGACAGCTCAACAGTTCGTATCATTTAAACTAACAAAACAATTATTTTTATTACAATTTAATTATAGCTCCACATATGGAGTATATAACTGTATGCAGACTTTTTTTCTCGATTTTTAAGAAAACCGAGTACAGTAGTAGATTCGATATATTGTCCATCTGAAGCTATACAATTTTCTCATCTTTCTAACAATATGTGGATTTCATCCCAAACGAATTACGGCATCTTGGCAGCCGAATATTAATCAAGTTATTTTGCATCAACTAGAATAAATGGTTGTACGAAAGGATATGCTCTGGCCTATAAGGTGGGTGGAGCAAAATTTCTAACCGCTGTTTTCCAAATAGTTTTTACTACCCGCAAAAACACCTTCAGGCACAAAGTTCGACAGTGAGTGAATTAATTGTGGTTGTTAACTTTTCCAATGAGTGGCATATGTATGTACATATAATAAAGATGCACAAAACAACAGCTTTCTAACGTATGATCGGAATGTTTGAACAATGAAAATATAGCTATAGACCCATTAGAAGTCATTGACGGCAATACACCGATTGTGGTGATCCTCAAAATTTCCCACATCATACTTCGTTATTCAAACGTTCTACCGCTATGACTAAGTATGTAGAGACCATAACTACGCCAGCTGCCGGTTGTGTCCTTCCATGCTCAGAATCATCAATTGTTGTCATACCCTGAACAGGGTATATTATATTAAGTTTCCCACTTAGTATGTAACACCCAGAAGAAAATATCAGAAAAATGTCTAAATGGTCACCATGAAGAGCTGTGTCTATTTAGCCATGTCCGTCTGTCTGTATATGCGCGAACTAGTCCCTCAGTTTTAAAGCTATCGTTCTGAAATTTTATAAGAGATTAATACCCAAAACATTACGGCAATATATGAATAAATTATAAAGATCGGAGGCCTATATCATATAGCTTCCATACAAACTAAATGATCAAATAAAAGTCCTTGTAAAGAAAAATGTCAGCCTCCATGGCGAAACTTTTCCAAATGGCTGTCACCGGATCGAAAAGGTCGAAACCAACTATACAGCATGGCACGCTCGTCAACAATCGCAGATACCTTCCCTGACGTCGAGAAATTACTTGAATTGTGTTCCGCTCTCTGAGAGTCCTCATCACCAACTCGGTATAATGGAAAGGTGGGACGACATTTAAAGCTTCTGCAACCGAAACCATTGGTTTTCCTAAAGGTCGAAACAACAGCTGGTACGATGAAGACTGTAGTGTCACAATGGAGAGAAAGCAGACAGCCTGTCTCGTAATGTTGCCATCGACCACAGCATGAGCGGGTTGAGATAGTTGCCGAGAGTTGAAGAGAGAAGCGAGACGCATATGCGAAATAAAAAGAGAAAGGGACCGAAAAGAATGAGTATGTAGAGCTTGAGAAGCTGAACGACAACGGCCGTTCAATCTCTGCGTTGGCGAAAAGTTGCGGAGCCTAACGGAAACTTTCATGACCGGAGCATACTATTGTAGGACCCAAATAGCGGATCTAGTGGCTGATGTACAGAGCATACTGAAAATACAAACACTTCTCCAGCCTGCTGAAAGGAAGTGAAGGTGTAAAATCTAGAGATGGCGATTACGATGGATCAGTTGTTCCATTAACCGACTATGATGAAGTTCGAATAGTACTTACCCGTCTGAGGAACTACCAAGGTGCATGCATCAACTTCTTTGCAAAATATGGTCAGATGAAAGAATGTCCGATGATTGGAACCTAAGTATGCTCTCCCCAATTTACAAAAAGAGGGCACACATACGCTCTTGTCGAGCGTAGTGTATGAAAGAGTGAGTCGAAAAATTAAATGGACCTCATCAGTGTGGCTTTAAACCTTAAAAATCTACAATCAACCAATTTTCCAACTAATTCGACCAATTCAACCAATTCACACCATCCATTTCGTAGATTTTAAAGCCTCTATGCCGCTATGTCTGAACTTGGTATCCCCGCAAAGCTAATACGGCTAAGCTGACGTGGAGCAACACCAAAAACACCGTCTGGATCGGAAAGAATCTCTCCGAGCTATTCGATACAAAGTGAGATTTCAGAAAAAGAGACTCACTATCGTGTAACTTACGCAATCTATTGCTGCAGAAAATAATTCGAGCTGCAGAGCAATTTAGAAAAGCTACAGTTCTACTTTCTTCAGACTGGATAAGGAAGCGAAGGGTCTGGCTGACGAAGATCTGTTGTCACCAAATAAATATTAAGCATTAGCAGCTTGTCTCGCAACTCCTTTTGTTAGTCATAACTTTTATTACATTAAAGTTTTTCGATTCAGTACCCGCCGGGAAAAGCAGAGACCCGCCGTTGGAGAGATCAAGTGGAAAAGGACCTGGCTGCACTTGGTATCGCGAATTAGCGCCAAATAGCGAAAACACTTAGTGGCGATTTAATTCTTTCCTTCTAATCAAACCTGCAGAGCAATGCTAACTGGTAAGAGCAGAAAAGGAGAGAAGAAACACATTTTGCTTTGGAAATCATTTGAGATTAGTTAATGCTTTGAATTACAGCGAGCCTACGAAGCAGAGTGCCTTAATAGCGAAAGTTTCGAAGCCAATGAATTTTTTGATATTTATATTTATTTGAATAAAAATTAGTTTATTGTTTTTGTAATCTTTTATTTTACATTTTATTTGTCCATTTCATTTTACATGTGTTCAGTATTTCTTTACAAAAGTTTACAAAAGCTCTATTTATTAAAATAACAACTTATATTAAAAGATTTTTACGAGAAAGTGATTTTTCATACAAACCTCTCTCTTAGCACATACAGATATACATAGTTCTTTAGATTTTAATTCTAACTAAATGTTGTATGTTTTATTTATGTTTGTTTTTTTTTTCAATGTGCACACAACTTATTTGCGTCTTTATCGTTATTATATTGTATTAGCATTCATTGCATGTTATATAGTATTTCTAACTTAGGCCTATCAGCCGCGTAAATATTTATCACTATTTTTGTATAAATTTGCTTTATTTATTTATTACTATTTTTCATTATTAATTTTACTTATATATGTATATACTTTCCATGCAAGTAACAACTTTTATTTATGGAAAGCTTATATTTTTGCTTTAACTGCTTAGAAATTATTTGCAAATATTTTTATAAATGCTTAGAAAAAAATATTCATATAAATGCATTCTTTTCTCAGCTCTTCTCTAAAATTTATTATTTTACAGAAATTGGCAGTTAGAATAGGAATTAGTGTGTAGGAATTCAGATGAGGTATTTCTTTCTCCGCTCTTTCATACAAAATAGTTGCCTGCATAACTAAATTAACTTCATTCAAGTAGAAATAATTCAATATAAAATTGTTCAAAAATAAATAAAACGGCATCTCAAGTTGAATTTACGAAATAACTGTACTGTAACACAAGTACAAAGTACAAAAGTTTACATGCTTACACATTGAATTGCTCTCTTTTTGAACTCATTCATATGGTTCTTCAGCAGTTCTATAACTAAAAGTAAGGTTAAACAAAGACGTACATACATATTTATGTGCATGCATATGCAAGACAATTTGAAATAAAATTTGTTATGGCGCAAAATAGACTAAGCAAACAATTGAACACTTTGTGCGCAACAATAATGCTAACCTAACTTAATATTTCCATAAATAATGCATGTGTGATATGTATGTACGTATATATTAGGGTGTACGTTATTTTCCAAGATGATTTTCTTTTGGAAATGCAGCTAAAAGTTTCAGTTTTTGCCCTAAAAAAATACAATATTCTTTATTTAGAATTTAAATCATCTTTCGTAGAAGTTCTACGCAGTTATGCATCAAATATCTTATAGTACACCATGTCGTATGAGCAACACAGAATGTATAAACTATTTGTATGGATGCTCAGCTCATTTGTTGTATGACTTTAACTGCGTATAACTCTCAAAAGAAGATTCTTATGAAAAAAATATGTCTGCGTATACTTTTGTATTAGAATTTCACTTTTTTCAAAGTTACCGATTTACTTGCTAAATAAAAAATATCAAAAAATCCACTCCTGTATACATGCATGAAAGGAAATATGATTTAGGCAAAGCCTAAATTGAAAACAAGGATCTTTTTTACGTTGAATTTAATTTTTTTTTTTGGCAAAAACTGAAACTTCGGTGCGAGTTAAACAAAAAGAATTCAATTCGGTAAATAACAGACATCCTTACATTAGAGCGGGTCGCTCTTTTTACTTTAAAGTTGTATATGCGGGAATTGTGCTGATGCTCATATTGAACCATTTTAGAGACTATGGATCGATAACAGTTTTCGAGCAAGCGATTTTTAATGCGAAATTTAAAAATCTGCATAATCGGTTGTATGGTAGATATGTGATATAGTTAACCGATTTGGCCGCTTCCGACAAATGATCAATGGAACATAAAAATACACCTACGTATTAAATTTCATTTGAATATCTCAAAAACAGTCGCACTATATTTTATAATCCCTAAAAAATTTCTCCTTTCTAAGCGCTAGGTCGAAATCGGTTTTAGAACCGTAGAATCTTAGATAAATTTGTTCAGTATGACCCATGGAACACCCCCATCATTTTATTTTACTTTACGCGATTTTTACATTTTTTTTTACTTTTTGCAAATCGACCCGCCTTAACATACATATAAATCATGCTATTTAATAAAATATCTCAAGCATAGTGAATATCTTAAGCATATACTATATATTACATTATACAGAAATACTTTTACATATATCGTTACATAGCTTGCTTGAACATATATGTATGAGAATAATGGTTTGCATTAGGGTTATCCTTATATTTTAAATTTATCTCTAAAGCGGTTGTGTTTTCACTTAATATTAGTATACCATATATTGTATATGTATAGTATAAAGAATTTCAAGACCACAGGCAAAAATAAATGATTCTATTTTTTTGCTTACATTAGGGATAGCTGTTCTTACTCATTCCACGCATTTGGCTGAATTAATAATTAACAGCAATAATAATTATAATATATATTAGTAATATTATATAACCTTGTTTCTTCACTAATAATATAAAAATTAAAGTTAAACTAAGTGATGACTGAGTTATTTTCGAAATTAACCTCACTTATTGGTAGTAAAAAATATTTTCTGGAACTTCTTGACCATATCGATGCTACAAGCTGGCTTATGGTGTATACTTATATTGTTTTTTAACAGAAATGTATGTTTCTTAGACAGCTTACTTAAAAAAAAAAAATAATAAAAATAAAATAGTCATTATTCTATTAAAGTAAATTGCTTAAAATTTCTTTTTCATGGCATATTTTGTAAAGTATAAAATATAAATTTTTCAAATTTTTTTTTTTTTACTTTTTACTGTGAAAACTGTTTTCGAAAAATTACAGGTTATGTGAGTTTTTTTGAACGATATAAGATTTCTGTTTTATTAATGTAAACATAAAGTTAATTATAGTGTAATATATTATAATTTAAGAAAATTTCACCTCCGCAATGCATTATTGTTAGTCAATTTTTTATTGGCAGTACAAAAAGTCTTCACTTGGAACAACTTAAAAACATTACGCGAATATCATAAAACTATTTTTAAATCATATTAAATAGAAACAAAATAGACACACAAATTAAGTAGATATGCATACACTTGATAACGAATACAAGCTTATACAGTAAAGGCTGTCATAAAAGGATATTGATGATCTTGTCATATTATGAGCATGTAAAAAATCGAAAAATTAAAAAAAAAAATTATAATGACAATAATTCAAAATTAATATAACATGTTAGCATTCATAAAAGCAGAAAACCAAAAACACAAAAGCGGTCATGTGATAATAAAAAATAGGAAATCGACATTTTTTAACATTGCCTTCACATATGGGAGTTTTTTTGTTCGTAAAGAAACAAAACTGAGAATAAGTGTCCGTTCTTTTCAAAATGTCCATATGAGAGCGATTATATTTTATAAACAAAATTGTGTTCGAAAATAGAGACCACTTATAAGACATGTCTGTACATTAAAGTGAACATTCACAGGAGCTTTCACTGTATGCAACTTATAAGAAAGCACAAAGCAAAAAAGGAAGTGTAAGAATTGAATACAAAACTCATAATTCAAAAATGACACGAGTTTTGAATTTGAAAGAAGCGAAACTAAAACTATAACCTCCATTAACAAATAAAAAAGAGACAAAAACAAAAACTGAAGCACGTAAAATAAAAATGGGAGTACAATGAGGGCACAGAAACAGCATGGGTAAAACAAAAAATAGAAAAACATAAATTAAATGCGTTGCGCTTATAAATAACGGCGATTTACACGCTGCTGCGGTGACATCAATATCGAATCGCCATAAACTTGTGTATCAATTCCAGACGATAAACCGTTCGAACTATTGGGGCTTCGCCGTTGACCTGCAATGAAGATGTGCGAATACATTAGTGTACATGTGTGTGTGTGTATGTGTAAGAAGTGCACTACTACATATAAATGTCATATAATATATTTACTTGATTCGTTTTCGAAACAAGTTTGCAATTGAAATGCATGCACTTACCATAATAGGGTGACAGATTAGGATACATCTGAGTGGTCGGACTACCCTGCGAAGCTGGTGTGGTTGGTGTGCTCGTATTGCGCGACTTATTCTTCATGGAGGTGGAGAAAACTATACAAAAGAGAAAGAGAGAGAGAGAGAGAGAGAAAGTTTTGTTAGTGATATATTCTTCTTCTCTTTTTATAGATTAAAAAAATAAAATTATTACACGAGTATATAGTATAAGTTCGGCACATTGCTATACACTATGGTTGAAAGCTACTTTCTTGTCAAAAAACTACATATTAAAGTCACAACAAAGCTACGAATATGTTGAGTTCAAAACAACGGAATATGAGAATATCATCTGGAAATGCTAGACACTCTATCTATATAATTCGGCCAGCCAATTATTGATTATGCCAGTCTATTCGGTTTATATCAGTTTTCTGTTCGATTTGCCGCTCTTTCTTTTCGCTTACCAATTGACTATTGCTGCATTCAGATTGAAAAAGATAGGTTATTGCGTATTGCAAAGCGATATCGCTAGAGTTGAGTTTCTGTAAACGCTTTGAGCTGACTTTTCTCTCCAACTGGAACTAGAGACTCTCTTCCAACTACAGGTGAAACAAAAGTTAAGGGCGGTGTAGGCGATAAATTTCTGCATATCTTTGATTTCTCATTCATCTTCCTAGCGGATAAATTATAAGCAACGCTGAATTCACTAACAACCACCACTTCAAACTACTTTTAAAGATGCTACGATGCTACTAAACTTGGTTACCAAGCAAAAAAAATCTGCCTCTCTAGGCTGGTAACCAGATTAATCGAAATATCAGATGGACTGGCAAAAGCTGGATCAGAAGGGTGGAGGTATGACTCCAAGTACATCATTCACTGAGAGAGAGGCGGAGGTCTTTATGGCTTCACTGTGAATGGCGCTCAGTGCATGTCTAAAGTGAAGCCGACGTATGGAAAGGACATCTCGATGTTCCTATGAAGCGGTCGGCTTCAAGCAGGCGACTGAAGGATAGTTTCTACGAAAACACCCCAGCAGAAACTCCTTAACTGGGAGCATACGGGCCTCACTCCGTAGGTGCTCGCCCGGAGACATCAAGAGGCACCCCATTGTTGTCCGGTGTGCAGTATTCTGGCATGTATAATACTTCCTCGTCTGCGTTTCACTGCCAGCGTAGTTAAGGGACCGGCGGCCGGTGGCCTTGTATGTCGTATATTGGTTGGTAAGGTCAAACCTGTACTTCTTCGTGCAGTTTGTGAGTATGGTCGCTGTGAATTTAAAGGGGGAGAACGTAAGGCTCCGTGCAGCGCGGAAGGAATACCCGTTTACTTTTGAACACATGTCATCGATTCCATTGCCCGACGCCATTATAAAGCAATCATCGGCGTACGAGATAATAGAAATGTCCACTGGTAGGAGGAGGAGAGAGAATCGAAATGTAGATATTAAACAGAAGCGGGGAGAGGACACCACCCTGAGGGAAAGTCGGGGGTAGCAAGGCCTCAAGTGTCTTCACTACTGGAGTAAGGAATTATCAGGCGGTAGGATTCCCCTTTGTTGGTGGGTTTCCCAGGTTTCAGTAAAGGGACCACTCTTCAGCTCGATCAGCTTCTTGTAGAGAAGGATGTGAGCGAAACTTGATATATATTGCACTATTCATTATGTAAAAATCACACATAATGGGACCATATAAATGAACACAAGGTTAAGAAAAATCATATTCTTATTTTATTAACTTCCATACATGGGGCCTTTTAAAAACCTGCAACTTTAAATTAACCCCAGAAAATTTCCGCGAGCTTTAATTCTTCAGTGTTCTCAGTTTTTTTTTTTTCAAATTTACAATTCATATGGTGACCGACCTCCATAAAAATTAAATTTATTACAACATAAAAAGTTTTCAAAATTCTTTTCAATTCAGCGTAGAACTTTGCCAAAGAGGCAGCCCTTAATGGCAAGCAGTTTAAACATTTTGGCGCTACGAAAATTAAGCGCTCAACCCCCGTCAAACTCATATTTTATTGCCTTATTTATTAGCGATTTTTTCCATGCTCTCAACGGCTTAAAAGTGCCATAAAAAATAATCAGCGTCTATATGTAAATTAATTTGCAGAAATTTTGGTAAATTAATCAGGAAACTTTCTTAACTTCTTCAACCCCGGATGTGAATGACATGGAGATGGCCATAGAAGCCAAAATCAGTGGAAAAACTTTTCCCGAGTGTCACACAAATTTATAGCCAACACAGAAAACGAGTGCAATGAAAGAGCAGAGAAAATGAAAATCAAATAAGCAAAAGCTCATTTCTAAAATATGTTTAAGAGCAATTATGAGCATAATTACAAAAAAAATCAAAACATGCGCGGCACAAACTTTACTGGGAAATTGAATCAGAAGAAAAAAGGATAATGAAACACCAAACAGAGAGCTGCGTATATTAAATCCAAGAAAAAACTAAATATTTCGAAGGATCTTCGTTTTAAAACAGCGAGAGAGACTATATTTTTATTTAAATAATTGATATAATAGTTATTAAGACCGTGAAAACAATTGATATTTTCGATTAGATCAAATTTAATGTTCATGCATACGAAAGATGGCGCTTTCATTTGGAAATCCCGAAAGCAGACTCATCCCGAAAGCAGAGGCTGCAATCAGATAGTGGCATGACCTCTGGCGCCGACTAATAAGTCTAACGTGGATTAAGTTAGGTTAGATTATGAGACTCATCCTAACAGGGACCTTTGCACAGCTTACAACGCCGGTCCGTTTTATATACAAATCGTCCGTCCTATATACAAATTGACACATTATTTGAGACGTCCCAATGTTCGAGGAGAAAATGTCTTGAAGAAAGTTTCTATCTCACCCTGCTCCATACAACTTTAATAATTTGCGTCCATCAAGATTTTTGGCCTTACCGCATAAGTGTCCAATAAGAGTAGTTCGGTAGATCTCCAGTATTCTTGCAGTCACACAGGACCTGCTAAGGACTTCTGCCTGAAAACACTAAAGCGGTCAGGAGGGCTAAGAATGATGGAGAGCTTTTTACAGAAACACCCTTTTCAAGCTCCCTTATAGCTTCGATCCACCCGTGAAAAAGTTTTCTGCGCCTCTTCTTCAGTGTCTGTGCGCAGATAAAAGCCGTCACGAGTTGCTTCAGTGAACCAAATATTTAGGAATGCAATTGAAGTTGGAGAGAATTTCGGCGCATCTTCGTTCGAACGCCTCCACAAGCCCAGCATCCCTGAGCCTTACGACGATTACGGTTTCGTAGAGCGAAAACACCTTTTGGTGATAGTCCCCACTTTCTATCTATAGCTCATCCAGCTGTCCTTTCACTCTCCGCAGTGTTTGGCCTCTGGAAAAATGTTCTAGTAAGGAGAATCCCCCTAAATATTTCACCTTATCTACAGGTTGCAATTCAGAGTAACTAAATACTTTTTAACTTATTTAAGAACTCGTTTTGATCGGCTGAATCGCATGTTCTTCTCTCATTCCAGTGTGAGCGGGACCAGGCTACCCTTTTAGGCTAGTTCATCGACTTTGTTGTTACCAGCGTTTTCGCTATGACCAGACACCCAAACAAGTCTGATGACAAGTCTGATGATGCTTGATGCTAGTTCTGGTAAGGACAGATACCCTTTGACTAGCTTTGAGCGCACAGTTAGGTCAAATGTGAATCTTACGTCGGAAATACTGACAAGAATGGAAAGATAAGAGTTTGGAATGGACTCAGCAAGTGCAGAAGTTTATGTTGAAACCATTTTGAAAATATCTATTTGTTCCTAGTTCGAATATCAATTTTGATCTAACAAAGATAAAGCTATAGTACCGGCTGGTTTATACGATACCTTTCCTCTCAACATAAATCCAATTTTCGATATTTTGAACCCCGATAAACGGGAACAAGGCAGTCTAAAATCGATTGTAAAGTAAAAAAAATAATCGAAATTGCCTGCTCTAAAGCCAGCAAAGCGGAGACATACCGCTGACGCAAACTATTCACGCGTACATTAAAGCTACGCAAAAAGGGTTCAAGTAATTATGAAAACATTGCAAGCATTTTTGGCAGTTGTCGGAAAGCAAAGAAGCAAAAAATTACAAAAAAAAACAAAAACAAAGGCAGCGCAGAGAAATACTTTCCGAATTCTTCTGCCACGCTAACGACGCTGCCACATACTGGCTGCAAGGCAGGCGACAACGGAAGCGCCTCGTATTGTTGTCATAGCAGCTTCCGTCGCGAGGGTCAGGTCAGGCTCCAGGCCACTACGGGCACAATAGAAGGCGCTTACGAGTGCCGGAATGGAAAAGCACAGAAGGTGAGCAGCAGTTTGATTGCGTGGATGTGTAAGTGGAGTGCCTATGCACGTGTATGTGTGTGTACGTGCCAGAACTTGGAAGGGCGAGTGCGATGTGCGCGTTTCGGCGTGCCTGTGACCCAGAAAGTATGCAAGAAAAAAGTAATTAGGTTAATTTTTTTATAATTGAGGCAATGAAAGTGCGCGCAAGCCAGCAGAGAGAAGATTAAGTGGCATGAGTGGAACAGCTAAAACAAAAACAAAAAAAAAAATAACGGAAAACTCAGCAGCAGCGCGGCGACATTGGACAGCCAAAGTCGAAAGACGAAAGAATTTCAAAGGAAAAATTTACATAAAACGCAGCACACAACAAAGGGATGTGGCAATTTGGCAACTACAAAAACAATAAATAAGAAATTGCAAACACACACACAAAAGCCAATTCATTTAGCGCAGAGTTGCTGCTGTGGTTTTACGCGTTGCTTGACAATGTGTTCGACTATCAGCGAGCGCGTGCCTTCGAAACGGCAAAAGTCAGCGCCAGGAACTCAACAAGCAAGCGGGGAGGCACGGTAGCGGGAGTGACAAGCAATCGGTTATAGTAGGCTGCTGGGGCTGCACTGCACTTGTTGCCGTTTTACTGCGCCGCGCCGAGCTCAGCTGAAATTAAACACGCTCTAATACGCAACTATGCGCGCGCTCAGCTCTTTTCCACAGCAAATAACGGTATATTTTTATATTTGCTATTTTTTTCCACTTTTTTTTTGCAGTTGAAAAACTCGAATTCAGCTCGCTTACACGAGTTGCGCAAATTTAACTTCAGCAACAAACAGTCGAGTGCAAAAGTGCAGCGCCATCAAGTGGAATGTGACAGTAGAATTCCTATTTCAATTTAGTCAAGTTACTTTTTAGGTCAATTTTAACGCAAATTAGGCTTTCAAGGTAGACAAAGCGTGGGCAAAATAAATACGCGCGCACAGATAGCGAGCGCTAGATAGTTCCAAAGTATGCAAGCAGTAGAAAACACTAAAAAAAAAAAAACAAAAAAAAAGTTAAAAAAATTCGAAAAAATGCAAAAACGCAATAGATAAAATAGTTTATTTAAAAACGTTGACTCTTCGCAGTTGAGCAAATGCGAAAGCGCAAACTATTTTTTTATCTCTTAGCTGACGGTTTCGTAGGCATTCCTGCTTTTGAGTGGAATTAGTTTAATTAAGTACGATTTTGACTAATTTTCAGTATAAGGAATAGTTGTAAACAGTTTATTATGCGTGGAACCAAGGCTAAACAGATAGAAGTTATTTAGGGCGCGACTAATGGCTACTGAATTCGCCAAAAGCAGCGCTGCCTGCGTGTTTAAATAGTTTCGGTGGGTCAACTTGCAGTAAAGAAGGCCTTAACAAAGGCTAAAGGGTGCCTAAGCAAAGCTAGAAATTTGTTCTAATATAAAAGTTTGTCCCTGCTGAGTGATTGAGTCTGAGCTTCATACCTAAAAATTTCTAAATTAACACACAGGAATGCTTGGAGCAATGCTTCCTCACATTAATTTGACTTATAGAAGATAGTACCTTCTCTATTTAGTTTTGCATCTCGAATTATTTTCTCCAGTAGTAGATTGAAGAAGTACACGCACGATAGGGAGTCGCCTTGTCTGAGACCTGGTTTGGTATTGCACGTCGCGGAGAGGTCCTTCCCGATCCTGACGGAGCTTTTGGCATTGCTGAACGTCAGTTTACACAACCGTATGAGTTTTGCAGGGATACCAAATTCAGACATCGCGGCATAAAGGCAGCTCCTTCTCGTGCTGTCGAAAGCAGCTTTGAAATCAACGAAGAGGTGGTGTGTGTCGAATATCCTTTCACGAGTCTTTTCCAAGATTTGGCGCATGGTGAATATCTAGTCGGTTGTTGATTTACCAGGTCTGAAGCCACACTGATAAGGTCTAATCAGTTTGTTTACGGCGTCCTTTAATCTGTCACCAATACTCTCGACAGAACCTTATATAGGACGTTGAGTAAGCCTCCTCCCACGGTAGTTGGCGCAAATCGTGGGGTCTTCCTTTTTGTGGATTGGGCAGGGCACATTTAAATCCCAATCGTTGGGCATGTTTTCGCCTGGCCATATTCTACAAAGCAGCTGATGCATGCTCCTTATCAGTTCTGCGTATTGAATAGTTCGACCGGCATTCCATCGCCCGCCGCCACTTTATTGTTCTGCAGACAAGTAATTGCTATTCGAACTTCTTCATGGTCCGACAATGAAACGTCCGTTCCATCGTCATCGATTGGGGAAACGAGTTCACCATTTCCTGCTGTTATGCTTTGACTGCCATTCAGTAGGCTGGAGAACTGTTTCCTCCATAATTTTAGTATGGTTTGGGCATAAGTCACCAGATCACCTCTCGGGGTTCGACAAAAGTATGTTCCGGTCTTAAAAGCTTCTGTTAGTCGCTGAATCTTTTCGTAGAGTTTTCGAGCATTACCGCTGTCGACCAACTTGCTCACGCATTTCGGGCTCTCTTTTTCTTTGTCTGCAAATGCGTCTCGCTTCCCTCTTAAACTTGACTTTGACTACTTATAAGTCGAAATATCAGATACAAAATTACTCCGAAGTACTTAGTATGATCCTTGGTAGTTAACTCTACCCCGTTGAGCCTCGGAGTTTCCATACTGAGTGTTGTAGCTTCTTGCAATATCCATCTTACTGGCATTTATCGCTAAGTTAGCCTATACATCACGCTACTAATTGTGTCTAGGAACTTGCCCGTCACTAGTATAGCTAATAGTTTGGATACCCTTCCTTCAAATTATCCCAGAAGCTCATTTGCTACACCACCTTGAGGAATTAGGAAGAAAATATATATAACAAGCATTCTAACTGGAACCCGAGTTTTGACTCAGAATATATTTCCAAGTATAGAAAGACAGACATCTGATCCTTGAAGAGCGATAAATGAAAAAATCTGAAATAAAATCACACAGTTAGACTTTTTTTGTGGGAATACGTAAAGTCTAAGGTCTATGCGGACAATCCCCTTCCGATTTAAGTCTTGGAGTAAAACATCACGCGTGTCTTTCGCCAGTTCCCAGTCGAAATGCTCGAACGAGTCAGCCTCGGCGAACATTTGAAACAGATAACTTTCATCAAATTCGACGTTTCTGTGTTTTTTTCTTCAAAAAAGTAGGGAACCTCGAAATAGACCACACTTTAGAAAAGATTTTCGAGGCGTGAAAGAGTTCTAAAAATGCAAGCAGGACTCTTTAGCTAATATCAAAACCTTCAGCGATTTAGGTAATATAACAAACACCGATACGCCAATACCAACTTAGCTTAGGCCAAGTACAAAAAAACTATCTTTGGACAAAAGTCAAAAAAGAAAATTTAAATAAGCTTTGTTTCACATTTAGAGAGACTACCATTCCGCCAGAGTGACAATAAAAACTAAAATAAACACTTGTGTCGGAGATCTCCTTAATAGAAATCTAATTTGTTATAATTACTTCTTGAAAGATTTACCACTGAGCTGGGGATCAACTAACACAGACAACACTCCGTGGGCTGCTCTGCTGGCAATTTCCGCATATCTAAGTTTTAAATGTCCGCCTTGGAAATCTTACAACACAATAGCTTGTAACATCTCATTGGGCTGAGGTCAGGGAGTTTCTACAGCAAATAATACATAAGCGATCACACAGCTTGATTGTCGATTGGCCCACGCTCCGCAGCGCAGGGCACAACCAAATCCTGGGCCCAGTTTGTCATGACTTCACCTACGGAAATCGCTGCAAATAGATTTTGCAAAATTAGCAGCGACAACCACCAGCCAATTAGATGAACAGGAGCAGGAGCAACAACAACAGCAGTAACAGCAACAGCAACAAGCAGGAGCAGAGGCACAACACAAACAAAAGACTAAAGGAATTAGTCGGTAAACTTAAGCCGGTTGACCGAATGTTGAAATGACTGAATCTACTGACAAAGTGGTCAGGAGAGTCAGGAACATACTGACTCCGGCAGTTATCTCTGAAGTTGGTGCACACTAAATTGAGTGTGACACGCAGTGTGGAGACAATGCCACAAGCCAATAATGATGTTGCAAGTAGGTGGAGGTATCAGCAAGGCGGTATGAGTGTGTTGCAGGTATCATTGAAACATCATACTGATACCAGGTAATCAGTAGCAGATGAATGGTAACAACAACAACAACAACTATGACATCCACTCATCTAATTGGCAAAATACACTGGCAGTTAGGAAGTGAGACCATGATTATTGCAGTGCCGCAGTTGAATGCCTCCATTAAATATTAAAATGGAAAGCTAACAATGAGCTAAGCACATCTACACTCACACGCACGCATATACAAAACCAGAAATTTACCGAAAGCCAGCCAACAATGGAAACAGCACCGAGTTGTTAACCCAATTCTCGAAGAAACCTGAAATCTTTTTAAAGCGCCGGATGTCGTAGGAACTCAAATGCATACACACATACATATAAATGAAAATGTATACACATACACACACAGCCACTCACACGCATATCGCACACAATCGTTCTGCTCTAAGGTAATTTTGATTGTGAAATACCGCCGCAGCCTCCTTGCCAGTCACAGCCCTTGCTCCAGCTTCAAAGCCTGCTCGTACCGGTCCAAAATAGTCCAATGTGACGTGTGATGAAGTGCGCAAGTTGCATTGGCCAACAGCTGCAATCGATAACTTAGGCGGTGACAGCGTGTGCAGCTAGGTCAGTTGTATACATAAATTGCAGCGCCTGCAAGTATGCTTCTGCTGACACAATTTGGCATAATTTTCAGGCAATTAGCATGCCGGTGTGATTCTGAATATAGTATGTAAAGCATACACACAAACACTCTGCGCTGAGCGAGGAAACGGAAAATTTAGTACGGCATAGCGAGAAGTGGGAAATCAAAAATGCCGGCGAACAAAGTAAATCAGCTGTGACTACGGCCAAGATTGTTCGCAGAGACTTCACAGTTTAATGAACTTTATTATTTTTTATTTTTTATTTAGATCTAGATGACGCAAAATTCTAATATATGGCTGACCGACTGCACTAGTGGCCGAAACATGCTTCTTGAGGAAGAGAGTCAACCACAAATTGGATTAAATAAAGGAAAAAAATTAATCCATAAAGCAAATGGACACATGAACTGTAGTATTTTAAACGTGATTGCTCCACTTGGATTGAGTCAATTATCGTTAAATAATACTTTTAGTGATATTATTGTCAAATCCTTCCCTAATGCCATTTTTAGTTCACTGTAGACAAAGATATGATAGTAAACTATCCTGGAAATACTATGTGAGGTTCTCCAGGAAAAAAATAATTTCATACTCGGCCCTCGAGAGGAAGTGAGAACCCTTTAAATATATTTGTAATAACAAATTATATAAATAAAGGAAAATTACTTTATCCTTGATCGCCTATTAGAGTCTTGGGAGAAGTTTCAGATACAAGGCAATCACTATGTCTGTATTGTGGGCCTTGGAATATGCCCCTTCTCATCCGGCGAAAAGCTAGGCATTCGAATAGAGCATTTCATCATCCATGCATTCCGCCCAATCCATTTTTCCCATTTTCTGAAGGTGGAATCTTAAGGATAAGTGCCCTCTTAGGTTCTAACATCAATATTTATCTTTGCTGATTTTGTCTCTAACATAAGTTACATTTGACCTCTTGTGATTATAAAGGCATTTTATATATCCGAGAGCACCTACAGTTCACGGCTTAGATTCATGACTTTGGTGAGTTCTAGGTAGTGTGGGTGTCAGACGACGCACCTAGTTCTTTATGTTGGCTTATTCAAAGTAGAGCACTCATTATGAAACTACGCGGACTAAAATCCGTTCTCTATCATGTTCTTAGCAGACCTGATGAAGTTCATAAATACAAAAGGTTTTGTGCAACTTCCGAGACATTGCCAAGAAACTCTTGACCGGTTGTTGCGGTTTTCTTCCTATACAAAGCCCTGAATTCGTATAATATAAGGAGACGGGGATCTGTTAGCACTCTTACCGGAATTCCAATGCCATAACAATAATTTTATTAATCGACATGTGCGGCCCATATTCCATTCATGCCACATTTGTATGCTTGTTGAGCAAGTTAGGGATTGACTTCACCAAAACAAAGTTATACTCGTATCTATTACATGTTTGTCGATCAAATATCTATTTCTAGTTGACCGAGGCATATACATATATGATATATTCCCCCATTATCAAAGTATAGTTTTAGGGTGGTGCCTGCTCTGGCTAGTTCATCCGCTGTACAGGTTCCAGGAATATCAATGTATCCTTGAAATAGGATGATAGATCCACAAAGAGTTCAATCCATTATTCACCGTAAGAAATTTTAGTGATTTCAAAGCTACTTGGATATGTGTATCTTCCTTTATTGGCGTAGACACCGCTTACGTGGTTATAGCCGAGTTTACAACAGCGTGCCAGTCGTTCTTCCTTTTTGCCGTTTGGCTCCAAATGGAGATTCCAAGTGTATCCAGGTCCTTCTTGTGGAGTGGAGTTCTTTCTCTTCCCTGCTTTCCCCGACGGGTACCACGTCGCATACTTTCAGAGCTGGAGTCTTCTTGTCCATTCAAACAATATGTTCTAGCCAGCAATGCCGTCGTATATCTCGTACAGCTCATCGTTCCATCGACTGCGATGTTCGCCGTTGGCATAACGTTAAGAACTATACATCTTCCGCAGAACCTTTCTCTCGAAAACTCGTAACATCGACTCATCAGATGTTTTCATCGTCCATGCCTCTCCACCATATACGAGATATGACAATTAAGTAATGAGACTGATTCCATAAAAACCGTATATTTGAAAATTATTCTACAACTCTGCCATCCCCTTCAAAGTAGTCCCCTTGGACAGCTATACAGCGATTCCCGCGCGTTTTCCATGCTTCGTAACATTTATGAAACGGTTCGACTGGGATGCCCGCGAGTACCTTCGTCACGGCCGCCTGGATGTCCGTAATCGACTCAAAATTGGTTCCGTTGACCACCAAAATCGGTTTTAGGAAACAAAAACAAATCACAGGGCGACATGTCGGGCGAATAAGGCAGCTGTTGCAACACGGCAACAGAGGCCAAATACTGGGACACGCTGAGGACGATTCCACGGCTATCAAAAAAGGCAATAATCATCGTGTTCACCTTCGACTTGCTCATGCTACAACCATGCTACAACCATTGTGAGCTTTGGCACGACTAAGAGAACTATCACCATACACTCTTACAATTTTAGCGTACGTTTCCGAAGCTGTTTCGCCCAATCTGGCGGAAAAATTTATCGCGACGCATTGCTCTTGATTTCGTTTTTTCCATTTTCGTGACGAGCACTACAAACACACGTCTACTCAACTTGACGAAGCAGGCGAACTATACAAGCTAGAGCGATGGTACATATATCAATGGAGAGGGGAGGGATGCCGGAAAAAGAGAAAGGGTCACAGGTTTACTACAAGCGCAGCAATAAAATCAGTCTCATTACTTAATTGTCAAACTTCGTATATAGCAGAATGGGAATAATGAGTAATTTATAGAGTTTGGTCTTTGTTCTCAATTGCCTACTCAATCCCAAGTAGGATTGGCTACCTCTATGTTATATATAAATATACATATTTCTTATTGTAAATTCCTGTGACCTCCGCTTGCAAGACACTGCAGTTGAATTTTTCTGAAAATAATTTGGACCCCTTCATGGTCCTTTTTCACCTCACCACTGTCTCGTTCCTCCCTAGAAGGGACGGCAACATTAGGTACCGAATGAAATCTCTTATTAAAGACAACTGAGGGAATCCCGGTCTAATAGATTGGACGCCAGTTCCTAACAGAACTAAATAAATCAAGATCTCTCATTATGTGCTTAAGAGAATTTGGCTTCAATTAAATTACTTAAAGTAGTTAAAGACTGGAGGTGGCAAAATGTTTGTTTTTTCCCTAAAGTATTCGCTCATAAAGGAGGGATCGACAGACTTAACACCCTTGGCGACATTCGTGTTGTGTAACTGACATATCCGCTCGGAGAATCGTGTGTTGAAGACGAAACGAAGCTTTGAAAGAGATATCTTATATAGGTTGCATCATCCAAATTGATACGAAAGAAGAGAGAAAACATAAAAAAGCTACTTTTTTAAGAGCGTCACATCCTGAATTTTTAAATTTAGATTTCGTATTGGCGAACTGTGTAAACACACCAGCGACCGAGTCAAAAATATTTTTCCACTTCCGTCAAACTTCGACGACCTACTTCGAGACAACAACTTCGGTAATATAATATAAGGCCGCGTGTTATCAACTTCGCCGTTGAGTTCAGTTGCATTTTGATATCCCCACAAACGCCAACTTTATTTTGTTTATTTTACACTATGAAACCAATCTGCACTTATAGCGTTAAAATGTGCTTTTAACACAATCTCATTACTTTGAAAAATTAATTTGCACAAAACAAACACTCACTCACACACATACACTCACACACTTGCGCGCTTGGATAGCCAAATTTTCGATGCATTAGTGCCAACAACTAGAAAATGAACTTTTAAAGCCACCTCCAGCAGATAGGTAAGTGGTTTCTTGGCAATTTCGAGCGACGACCGTCTAAGTACAACTACAACACACTCCGCTCTTCTGCCAACCAAATTACGGCAAATTCATTAGCACACCTTAATTTCGCAAACTTTCCGCCTACGTTGCTGCCCCCTGTCCGCCTGTGTAACAGTCGCAGGCGAAGGACAAGCGGCCGAGTCCTGTCTGTCGCACACACCCTACACTATAACGGCATAAACAAAAGCAACTACTGCCAGGCAAGCAACCGACATTTGTCTTTAGAGGAGCTGCCTCACCAACAACAACACCATCAACACTGCTACCACTCATGCTAATGCGCCTTCCAGGTAGTCTAGCATTGAATTGGAAATTAATCATCGAGATAAAGTGACACTTGACGCCATGTGAATATTTACGATGTTGGCCCAGCACCGGCGCTATAAAAACAAACAGCAAAACCAACAACTAGGAAATTGAAGCTAAACAAAAACGCACAGGCTTCTAAGCAGGCGATAATTACAAACACAACAACAAAAGTAAGGAAGTGCTAAGCACGGACGGAAGTGTGAAAAACTTTCGCAATTTGTGTGGATTTAAGCCGGGAGCGATGTTTTGAAAAATTTGCCGAGTTTTCATTAAAATTGTTGCTGTTCTTTCTAAGGAGTAAGTGCAAGATGTGACTCAATGCTTTCGCACATCAAATAAAAGTGAAAAATGAACTCCCCTAAGTATATTTAACTATTTATGACCGAGGTTAATAGTTCAAAGACAATTAGAGAGATGGAATATGAGGAACAACTTCGATCATATTAGTCCTAAATTCGCATTCAGCTAAGTTTTCGTTACAATGTATACGAAGATTATATATTATAGATTATATATTTATAGAATATTTATTTATAGCTTCAATGATGGAGGCTACTGTAGTACTAGAATTCATCATAAGGGGGTCTCTCATCCGAGGCTGTTTTCTTCCCTTCGTTAGGGGTGTTTTTTACGGTGCGGGTCCCAAATCCAGCGCACAACCCTGGGGAAAGATGTTTCGCCTTCTCACTTCAGCTCGCCTTCAAACAGATGTTTTTGGTTAACCAGAGTTAATTCAATATTTACCAGGTTTGGTCTCAATATTTTCAGTGATCTTAAATAAGATTTCAAAAGAACTTAAGCGGTAAAATTTCACTTTTTCTGAAAAGTAGGCGTGGTTGTTGCTCAATTTTGACACTTTTAAATCGCGTTGAGAGGATACCAAGGAGATATAGTCTAAAAAATGTATACCATAGTTCGGTGGGTGAAGGCGGTTGGCGAACACTGACTACATGACTCCACTTTTCAACTGGGAAGGAAGGTACAGAGTAAACATAGAAAAAGATGCCTGGGGTGACTCTAAACATCTATATGGATGGCTCGAATAGGAACAATGAAGTTGGTTGGGGAATATACTGTCCAGAGTTCGGCATAACCCCGTTAGGCCAAGACCCGAAAACGAGATCTACATTAGGACGGAAGCATGAGAAAAAAATCAAAACCCGATGAAACCAGCTCCCTGGATGTAAAACTCCAAAATCATGTGCAAAACGGTAAATCGGAAGTACAAAAAATTCTTAGTGGCACTCCATAGAAGAGACTAGTGGAACAAAATCGGAATACTAACTGGTCACTATCTGATGGCAACACATGCCCGCCGGATTGGACTGATAGATCGAGAAGACTGCAGAAAATGTTTGGAGCAGGGCACCGTGGAAATAATGGAGCATCGCTTGTGCACTTGTCCTACCTTGGCAAGATTACGCTGTAAGCATCTGGGGTCCCCATAGTATGATACACTGGAAGAGTTATCGATAGTGAGGCTGCAGATTCTGGTATCGCAAAGAACCAAACTGGTCTATGCGTGGCTTGACTCTCTACTATCTCTTTGATGCCGACACGATAATTCTGAAGCTTCTTCGATGTTATCGTCATTTACAGAGATGAGCTCACGACCTTCACTGAATGATTTGTACCATACACTTCTATTCATGATAAAATATGTTCTCCAAAATACTTTTGCAAAATTTGTAACGATTCCGTGGCTGTGATCCTTTTCAGGTCTTACAAATAATCGTTCAAACAAAAAAAAAATATTAATCCTATGTAACATTTTGCGAGGTTGTACAAACTGGAAGATAACCGTTAACTACTGTTATTGTAGAGCGGCGGCATTAGCAACAGTAACAGTTCATATTTAGTCGACAGCTTTATTATGCCGTCCTTGAAGCCCTTGTTGCCCACTGTTTATATAAATAAATATTCAGTTGCATAAGTAGTAAGGAATTATAGCGCACCATGAAAGGCGAAGGATAGCCATATACTATAATCATCAAACAAACTATAATACAATCCACGCAACAGCGACAAAATCTAACGTTTGCATAGTTTGTCAAGTCGTTTATCCAGCGTCGCTGCCGCTCGTGCTTTATCGTTAACAATTTGTACGCAGCAACAACAACAACAGCAGATGAATTAGTTGTGTTCGTCGTCGCTGGGCCCGGAGCACGCCACATGTCCAACAAATACAATAAATTACACCGGACAGGTAATGCAGTTAACACCACCCAGCGACGCCGCCTTCGTGGGTCGCAGTTCTTAGCGTCTTCTTAATGAAGCGACAGCGGATGCAATTTTCGTTAGAGGTCATTAATTAAATAATGTAACAATTTGTATGTGATTTTTGTGATCTCTTTTCAAATTCAGAAGCGATAATAAATAGTTTGGAAGATAACTATTAGCGCGAGTCTATATTATTGTGACTAATGAGGGAGCTGGAGCGCTTACGGAATAATGCTGATAGTTATACGGCAGCACTTTGAGAAGGCAGTATGATGAAGAATGCAATTAAAACATTCACTTTGTCGCTACCAAGCTGGAGTTTTAGCGATTATGGGAAATTATCATTAGAGGAGGGCGATCCAGGTTCGAGAATTTCGCAATTCTGCCTGACTAAAATAACTTTTCGCGTTGGAAACATTTTTAAAGAGCAGAGAAGATTTTGGAGGTTTCATACCTAAATAAATAGTTAATTTCTCAGTACGCTGCGAACGAGACTAGGATGTCCGAAAAAATTGGGAATACCAAATTTGCACGACAAAAAAGCACTCTTCATTCATGGACAACAAATATATTTTAACAAAGATGATAAAACTCGATTTCTTTTGCATGGCCACCACGGGCACGCTTGCAAAAGTCCAGACACTGACCCAAAATTCGAAGGTTTTCAAGCATAAATCGGCCGATTCTGCTGCAATTTCACGTTCGATATTCGTACGATGTTCATCAATTGTCGCTGGCTTGTTGACATAGACCATAGGCATGACGTAGCCCCACAGGAAATAATTAACAGTGTCAAAACGCACGACCGAGGCGGACAATTGAGTGGGCCATCTCGTGAGATAACACGTTCACCAAACTTCGTTTTCAATAAATCTATTGTGACGCCGTCCTGTTGGAACCACATATTGTCCAAGTCCAATTCGCTGTCATTCAGCGGTGACGATTCCCATTCAGAGTAACGTGCCGGTCTTGATCATAACGGAAGAAGTACGGCTCAATGACGCCACCGGCCCATAAACCGCACCAAACTGTAATTTTTTCAGGATGCAATGTCGACTCATGTGGTACTACCCGACCATTAATGCAAATTTTGCTTATTGACGAAGCCATTCACACAGAAATGAGCCTCATTTCCGGATCATTTTCAAGTTGTTGCTCCACCTAATTCACAAACATGCGACGATTCTGGTGGTCAAGCTGCTTCAGTTCTTGCATCAATTTGATTCTGTAAGGATGTACGCCAAGATCCTTTTGCAAAATTTGCCACAACAATGTCACAGAGATGTCCAAAACTTGAGAACGACGTATGAGAGACTGATTTGGGTCTCCCTCAATTGACGCTAACTCAGCAATATTCTCAACACTACGGGCACTTCTTTGTTTCACTGACAGGGGAACTTTTGTACTGTGCCTAACCACTGTTGGGTGGAAGGTAGGTATTGTCATCACATGCATCTAATAGCACAGAGGACGCATTGAGGTTAATAAATACTTGTAATTTCTTCATCTTGAAGTAAGAATTTAATTTTTCAATTTTTAATTTCGATTTTGGAACCAAATTTTTAATCCGAGATGTTGGCATTAATTCGGTTTTTCAAAAGTATAAGTTAAAAGAGATCCAGCGCCCTTAAAAAGCCGCACGCCACTAATTAAAATTTCGCAAATAATATGCGGCAGTGAAGCGCCAAAAGCTCAATATTCTTCCACATAAATTTTTGAACTTGCCAAACTTTCCGGACAAAGTCGCCGCATGGGATGAAGCCTTTTTCTAAAACATGTGCACTAATTGATTTAAAATAAATCTGAACACATGAGAACAACAACAACACTAAAATTTCTAAACAAATCTGGCAAAAAGTGTTTATGGTAGCTAGCAAAAATCTGCACGGATTGGAGCGGCGCCAAGCACAAGTGCAGCCAGCTAACCGAAGAGGCAGCCACAAGTGGAAACCACCATTGAAAATTATTAATTAAACTTACCGTCAGCGTTGATTTCCGTTGTGCTCTGCTGTGGACTCAGGAATACATACACTGCAACGAGAAAGAGAGAGAGAAACGGTGAGAAAAGTGAGTATGTGTGTAAGAATAGGAAATGCAATTAATCAACCCAGAAAATAACAAGGAAATACATAGAAAGCAAACATATGCTGACAATGTTCAATGGTTGTGTGTTCGTGTTTGTATTGAAAATTTCAAAGAAAAGTAACAAAATAAAAAAGTGAAGAGCAAATTCTGCGAAGTGTTAGCGCGAGCTTTATGGCGTTGGACGCTTGCGGGAAGCACACACAGACCAGGTGGCTAACAAGCTGAGCAACAAACAAATTGCTATGAAATTAAAAACGCAAAAAAAAATGACAAAACGTTAACTTCGGCTGCACCGAAACTAAAATACCCTTCACAAGTGTATTCTTTGTAGCATAAAAGGATATTTTTCTTGATTTAAGTTTATATCCGAACTCTATGTTCTAATTGTCCGATCCGAATTTTTATTTTCGCTTATAGTGGCATTGCCTGTAATAAAACAATATGCGAAATTTCGTGACGATGCCTTGTCAAATGTGAAAGTTTTCCTTACATGGACTTGAGTTTGATCGATCAGTTTGTATGACAACTATATGCTATAGTTGTTCGTTATCGGCTGTTACGACAAATGGGCAGCTTCTTGGTGAGAAAAGAACGTGTGCAAAATTTCAGGTCGATATCTCAAAACCTGAGGGACTAGTTCGCATATATTCAGACGATCGGGTAGACAGACATGACTATATGGACCTAGCTCGTCAAGCTGATAATTTATACATATGTATTTTTATTATATAGGGTCTCTGACGTTTCCTTTTGGGTTTTACATACATCGCGACAAACTTAATATGGTGTACCCTGTTCAGGGTGTTAAAAGGCACAGTAGATGGTGCAAATCGAAAATCCATCAAGCGTAACAAAATTTGTACAAAAAAGCGCTGCAACAAGCTGTTTGTTGTCAACGTGGAGTACTCGTACAATATAAAGAGTGATTTTTTAAGAGCTTGATAACTTTTTTAAAAAAAAAACGCATAAAATTTGCAAAATCTCATCGGTTCTTTATTTGAAACGTTAGATTGGTTCATGACATTTACTTTTTGAAGATAATTTCATTTAAATGTTGACCGCGGCTGCGTCTTAGGTGGTCCATTCGGAAAGTCCAATTTTGGGTAACTTTTTCGAGCATTTCGGCCGGAATAGCCCGAATTTCTTCGGAAATGTTGTCTTCCAAAGCTGGAATAGTTGCTGGCTTATTTCTGTAGACTTTAGACTTGACGTAGCCCCACAAAAAATAGTCTAAAGGCGTTAAATCGCATGATCTTGGTGGCCAACTTACGGGTCCGTTTCTTGAGATGAATTGTTGTCCGAAGTTTTCCCTCAAAATGGCCATAGAATCGCGAGCTGTGTGGCATGTAGCGCCATCTTGTTGAAACCACATGTCAACCAAGTTCAGTTCTTCCATTTTTGGCAACAAAAAGTTTGTTAGCATCGAACGATAGCGATCGCCATTCACCGTAACGTTGCGTCCAACAGCATCTTTGAAAAAATACGGTCCAATGATTCCACCAGCGTACAAACCACACCAAACAGTGCATTTTTCGGGATGCATGGGCAGTTCTTGAACGGCTTCTGGTTGCTCTTCACCCCAAATGCGGCAATTTTGCTTATTTACGTAGCCATTCAACCAGAAATGAGCCTCATCGCTGAACAAAACACGCGCGCGAAACACATTTCGAACCGAACACTGATTTTGGTAATAAAATTCAATGATTTGCAAGCGTTGCTCGTTAGTAAGTCTATTCATGATGAAATGTCAAAGCATACTGAGCATCTTTCTCTTTGACACCATGTCTGAAATCCCACGTGATCTGTCAAATACTAATGCATGAAAATCCTAACCTCAAAAAAATCACCCGTTATATGTTCGGGGTTGATTCCAGCAAGATAAATACAGTGGCCCTAATGTAATTTATTAATTTTATTTTAATCTTTAAACAACGCGGACAAAAATCTACTCTCCTGGTTCTAAGGACGTTCTGTCACATATTTAACCTATCTTCTAAACTCCTTAGAATCAAATGATAAGTTTACAGAGGGAGCTGACAACCAGCTGCATTTTCGAAGTCATCGAATGAGGCTTACCTCTAAATTATTACGGATTACTGTACAGATGTATGGTAGACCCCGGTCCCATTTTTACTTATTAAAAGTCGCTTGAATTATTAAACGTCATAAATATTTTGTCAAGAACTGTCTTAAGCTAATTTAGTTATATTTATAGCAGAAGGTTAGAGCTGAATTAGCTCAGTAGGAACTAAACCTTTAGAATGGCTTAAGCCCCTCTCCGAAAATAACCAAAGAAGCACGTTTAAGGTATTAATTATATCACCAAATAGTTAGTTTTTATTTGCTCTCTCTCTCAAGGACCGCAGAACATACCTTGTGGTAGCATAATGTAGCAGAAAGAGTGATAAAGCTAACAATGTTTTATATACGAGGAGGCCGATGCTCGGCACAACCTGGGGGCTCTCTACCTCTCTCATGCACTGGTGCTACACGACTATTGTAAGACCAATTCTGATCTACTGTACAGTAGTATGGAGGGCAGGCGTACGGAAATCCACCTGCTGGAAGTCAATGGAAGGGGTTCAGAGGCTCGCTGCGCTGTGCATGACGGTAGCTTTAAGAACAACTTCAACGGCGGCTCTTGAAGTGGTACTAAACACGTCGACCACTTCACAGAAAACTGCGCAGCAAAATCGGCGAGAAAACTACTGGCTGCAGGAGAATTTACATAAAGAATCTTCGGACGTAGCTCGGCGGATAATGGCGCTTTGACAAACACCGACTACATGATCCCACTTTTTAACTGGGAAATTAGGTTCAAGTACACTGGAGTAGGTAACGATAGTGAAGCGTCTGTTAAAAATCGGGTCAAACGCAGGCATCCAAAAGGATGACTACTTCTGATGGACCTAGTAACTTCATCTGATATAGCAAAGGACTAAAAGTAGCCTATGCGTGGTTCATTCGTCTACCAGACTAACCAAACCCAGTCTAGTCTTTATTTGTAAATGTTTCATGCTTTGACCTTTCCGAACTTTGATTGGTTTGATTAACATTAGCAGGCAGCACTAGGATTAGCGTTTAAGACTCCTGTCGACATGGACAAAAAGCACGACAAGATGTCTTCAAATAACTGAAGATTCTACAATCCAAAAAGTAAAATAAAACATAACCTTACGTTCAGATTATGTGGTAATTCCAATTAACACACAGTTATAGCCAAAATTCAGAACCACAAAGCCCTCATATGTATTAAAAAGAGATAATTCGAAAAAAGAGCATTTATCAGCCTAGAAGAACTATTGGGCTCTCATGCTATGATGTCTGAGTGCAGTAGCAGACGCGAGATGTCCGAAAATTATAAATAATATCTAAAATTGGTTAAAAGAGCTATTATTCAATTTGGAACGGTCCTTATCACATAACACTGGGGTCCACATAATTGGAACGCAACTAGATTTATAGCCAGCCGTGAATTGACTTCTCAGCAAGATTACACGAGCCGAGCTCATTCATTGTTAAAATATTGGGGTCGTGAAGTCATTGTGTTATAAGCTTACAGAAACCATCATTCATCTAGGGGCAATGATGAACGTATAACTTGAAAGTTTAAAAAGCTCCTCATTAAACCATCCAACGAAACAAAAAGTCGCCTCTACACAGCAAACTCCCTGAGACAAAAGACCAACACTGACGGCATTTGACTGGAAATGCCCACGCCATTAAGGTAGCCAACGAAGCTTTGTTGCTACAACTGGATTTAGTGGAGCGACGTAGAAATCCCGGCTGCCGCAGCCACAGGTGTACGAGTACACCAAAAGCGTAAACGGAGCACACAAGAGACCCACCCATTGTGTTGGCGCTGCCGGTGCGTTTCCATGTCCTGTGTATTGTTTTGTGCCTGTTCGTTGGGGCGTCAACATGGCAAAGTTGTTTATCAGTTTTAGGAAATATTTTTGGACCGAGTACATATGGCGGGCGTGTGGGCTTAACGGTATGGCTGCCGGTATATGGGTTTGTAATGCCATGCATTTAGTTGACTAACATGCTATGTTGTGTTGTGTACATTACTCAAACACACGCATATATAGACTCATATGTGTAGTGACACTAATATTTAAAATGCAAAAACAGCGTAGAGTTTGGGAAAACATAGAATCTCGTTAGGTACTTGAGCACTACAAGCGCCAAGTTAATTGGTTACGCAGCCAAAGCCGGAGTGTTTAGGTAAAACAAACAACAAGAACAATATTACAACAGCAGCAACGATAAAGCGGTCTCGTGGCAGCCAGCAAATGCACAGTTGACTATCTCTTGCCCACCAACCAACAGTTACGCCCACCAAACGGCCCTTTGCCGGTTGCTGTTCATACTCTATCCCTTCCCCCTACTTCCAACTATCCACAGCCACTGGCGCACAGCTCTAATACTCGGTCGAGTAAGTTGCAATTTTTGCGCGGCTTAAAATGTCGACAGCCAGCAGGCTGTTGCATGCCACTAAGTCTGCGACCACTACTGATAATAACAGTAAAGCTTTGGACTGTCAAAATGCTTATCGACAGTTGGTTCAATTTGCGACGCGCATTTCAGGTGGCGATAAGTGTTTTGATGGCGGTCACATTCAAAGCCGAAACAAAAACAACAAACACCAAAACAGAACTTACACGCTCGAAACTGTTTAAAGGTAAGCATATGTCGCACACTGAATGTCAGGTGATAAGCTGCAACAACAAAAAACTTAAGCAACTTCGGCGAGCAAATACGACAAACCCTAATGAAGGTCGGTTGAGATAAATTGAGCTTGAGGCAAAAACAATAAAACGGGTTTGAAAACATCGAAAGTATTTTGAACAGATATTGTACAAATTATCGTATGACGGTAGTTAATGTTGGATTATAACATTATACTATTGAACACAACTTAACTTGGTAGTAATCCAAAAATAATCGAGACGGCCAATAATTGTCGTAAAAATAAAGCGAATGGCATTATTAGCAAAAACAAAAAAAAACGTTGCACCGAAGCCAACGGGTGAGCCAAGTAGAAGTACTTTTTTCAATAGCCTTTTATGTAAGAACATTTTCAAATCGCATCAACTGCAAGAAAGAGCTAAGTATAAGACCATTGGCTTACATAAAACACGACAAAATATCTGTAATCACAAGGATATATCTATGCACACCCTGCCCTTGGCATTATACCAACCAATACATACTCGTGTATATCTTTGCAAACTAATTTATTGCTAAAGTGCCAATTTCTAAAACTTTGCACACGCTGCCTGCCGCACCAAAAACGCCGCAGAACAACGTTCAATGGAAAATGTAAAATAATTTAGCTACAAGTAGGTGGAAGAAAAACTGAAACTTAAACCGAAAGTTCTCAAAGAAAACTCTGAACTTTTGCTACTAAAACGAAAAAGGCGTATAAACGCTAAGTAAGTGGCTAAGTATGTATGTATGTAACTGAGTATAGTGCTCAGCGAACCGGGCATTAGTGAAACTTACACCAAACAGTGAATCCCAGCGCGACCAGCGCTGTGACGATGAGCCCAATATTCGACACTACCTTTACGAAAAACGATGATGAATTGCTAAACGGTTGTGCGGAGCAAGTTTGCAGCAGCGTGTTGGCGCCCAGTATGGGGATCTGGAAGAGAAGAGAGTAAAAGTATTGATTATACAGGCATTGACTGGATGGAAGTACAGCAAGTGCGGATACAATTAAAATATACATGAGAAAAGCGGAAGTAAGAAATTTGTAGAATAAAAAATAAAGTTGTAGTTTTATCGGGGTTTAAGCAGAAAATAGTGCAAAACGATTTTCATAGTCAAATTATTTTAGCTTTGATGATTGTGCTATATCTAAGTCTATACTCGTATAAGTAAGTGATGGTTTGCTAAAAATACTAATATAATATAACAATACAAGTTTGAAGGAGGGTTTAGTTTTACTTTCTTATTTATAGTTTTACATAAGATATTTGAGACAAGAAATCGGAAGAAAATGATTCCAACTGTTTTTATACTCTGAATAGGGTATAGATTTGCCACGAAATTTGTAACATCCGGAAAGAAAATTCGGAGACTCTATAAAATATATATAAATATATATGAACTATTGCCCCAGTCAACGTTACATTATTATATTTTTTTAGTTCGGATCAATATAGCATATAGCTGCCATACAGATCTAGCTGTTACCTCTGTCGTGACAAGGAGTACCAACTCGGCGGTATTCACCTAAATCTTCTTCTTCTTTATTTGCCAATTCGTATTCGAATATTGGTGATCATATAACAATTAACAATATGTACAATATTAATAAACTTAATAATAATATAATAATGTAATGTTTACATGTTAAATATATCTATTGTATATAAAAAAAACAATAAAAATAAAAAAATCACAGATTTTGAATTATCGCAGCATATTTCTCTCTATCTCTCGCCACATCTATAAGGTTGCCCACGTCTGGATTCCTGTTCATTGTCGAATGTTTCGAAGCCACGAAAATTGTTTACGGCCAATACCCCGCTTTTCTTCAATTTTTCCTTGGATAATTATTTGTAGAAGCTCATACTTAGAGTGCCTCATAATATGTCCTAGGTAGGCTGCTTTTCTTTGTTTTATAGTCTTTAACAACTCTCTATTGCGGTTCACTCTTCTCAAGACTTCACTGTTTGTAGCTCAATCTGTCCATGGAATTTTTAGGATTCTTCTAATAAGCCATAGCTCGAAGGACTCTAGCTTGTTCATATCTGTGATTTTTAGAGTCCACGTTTCCATCGCATAGAGAAGCACTGACCAAACATAGCATTTTAAAAAACGTATTTTGGTTGTGATGTTGAGGTCATGGCTACATAATATATTTTTGTATTTGAGAAAAGTTGTGCGCGCAATTTCGATTCGACATTTTATTTCTTTTGAACAATCCCAACTTTCATTGATCTGACAACCAAGGTACTTGAAATTTTTGACTCTTTCGATGGGACTATTATTAATCATGAGGTGTGTGTCATTGTATATGTTTTTCCTACTAATAATCATATACTTCGTCTTGTTTATGTTAATGCGTAGTCCATATTCGTCACTACGTAAGTTAACTCGGTTTACAAGTCCTTGTAATCCCATCAAGCTATTGGCTATAAGTGTTGTATCGTCTGCATAACGTATATTATTTATGAAAATACCATTCACTTTCACACCTTCATCAATACTGGTTACCGATTCTTGAAATATTAATTCCGAATATATGTTAAATAACAAGGGTGACAGAATGCATCCTTGTCTTACACCTCGTGAAATAGATATTTCTTCGGTTATATCATCATTGATGCTTACATGGGCAGTTTGTTGCCAATAAAGATTTCTTATGCAACGAATCTCTTTGTCATCTATTCCCATAGAATAAAGAATTTCCATAAGTTTAACGTGTTTAATGGTGTCGAAAGCTTTCTCATAATCAATAAAACATAAAAATACATCTTTTTGGACATCTTTACAGTTTTGAACCAAAACTTGTATACAGAACAATGCCTCGCGTGTTCCAAGACCTTCTCTGAAGCCAAATTGCGTCTTGCCCACCGACTCTTCACATTTCTTTTATATTCTGGCGTGAATGACTTTTAGAAATATCTTGAGAGCATGTGACATTAGACTAATTAGTCTGTATTCACTACAATGTTTCGCATTATTTTTCTTAGGTAGTGGTATGAACGTTGATTTTAACCAGTCTTTTGGATATTGGCCATTGTCATAAATTTGGTTAAAAAGCTTTACTAATAGAGTCATATTTTTGTCGTTTATTAACTTTAAAAATTCAGCTGGAACCTCTTCCGGACCTGTTGCTTTGTAATTTTTCATTGATTGTATAGCTCTTCACCCAAATATTGAGGGATTAATGCTTTATACAACAACAACAGCATATGCAAAGATTTCATCTATTACCTAACATACCCGTGGTTAAGAAGGTCCGAGGGATAGTTCTAACCAAATGTCAGTGAAACACCTTGTTTACTGTCCAAAAGTCTAGATTTTCTGACAAAAATCTCTCTATACACTATCGGAAGCTGAATTAGTTATCCAAAAAAGCAATCACCGAGAGCGTTATACCGGATATAGCGATGTCATTTTTATATTTAGTACGATCGATGTTATGCTTCAAAACAGAACGGTGATTTATTTTAGAGACTTTTATAATAAGGTTTTAGAGCGGGAAAAAGTTCCGGAGAATACGGTGGAAGCATATAGTACCATTGGAGCTTATTTAAGGTTCATTTTCATTAGTTTGTCAGACTGTTAATTGAATGCTCACTTGTTTCCTTTTCAAGAGATTACTTTGACATGTTTAGGATGTCATACCGATCGTGATATCTCTGGCATATTGAAAACTATACCAACAAAAGCACTTAATACCATTTAACACATATAAGCTATTGATATTGGCGGTAAGTGCATTGCTGCGAAATGCGCTCCAATGCTCTGGGAGGCTAGGTATGTGAATGGGTCCGAACAAGGACACACCGAAATCCTCTCCTCCTTCAACTTCATTCCGGAAACTTGTATCGTTGCGTCGCAGAGACTACTCGTTATACCTCTGCTTTGCTCACATACCAAGGAGAGATATGTGAATGGAGAAGAGTCGCTGGTGAAGAGGCGCAATTAGCTTTTTCATAGCTAGGTCGAAGGTGGGAGTGTAGGTAGAAGAGGTAGTTTTCTGTAAGGAGCTCTCCCTCAAGCTTAACTTGAGGCTACCAGATTACTGTACAGTTTCTCGGGCAGGCGTGACTGCTATTAAGGTTGCAGTAGACTTACTGCTACGAAGTGCAGCCTCTTTCAGGGAGTTGAGCATTCACTCTGACAGCAGAGTGGCAATACTAACGCCGAGCTCTCAAACTGTACTCTCAAGGTTAGTCAAGGACTGTCTGTTTTCATTAGAAATAACATCAAGTAACTTAATAATCAGTCTCTTTTGGGTGTCTGGTCATAGCAAAATCACCGGAAACTGCAAATCCGATGAGCTGGCAAGAGGGGACATCCGTACTCCGTTCCCATCGGAGTGGGAACGAGTTGCATCTCCAATCCTCCACCCATCTCCATTTTGCTTTCTCGTACTACACCAATGGACCTCGCTTACATTTAGGAGGTACAGGTCGACGATCAGCATTTGTGCGACTACGAGATGCTTCTGGTCTAGAACAGAATATAAAAAAATCATTGAACTGCTTGCCCTTAGCAAAGTTCACCATGCCGCAATCGTAAGGAGTTCTTACTGGACATTGTCCAGTGGGCATTCATGCGGTAAGGCTAAAAATCGTCACAAACGCAAGTTGTCAATGTTGTGTGGAAAAGAGTGAGATGAAAACATTCAGGAATTTTCTCCTCTATCGTCAAAGTCTTTGCTAGACTGAGGTTGAAACATCTCCGCAGTCTTATCTTCGGCGAAAGTGGACTTATGACATGGATTTGAGGAGTTTGCATTTGGAGATCGTAACTAAGTTGAACCGGACATTAGAAGCGTTTTGAAGTTTAGACAGATACCTCAACGCTTACAAAGTGTATTGAAATTAATAAGTAAGAAAACAAGTACTTCGTGGAACAATTTCTAAAACTTTTAATCAACTGTTAATTAGCTGCTCAAGCAAATAACCCAACTAATTACGCCACTTTTATAAAAGCCAACGCTGTGATTCACATACAAAACTTTCACCTCTGCTCGAAATACTTTTTACGCAAATATAATTGTACACACTTAACGGGCACCTCGACCCGAGGCCAGTTGGCTAGCACACAGTTCAAGGTAATTAAAGAGACAAATGATCGCCAATCAATGCAATGCCCCTCAAACAACAAAAAAATCCACTAAATATAACAAAAATACATTAATTCCAACAAAATTAACCGCAAATTAACAAAACAATGTGGTGGAAAAAGTATGCGTCCGCGGATTAAATTAATCTCGGCAAATGAGTGCAGAACAATCGAAGCAACCAAAGGCTCAGGGCGAAATCTGGCTTGCTGAAGACAATAAAAATTAAATTTGAATAACTTGAGGTTGAATACGAAATGGCCAAAAGGAGATAATAAAAGTAAATTGTTTACAAACAAATTGGGACAATTTATGAGTGCGGACATGGACATCCAACTGCCCAAAGAGAGAGAGAGAGCGAGTATTTCGTAATTGACTTGTAATTGAATTTTGAAGGGCAGCCGCTTGAAATATAAACTGCTGCCAATCAAATCAGAGCCGCAATTAAAGAAAGCTTTATTGAAATCTAATTTATTTATTTTTATTTTTATCTTTTCCCTTTCCTCTTGTTGTTTGTCTGCTTGTGCTTGATAATTTGTGCTGAAGAAAAATTAGGAAAGCCAGACAGCTTAATATGTAGCTGTGAGACAAAAGTGAGTAATGAGGAAGGGTGAGGCCACAAGTGTGAAACAGACAAAGTTAATCGCATTAGAGGGTATTTGAATCAATGAGAAAATGGAAAATGAAAGCAAAAAGTTTAAAAATATAAAAATGCAAACATAATGAAAGCGAGACAGAAGTAAGCAAGTTATTGCAAAAAAAAAGCACTGTGAGGCTTAAAGTAAACCCCACAGGTGGGGATTTTCAATGCGTATGTTTTTACTTGAACATAAGTGCTTTGTGAAAAATATAAATACATATATATGCATCTATAATAAGGCTTATATTATATTTTCAAAATTTTTAACAAGCTTTGGAGGACTATGCACAGAATAAATCGAACATGAGAAACTTTCTTGTTTGCCTAACGCGAGAAATCAGTCCATCTTTATGTGATGATATTGCCGAAATATTTATATATGTATATTAGGGTGATTCAAAAAAAAATTTTTTTGTTTTTTTTTATTGGTACTCGGAAAAATGGGTTCCTAGACACCTCTAAGAAATCCTCTCCAAATATGAGTTTTTAATTGTAACGGGAAGGTCCTCCGCCTAACGGTTTTCTATTTTTTCTTATTATCAGATAGAAAAATTTATATCTCGCTTCCAACTACTTGAAAAAATATCTTGTTAATTAGGTTTTGTAGGAAATTGAATGCTCTAAAATATGGTCTCTTATGATTTTTTCGTAAACCCAACCGTTTAAAAGATATTAACGGTTGAAATTTGACTATTTTTGGAAAAATTCTTTATTTCTTATTAATTTTATAACTCAATGAAAAAAAATTATTATGAATGATGAAACACATAGTTTTGTAGGAAATTTACTGCTCTATAAAAATGGTCTACTATGATTTTTCGATTAAGTTAAGCGTTTACGAGATATTCATCGTCAAACATCAATGCATATTAGGGTGGATCAAAAAAAAAAAAATTTTTTTTTTCGTTTGGTTCTGTGAAAAACAGGTTCCTAGACACCTCTAAGAAATCCTCTTCAAAAACCTATTCATAATAATTTTTTTTCATTGAGTTATAAAATTAATAAGAAATAAAGAATTTTTCCAAAAATAGTCAAATTTCAACCGTTAATATCTTTTAAACGGTTGGGTTTACGAAAAAATTATAAGAGACCATATTTTAGAGCATTCAATTTCCTACAAAACCTAATTAACAAGATATTTTTTCAAGTAGTTGGAAGCGAGATATAAATTTTTCTATCTGATAATAAGAAAAAATAGAAAACCGTTAGGCGGAGGACCTTCCCGTTACAATTAAAAACTCATATTTGGAGAGGATTTCTTAGAGGTGTCTAGGAACCCATTTTTCCGAGTACCAATAAAAAAAAACAAAAATTTTTTTTTTTGAATCACCCTAATGTATATGTATAAGTTTATGTATAAATGATCAGTATGTTGAGCTGAGTCGCTTTAGCCATGTCCGTCTGTCTGTCCGTCTGCATATATACGAACTGGTCCCTTAGTTTTTAAGATATCGTTTTGAAATTTTACAAACGTCATTTTCTCTTCAAGAAGCTGCTCATTTGTCAGAACTGCCGATATCGGACAGTAGCTGCCATACAACATATAGCTGCCATACAAACTGAACGATCGGAATCAAGTTCTTGTATGGAAAAGCTTTGCATTTGACAAGGTATATTCGCGAAATTTGGTACAGATTATTTTCTAAGGCAACAATGTAATCTCCGAAGGAATCTATAGTGATATGTTTTCTAACTCTGCCACCAGCGTCAAACCAAACCTCGAATACTTTTTAAAGATTTAATGTAATTGAAATAAAGTCTGAAACGTTTTCTCCCGCTAGTATTTACTCCCGCACTACTCAAAATCAATTCAGAAACATAAACAGCTCGAGTGAACCACTCATTCGCTCACTTACTTACTCACCGCACCACACTGACCACAGACACTCCAACGCTAAAGTGAGCAGCTCAAAGAGCACGCCGCGTGAGTTCAGTGAGTACTTGCAATAATTCTTCATTATTATCTAATTTCAAGCTTCCATTTACATTACCTGTACCGCACAAATGTGAAGGCACCGAATTAAATTAGCCACAATATTTAAGAACGGACAGCCATTAGCCTTCATGGTGTTGCCAGCACAACAGGGCGTTATGTAAATTGGACAGGTATTGTTTTGCGAGCATTGTGTGAAATGCAAAAGGGGTGGGGTCAGGCAAGGATTCGGTTTGATTGTTGCAACGCGAGCTACTTATTTGCTTTGCGATACTTGTTTAAGCACAACAAGACAACACAGCACGCAATTTAGCTATTTAGTACGAAAGCGCTTCGTACATAAAGTAGGTATTGCTTTAAGCCGGTATTGTTCTTCCACGACAGCGAATTTGTTAGGATTCTTCCGGTTACGCTTCCGTTGAATGATGATTACATTTTCAATTTTGCACAATTTACATTGCTGTTGAATTGTGTGAATTTTTCATTAGTAACACCTTGGCGGTGAGACCACGGCACAGTGGGTTAAAGCGGCGAAAATACACGCAATAATGAACAGGATTGTTAGCTTTAAAACGACAACTGAAGACCCATTAGAAATAAGTTTTCGATAACTTCAAGTTTATTCTCAATTAAAACCATGTATTGGCGAGAGGTAACCAGTCTTTACAAAACTAAACCGCTGCTTTAAAAATAACTCGCTGACAGTGAGCTTAAAGATAGTCAAGGACTGCTTGACCTCACTAGCGTAGCATTAAGCTACTTCCACATTATATAATACTTGTCTGAGTGCTTGACTACAGCGAAATCGTCGGGAACTGAAAAGACGATGAGCTCGCGACAGAGGGTACTCTTACTCAAATTTCATTTGAGTGGGAACATCTCGGGCCCTGGATCTATGGACATTGCGCGAGTTCACTAAGCGTTGGTCACTGACCCGCATTTGTGGAGTTGCGAAAGCCTTCTGAACGTAAAAGATCCATTAAAATGGCTAATAGGTGTCTTAGCTGGCGCTGACACGGCGAGGCTAAAGATTTTACAGGACGCAACTTGTCAAAATTGCAGGAAGGAAGATGAGATGGAAACATCTAGATACTTTCGCCTTCACTGTCTAGCTTTCGCCAGATTATGATTGAAGCATCTTGGTTGCCAAACTTTCTACAAACCCGGCGAAGTGGCTGGAGTACCTGGCTTCATAAATTTGTGGCTTTGTAGGAGTTCACGTCGTCACAACGGATAAACGTTTCTAACAGTCCAAGTAGGATTCTTCGTGGCCTCACGAAAATCATTCTATTTATCTAATCTGAACTAAGATACCTTTTTGAAGACACGAACGACTCTTGCCAAATATAGCCAGGTCTCAGGGTGCTAATGGCCCCCAAGTCACAATCATGTGGATTAGTGCCAAATCGAATCGAAACTGAAATGGATAAATAGAACAAACGCTGGACTTGCAAACTCATAAAAAATCGTTGCAAAAAGCATAGGGTGGGCCATCTAACGTTTTAAATTTGAATTATCTATATTTCGACATTGGAAACGTCAAATACCATTCGGAAAGTGACAAATATTCAGTAAAAAGTCTAAAATTTACGAAATGGGTCGCTATTCACTATTCTACAGTTCGCAGAATGGGCAGAAGATCATTTTTCCAGCAAGACGGCGCTACGTGCCACACAGCAAACGCTATATTCAATCTTTTACGCCCTATCTTCGAAATTTAAAATTTTATATGGCCCACCCTATATATACAAATAGGTTGTTGGAAAAGTAATGGTTACTTGAAAGAACAGAGATGGCTTAATCTTGCCCATAGTCCACGCAGCCCGTGCTATTTATGAAAATACAAAACGTTGAAACCGAGGGGATGAACATAGTGTATACTTGACTTCCTCTTCTCTAACTCCAACAGCCAAACAGAAATGGGGAATGAACATCGTAAAACTAAGCTATCTTACTAACAGACACAGACTTTTTCACCCCAGGAAACGCAATCGCCACTTCAATCACTTATTCAATGGCTGCTGCACACTGTTGCGCTTGAAAGCTTTGAGGTGTGTAACTGTTGATTTTTCTGCTCAATGTCAATAGCAAATGCGCCCAGATGCAAATAGCGGATAAGTAGTGTACCGTAATACAAGCGTTCGAATGAAAACCCGAGATCATGAGGCATGAAGCATGGCATATGTATAACGGTATGTTACTGGAATTGGAGCACAAGCGGAAAATGCTGCAGCGCAGGTAGCAATGTATTTCACTTGCAAACTTCCCAGCGAAAGCATCTTTGACCCAAAGAAGCAACTGAACACAACAACAACCACAGCCAAGCAATTCAGCTAAAAGTATTTATGCCATTTTTCGTTGATAAGCCAAGCGGGCGAAGGAAGCTCCAGTCACAGTTGCGCGCAGCGTCTGCTAATCCTCATGTTCCACGAATTCCTGCCGAAATTGGCAAAACCATCAAACAATCGCAGCGAGTTCCGGCGAACCAACGACTAAGGCTGAAGCTGGAAGCTGCTGCTTAGCGCGGAGCCGTATGCTGTGGCCGTTATGTGCATGCCGCTTATCGCTGCCGAACGTTTGTATTAATTTGACTTTTCACTTCGTCCTAAATTCACGAGGGGAAGCGTGGCAACGAGTTCAGTATTTCGTGCTAACGGCAATGCTGTCAATGCCGCGCAACGAGGCGCCATTCCAAACTCACACTCCCGGTGCTGCTGATGTATAGCTCCACTTTTTTCAATTTGCAACAATTTCCGTTATTTTCCGCTAGTTGCACGTACCCGAACAACCAGTAAATGTGAGCAGTGGCAAGAAGCATGAAAGTAGCAGTAAGAACGTAGTACAACTGCAGCTCCACTGACGCACACATAGCTTGCAACGAAATGTGGCAACATGCGATTTTTTTCATTTTTGCTTGCTTTTTTTATGTACGAGTATGACCGTGTAGATTCGGTTGTTTGGCGGGTAAGTGTTATTGTACCCCTAATTTTTTGCGGATTCCGCTATCAATATTTCGATAGCTAGAAGCCAGCGTTGCCAACCATTCGAAGCTCACTCTCTCCCCTCACAAGTTTACAACAGCAGAAGCTCACACATGCCTCCCTACTTGTATTTGTATGTTACACACCCACCCAAGCTTATACCGTTAAGTAGTCGTATGGAGGGAAAACAAGCAAAATGGCGGTAAGTGGCATAATTGAAGCGCCGCAGCGATTGCAGCGATAGTAAAGCAATAAACGATGCACTGTTTTCGGCTTAAATGTGTTTGTTGTTGCATTTGTGATTGGGTGATTTGTGCTCGTTCGCTGCTTGTTCGCCAAAACATTGCTGTCGCAGTTAATGTTGGCATTGCTGTCAGTACATTACAACAACAGCAAGTACTTGTAGTATATACTGACATACTTAAAAGCACTTAGTAGCCCCGAAAGCGAAAACTTCGGAAAACCAGAAATTATCTTTTGAATATTTTAAAACATTTTAAAGAAATTCTTTATATTTTTGCATATTTTGGGACTTTTTAAGGGGGTATTCTACTCTAGAATTTTGAAAAATTCGATTTTTTTTTTTCAGATATTTAAAGTTTAGACCTTTAAGAACATATCCTCCAAAGGATTTTTAAAAATTAAAATTATTTTAAGAGCTACAGTTACTTTAGTGACGCAGTACCTGGCCCGGTTCGCCCGTATCTTAGACTGCCTGAAATTTGCCTCAATTTTTTAAACGCGTTTTTCTCGAAACTACTTTTTTCCACACGGTACCGGGATTATCTCAAGTTCTATAGAACCGATTTACTTGAAATTTTGTGTAACCTACTTTATATAATCCTTTATCCTTTATCTTTATATAATCCTTTGTTTTTAATATTTTAAAAAATTTAGGAATTTCAAAAAAAAACGTAAAAAATGATTTTTATTTTCAGACAGTCGCCATTTTTCCAAAAAAAAAAATTTTCGTGTTCTTTGAGGTAGGGACTATAACAGCATCCTTACTGATTAAGAATTTCTTTTGATTTTTTTTTTTTTCAGACCACCAGGAGAGTCAGGATCAATGTCACCAGGATGCGCCATTTTTCTTTAACCCTGTCTCTCCCCCCTCTAATTATTCTAATTTTTAATATTTTTTTGTAAACTTTTTTTTCTGTATTCTTAAGATATCAATAAAAACACCATAAAAAATGGATTGTAAAAATATTTTTGGGTTTTTTTTAAATAAAATTCAAAAAACTGCCCAAAATTTGATTTCTAGAGTAGAATACCCCCTTAACTATACTTCGTTGCTGCATTTTTGAAGCGGTAAACTAAGGCTTGCCTACGAGAGTTCATGGAAATAATGTATACTATAGGTTCGGACCTACGGAATAAGGGTGCAAGTTTAATTAATTAAACAAATATCGTTCTATTCAGTCGGAAAATTAAATATCATCAGCAAAAATTACAGAAAAATTCAAAACAATTTTAATTTACGATAAAGAAACATCTATATTAAAAGAAAACGTTAACTTCGTTTGTATCGAAACTGTACTGTCCGCTTCAGTTTGTATAGCAGCTATATGCTATAGTGGTCCGAACTGAAAAATTTATACGGAGTTTGCAGCGTTGGCTTAGGCAATGTTATGTGCTAAATTTCGTGAAGATATCTCGACAAATAAAAAAGATTTTCCTACAAGGACAAGATTTTGATCGGCCAATTTGTATGACAGCTATATGGTACAGAAGTCCAATATCGGCGGTTCCGACAAATTAGCAGCTTCTTGGGGAGGGAAGGAAGTGGCCAAAATTTAGGATGGATATCTCAAAATCTGGGCAACTAATTCGCGTACATATGTACATACATACGGGACGAACAAAGTGACATAGTTAAATCAAATTAGTTTATTAAGCTGATCATTTACATAAATATATAATAAATATATGTATTTATGTAAATATAGTGTCTCCGATCGATCGCGCTACTAGAACTAAGTCCTAAAGACATCCAATGAACGTTCATTATATCATTGACTAATGTTTAGGCATGAGAAAGCGCGGTACAAAATGGGTGCCGCGCGAGCAGCAGTGTTTCGAGATGTTCAAGCGTAATAAATCGAGTTTTTGTGTTGACATGTGACTGGGGATGAAATCTGGCTGCATCGTTTTACTCCGAAGTCCAATGAGAGTCGTCCAAGTGGACTGATATACGATGAACACGCCCGAAGCGTAGAAAAACGCTTGTGAAAACTCTTAACTCGCATGCCTCTGCAAAATATAGCAGGAAGGGGATAATGAGTGACTTGTTTGGTCTTTGTTCGTCGAGAGAGGACTTTAGTTCTCATTTGTCTACTCGGTCCGAAATAGCACCTGTTGGCAAGAGTTATTCTGCTTTGGATCTCGAGGATTTTAGACATAATTGTCTACGCATTCGATTTTATGACTGTCAACAGTGACGTGAGAGCCAAGTCGCGAGAGCGACGACCATTTGTTTGATGACAGGAGGTATTTCGTCTTGTCCTCGTTCAAAACCAGACCCATTTGGTTCGCTTCCCCATCCAGTCTGTTGAAGCCAATGACATCAATGTCATCGGCGTACGGCAGCAGCTGTACACTCTTATAGAAGATTGTATATTCTCCATTCAGATCTGCAAATTGAATTATTTTCTCCAGGAGTAGATTGAAGAAGTCGCACGATAGGGAGTCGACCTGTTTGGCATAGAACGGCTCGGAGAGGTCCCAATTCAGATAAAGCTTTTGGTATTGATCAACGTCACTTTACACAGCCGGATAAGTTTAGCAGGTCTAACAAATTCAAAGTTAGCGGGATAAAGGCAGCTCCTTATAAATATTGTTGAGGAGGCTCACCCCACGGTAGTTGATGCAGCTTCTGGAATTTCCCTTTTTGTTGATTGGGCAGAGCACACTTAAATTCCAATCGTTGGGCAGGCTTTCGTCCGACCATGTTCTACAAAGAAGCTGATGCATGCTCCTTATCAGTTCTTCGCCGCCGTGTTTGAATAGCTCGGCCGGCAATCCATAGGCCCCTGCCGCTTTGTTGTTTTTCAGGCGGGCAATTGCTATTCGAACTTCTTCATGGTCGGCCAATGGAACGCCTACTCCATCGCTATCGGTTGGGGAATCGGCTTCACCAACTTGTGTTATGCTTAGCTGCCATTCAGCAGGTTGGAGAAGCGTTCTCTCCATATTTTCCGTATGGTGTGGGCATCAGTTACTATATCACCTCTGGGGGGGTTCACATAGTCGAATTAAACATTTTTATGGCTTAGCTGATAATTAAGTTCAGGTAATTCTAAATATTTTATAATCATTAGATTGATAGAACTATTGGACTAAATTCGTTAAAAGAAAACTAAAAATTAAAACTTTTCAAAAACTTAGAAATCGTTCCAATTATTTTCCCTTTCCTTGCAGCGAGATTGACAACACTAGAGAAGCTTATGCTGGAGTGATTGGTTCAAAAGAAAGCAAGAAAAAAAACAAATGAAAGACAAAAAGGAGTTTACAAAGCTCATTTTCCATAATTACATCGACTGAAACTGCCAGCTACTAAATAAGCAAACATTTCTACAGAATTGCTAATTTTTGAACTTTTCCATTGACTTTTTTAAAGACGAACAATTTAATTTTAACGTAGCAGCCAATAAAAAAAATTGATTATAATAAAGAATAAATAATTTTTGAACAAAATCTTAAAGTTTTGTATTTTCTGATTACTGGGTGATGTCACAAAAGTGAAAATAAGAAAGAAAGGAAGAAGGATAGAAGGAATAGAAAAAAGATAAACATTTATGCACTCAAAAACGCTTCGAAAATTCAAGTTCCATTTGCAGTTGTTGGCATTATAGTTGTATTGATATGAAAACACAAACACGCACACATACCAATTCGCTTCAAATCGCGTCGCGCTCGCAGCGACTGCAGTGTTTTTATAAAATAAACGAAGCGACAACTTAATGGCATTGCATACTCGGAGGATATACGTCTACTTGCTGTTGTCGTGCGCGCAAGGACTGCATATATGCAAGTGTGTGTGTGTGTGCAAGTGTGCATGTAATTGTATATACTTTGTTCGCTTGTCAAGCCTTTGTTTTTCCGCTTCCGTTCGCGATTATTTTGCTTGAATTTTTTATTTGCGCGATTTCTTAGCAAGACACAACGATGCATGTACTTTCATGTGTGTGTGTGTGTGTGTAAATATATACACATTCATATTAGGGTGGCTGTTGTTTACCAAAATATTTTTGTTTTTTTGCAAATGGCCGCTGATGTTTCAGTTTTTTTTACAAAAGAAATGTTTCAACCTCTAAATATACTGTATTCATGTGGTACACCATGTCGTATGAGCAATGCAAAATGCATAAATTAGTTGTATGAATGCCCAGCTCAGTCGATGTAGCTGCGTATAACTTTTAATATAATATTTTTATGATTAAAACTCATTAAAAATCTTAGAGAGAAAAGTTGACAGGCAGGCGGACGCGGCTAAATCGGATCAGCCCGTCATGCTGATCTCTTATACCTATCTACATATGTATACTTTATAGGTTTCCTTCCTGATATACGCTGTGCAGGGAATAAAATCATCTCAAAATTGTGGACACCCTAATATACATAATTATATGTATCTATATGTATATATGTATAAAGCGCCTGATTGTGTGCCTTATTTCGTGATACTTGCGCTGCTGTCAAATTGTTAGTTATATTTATGTATGTTATTTGCTGCTGTTGGATTTGACATACTTGCTTTTGTTGTTGTCATTGCTGTTGTTGTTGCTTGCAACTTACATTTTTATAACGGCAACATAATAAACGAGCGCACAACAATTGCTGCAGCAATATTTTCACAAGTGATGAAAGGCTATGCCAACACACATAGTGCATCTACAACAACAATACTAACAATGACAATAACAACTACAAAAAACAACGACAGCGACAACAACAACAGTAAGAATAACAATAACGACGGCAACAACAACAACAACCTCAACAGCAACAACAACAACATGCCATCGTGCAACAGCAACACAGTAATATAATGCCAAGTGATTTCATTTTTATTGCAAGTACATATTTATTTTGTATTTCTCTTCATTACTTATGATCAATAAATCATGCTGGTAAATCGACTGTCCAACACTTGACGTGAATTCCTTGCAACATATTTGTATTTTGGAATTGCTGGCAAATCGCAAGTAATGGTTGAGAGCGGCACACACGCACCAGCGCATGTCTAATGCATGCTTATTGTTTTTGTTTTTCTTTTTGTCGAGTAAAATAATACCAAACACATGGGAAAGCGCGGCGCAGCGCGTAAAATGCGGAAATTGCTCGACATCCTTATCATTATGGTATGTGCAATCTCAAATGATCAAATACTGATGTGCGAGTAATTCAATGGAATTGCAACGATTGATAAATTTGATACTTGTGCCAATGCAGTAAGTAAAGCAACAACAACAGAATACTGAAAAATGATAACTCATTGCTAAAGTATTATTTTCTGACGAAAATCCAAACATGCAATACACTGCAATTTGGGTCGCTTGGGCGCTAGGTTACCTTCTTCTAGTTTAAGCAATAATTATATAGTTTTACGAATGATTTGTATATAAATTCAAAGAAAGAAGGACTACGTTTATTTAGAAACTTCAAGAGTGGAATATGAATCTATTAAAAAAACTTTATTTTTACTATAAATAGGCTTTAGTATTCTATATCGCGCGTTATAAAGAGTGAGCCATTTCCATGTGCTATGTGCATGCTAAAAACTACCTTCAATTTAATGAAAAATATTAGATTTTTTACATGCTTTTTATTTTAAGCTGAGACGAAAATAATACTTCATTAAGTAATTGCACTTAACGTCTGAGACATTAAAATTCACCACACAGAAAGAAATATGTAAACTCGTTAAATGGGATTTTAGGGAAGATGTGGGCGCTGAAAGCGCGTAGTTCTAGTTTTATTCGTCGCGTCGGGTCATGCTATACCTGTTTGGAAAGCTCATTTCACGCGCTAACACGTGTTCGATTGATTGTCGTTTCTTTTAAGTCGTTCGTGAGTTATAGCGTCGCAAACATGGAGCAAAATAAAGAGAAAATATGGCATATTTTACAGTACTACTACGATAAAGGCAAAAATGCATCTCAATCCGCCAATAAAATTTGTGCAGTTTATGGACCCGATACAGTTTCCATTTCCACCGCAAAACGATGGTTTCAACGTTTTCGTTCTGGTGTAGAGGTGGTCGAAGATGCGCCACGCTCCGGAAGGCCTGTCGATAAAATCGCTGAATTGGTCAGTATATTAGCAGCCGTAGCATCGGTCAAGAGCTGGGCATGAGTCATCAAAAATTCATTTCAATTTCAATAAAAAAAAAATTCAATAAAAATACCGCAAGACTTTTTTGACAACCCAATATTAGGAAACAAAATACAAAATTTTTTTAAACAGCACGGGCCAACTTCGGAATCAAGTTCAGAATGAAAGAGGTAACCAGCTATTTTCTAATAGCTATCCGAATCGCGTACTTTATAAACAAAGTTTTTATCAACTATAATCAAATTGAAAGGTGAATTTCATTTCCTTCAAAGTAATCCCCTCTCGCTACAAAACACTTATGCCAACGAATTTTTCAGTCATCATAGCACTTGGAAAAATCCTCCGTGGTGATGGCCATCAGAGCCTTCATCGATTCAGCTTTTATATCCTCAATTGTCCTCGGAGTGGTCATGTGAATTTGCTGAATAGCCAGAAGTTACACGAAGGTAAATCAGGCGAATGCGGTGGTTGCGACACGATATTACTTGAAAATGTAGCGAAATGATCACGAATAACCAATGCAGTATAAAATGGTGCATTATTGCACTCTTTTGTTCAAAAAATTCAGATAAAGTAAAAATCGAAGAATTCACTTTTGGAGCCTCACAAAGCGACGCGTATCTCAAATACTATTGTTAACTATATAAATTAACACTTTACAGTTTCAATTGATTTTTGTGTCTATTTGAAGATTGGCAAGTAAATTCAGTCGTTGAAGAAAGTAAATTTATAATAAATTTATACAAAATAAAATCTTATATCTTTACTACTTTAATTTTTAATCGAATTCCAATCAAGTTGAGACTGGAATGCAACTCAGCGGGTCCTTGTCCATACTAACGGGGGGGCCATCTAACGTTTTAAATTTGAATAATTTATATTTGGACATTGGAAACGTCAAATACCATTCGGAAAGTAACGATATTCAGCAAAAAGTCTAAAATTTACAAAATGGGTCGCTATTCACTAGAAGAAAACTGGGAAATATTGACAGATTGCGCAGAAGATCGTATGACCGAGGGTGGTCAATTTTACCGAAAAATCATATTTTCGGACGAGGCTCATTTCCACCTCTATGGATAAGTTAACAAGCAGAATTGTCGCATTTGGGGCACAGAAAACCCGCACATAATCGTCGAGAAGTCAATGCACCCAGCACGAATCACTGTATGGTGCGGATTTTGGTCTGGTGGAATCATCGGCCCATTTTTCTTCGAAAATGAAGAAGAAACCACCGTAACCATCAATGGTGAGCGATATCGCGAACCGAACCAAGTTTTTCTTCAAGCAAATTGAAGAGGAAGACTTGGACAACATTTGGTTCCAGCAGGACGGCGCTATGTACTATAGCAAACGCTACATTCTATCTTTTACGCCCTATCTTTAAATTTAAAATTTTATATGGCCCACCCTATATAAACTTGGTGTTTTGCATTGTCAAAATAGCAATCAGCACACGAATTTTAATCATCAGAAAAAACAAAATGAAGAACACAACTCAGCTGATCCGTCATCGAGCCTGTCGTTAATCGAGTAGCCGGCTGCATGAAAGGTCAAAAACTGGTTTCTCTATTGTAGTCTTAATGTACCAAATTAATTTGGCAGGGCAAAAAGGATAATATTATATATCATTCTCTCTTTGATATAAAGTTTGTCTGTATCTTTAAATTTAATCTCAATTTAGAGACATATTTTTGCCAAAAGTCACGAAAACTCCAACGGAACTAACTAGTATACTACTGTGGGCAAGAAATAGTAAGATTATTAAATTTAAATTTCGAGTGAAAACTCATTCGTCGATATATTTTTGTTTCTTTTATATTTCTGTTGGTCCCACTATAAATCACATATGTATGTGTCAAATGTCACATCAAAATCAACATTGGTGTTTAGTGTACGCTTGTCTTTCTGAAGTACATAAAGTGCATTCGATAATTTTTACGATGATTATTCACTTTGTTTTCGAAACCAAATTTATTATGGCGAAATGTTCAGAATGTTGAAAAGGCCTTCAGTGATAATTGTTTGTCGTGAGCAACTGTTTTTGATGGGTACAAATTATTCAAAGGGGATAGAGAACACGTTGAGGACGAACCACGTCAAGAATGACCAACAACATCAACTCATGATCAACACATCAACAAAATAAAGAAATTGGTGCTTGAAGATAGAGGATTAACAGTTAGAGATCTTATTGGCATCGTTGCAATATTGGAAAGATCAGTGCAAACCATTGTTAAAGATTATTTGGGCCTATGAAAAGTGAAAGCACAAAATCAATAATTTTTTTTCGAAAAACAGCGTCGCGTTAATGTTTGTAAAACAATGATTATCAACTACCAGGATGTAATTAAACGTATTATTACTGGCGATTAGTTTTGGATCTATGATTACGACGCAAAAACAAACAATCAATCAGCCGAATACTTGTATCGTGGCAGAGTTGAGCCGAAGCCGAAGAAACCACGACAAAGCAGGTCAATAATCAAAATCGAGGTGTGATGCTTCGAATTCATTCCGTCCGGCCAAACTATCAGAAAGAAATACTATTTGAGTGTTATGCGTCGTTTCCACGAAGGTATTCGTAATAAGAGGATGGAATTATGGGCCAACAGTTTATGGTTTTTGCACCACGATAATGCATTGTCGCATACTGCAATGACTCTTCGTGGCCAAGCCGGGATTTTTCGGCCAGGAAAGTTTTGCTGTGTGTTTGGTGGGATTGGAAGGGAATCATCTACTATGAGCTGCTCCCATATGGGCAGACGCTTAATTCTATCATCTACTGCGAACAACTGGACCGTTTGAAGCAGGCGATCGACCAGAACCGTTTAGAATTGGCCAACAGGAAAGGTGTAGTGTTCCACCAGGACCACGCCAGACCACACACTTCGTTGATGACTCCTCAGACGCTACGGTAGCTCGGGATGGGAGGTTTTATCACATCCTCCATATAACCCGGACATAGCGCCAAGAGATTATCACCTGTTCCTGTCCATGGAGAACGCCCTTGTTGATGTAAAGTTGAACTCAAAAGAGGCTTATGAAAAGTGACTGTCCGAGTTCTTCGCAAATAAGGAGGGGGGCTTCTACGAGGGGGTATTATGAAGTTACCGTCTAGATGGAAACAGATTATCGAACGAAAGTGCGCATATTTGAACTAAATCCGATCATTGTAACACTCTTTATAATGCATTGAATAAAGAGAAAAAAGGCGGAAGGGAGAAATTTGGCAATCTAATATATGTCCAACTTAGAATATTATTGCTTGAACTTAATAGAGTTCTAGTCAGTGTTTCTATTTGTTGCCAATTGTTATATATTTACTTGTTAGTTATCAAGGAGCGGTGAAAACAACAAAACCAGCATGCAAAAAAAACTTTCGATACTTTTTGTGGGCCCTCGCAGAATTTAATTATAGCAACATTGCTACATATGTATATACTAGAGGGCAACCAGAATTTTCGAAGGCAAAATGTCTAAGTGTGTCCAACTAACACGAAAAGCACTATTCACGACATAACCTACGACAAAATGAATGCAATGACAACAACAACATTGCTTGCAAAGCGTCAAGCGAAGACTGAATGAAGCAGCCATGGAGACTTAACCACATACCGTTATAACAAGCATGTAGCAAGTCGCACATACGCAAACACACACCCCGACACACACGAACACTTATATAAAACATTTGCAGAATAATTCATAATAATATTTGAAACATTTAATAATGTTGCTAACCCATTATTTTACGATGCTGTCCCAAGCAGAAGCAGCAGCAGCAGAGCAACGAAAAACAATGGCAAAAACAACATAAACACACACATACACATATGTTACATGCTCATAATATATACTTTCATATTAAAATATAAACATGCACCCACAACTTTTGTACGGCTACACACACACACACCAACACACATGTGTGTGGCAGTCCATTGCTGGATATTCCCCAAATTCTGTTGCCTTCAAACGTTGCTGCGTGGCTGCCTCGCCTGCCATTCGTCGACTTGTTATATTAAGTTGTAGAATTTTGTTGCTGCTGCAACATGCTTAGAATTTTGTGGCTATGCTTGCGGTTGGTTGGCCGCTACTGCTGATGTTGTTGGTTGTTGTTATTATTGTTGTTGTTGCTATTCACATGATCCTCGTAAAATTTCCAACCATATTTTCAATTTGTTATTGTGGTGTGAGTGCGTTTTGGCGATGTGGCAAGCACCAAACGAGGACATATGAAAGTATGTGTGCAACAAATAGCACGGGCAGCAACAGCAGCAGCAGCAGCAGCAGCAACAATCAGCAGTGCAACAATAACAGTTGCATAGCAATGCTGCAGCTTGCTCGTTTACTTGCTTGCTTGTTGTCATTGCTACAGATGAACAGCAATAAATTATATTGGGCCAAAAATTTAATATGTATGCGTATGTGGACCATATGTGGGCGGGGGGAGCAGCGCTGCGGTTGCAACACACACAACCACTCACGGACACATATATATTCACAAGGCTGTATTTAATAATTCTGGAAGTGTAATGCAATGTACTAATGTATACATTAAAAAATTATATTCACACAAAAGCAAGTGGCGGGTTTAATTGTGGCAAGTTGTACAGGGTGGCACAAAAGCAACTTTTTTTAGTTTTTAAAAAATAAATTTAATTAAATTAAACATTTTGGTGCCAAATACCTTATTTTACTTAACGGTAGAGCGGTCATTTTTATCCGGATAAAATGGTTATTCGAATATTCCGATAGATGTATAAATGTATGTACAATATAATCCGGTCACACGGATATAAGAATAGAGATGAAATTTAAATAACCGGATAAACACATAACAAATTTATGCTGATATGGCAAATATTTCATTATCCTAATAAGTATATTAACAAAATTCGGTTACGCGGATAACCGCGTAAACAGATTTTTTCCACATTTTGAATTTATACGGATAACATTAATATTGCATTATCCAATATATAAAATTATGGTCACGCGGATATCCGAAAACATTTCAAAATTAAATAACCGCTTATCCAATTTTTTTCAGATATTTTAACCATAAGATGAATATTCCACTATTCATATACATACATAGATGTAATCCGGTTATAAGGATATGCATAGATATGTATGTTAAATTTGGATAAGCGAATATCCGGATTTTGGCACATTTTTAATTTATACGGATAAGCCGGATACTATAATATCTGCTTATATGTAACATATGTAAACAAAACTCTGTTTCTTTATTATGATACCCGACATCTAATTTTTGCGGTGTACCCGTTATATAAGCAAAGTCCCGTTACAAGTATATTTGGCTAACAAGATAGAGTTTTTTTCCGGATATTTAATTTATACGGATAAGACGTATATTGGAATAACCGGATATACATACATAAACCAAAATTCATTTATAAGTATATTTGGTTAACAGGATATCCGGATTTTTTTTCATATTTCTAATTTATCCAGATAACACGAATATTGGATATATTTGAATCCATACTCAGCGAACACAAATATTAGAATGTGAATGAAATTTATATACCCGGTTATCCAGATTTCAGTTATTTAATTTTAAAAGGAATATTCAAATCCAATATTTAATAGGGAAGAATATATGAAATTTTGAGTAATCGGATATTCAAAATTTATGCAGATATTAATTTATAGTATACAGATAAGTTTAATAGTTCCATATCCGAATAAATAAGTGAAATATGTTTACTATAATAACCGAATACATATGAAAACTAAGTAACCAGATATTCATTTTTAAGGTTTTTTTGTGAAGAATATTCGAATGTGTATCTATAAGTATAATTCCGATACTAGGATAAGCGAACACATATAATTTATTAATTAAAATTTTGAGAGATCTTATCCAAACTCAATGAGAAGAATCAAGATAACTAATATACGATAAAATGAATATTAACCAAATTTTTTTAAACCTGTTATCCGGATAAATATACAAGCTAATATTAATCGTATTTTCATATTATCCGGATTTTATCCATGTCAAAAACTGAATATTAACCTTAACATTAACATTAATCGGATTTTCGTATTATCCATATTTTATCCATGTCAAAAACTGAATATTAACCAGGTTTTTATAAAATCTTTTATCTGGATAAGTATAAAAGGCAATATTATTTTCATATTAACCGGATTTTATTCATGTCAACAAATTAGTATTAAGCCGACTTTTTTAATCGTATTTTCATATTATCCGGATTTTATCCATGCCAACAAATTAATATTAACCCGATTCTTTTAATAGTATTTTCATATTATCCGGATTTTATCTATGTCAAAAACCGAATATTAACCAGATTTTTATAAAACCTTTTATCTGGATAAGTATAAAAGGCAATATTAATCGTATTTTCATATTAACCGGATTTTATTCATGTCAACAAATGAATATTAAGCGAATTTTTCTAAAACCTATTATCCGGATAAATATATAATGGAATATTAACCCAATTTCTTTCTAAACCTGTTATCCGGATAAATATACAAGCGAATATTAATGGTATTTTCATATTATCCGAATTTCATCCCTGTTAACAAAAAATCTAAATGGATAACCGAAAGCTCTAATATTTCTTAAGATTATTTTGCTATTTATGACCTTTGTCCAGATGTGCTTTTGATCATAAACCACAAAAATTTTTTAGACACTTATAGAGCCTCTCAAGAAAACTACCTAAGAAAACTTACTAAAGAGATTGTAATTATTTTTAAAGAAAAAGTTCCGACTGTTCGCAGTTTGTCTGGGTCTCTTTCGAAATCCTACATGTGAAAGTCAATTTAGACTTACGTCATAACCACCACACTCTGTTGCCGCTAATAAAGAGTTTAAAGAGGATAATAGTTATTAAAATTTAAGCAAACAAAATTGAAAAAGCAATGGATATTTACATATCCGCATGACTTCAAATTCATACATATGTACATATATACTTTTTAAACTAGAAACTTTTTCACGCGACTCTGTTAACTACTGCAACAACAGTCACCGCTGAGTAATTACTGAAATGAATGCAAATTAAGGCCACGTAAAGTTATTGAGTGATGATAATGTGGGGCATATATACGAGTACACAGCCACCGAACAAACTTCGAGAACATTTTCACAGATTTATTGAAAATGTGGCAAATGTGAAATATGTATGTGTATGCATTTAATATAGGAAGTGAAAATTTCAAAATAAAACTGATTACACTGAATAAACATAAATGGTTATCAAAATATACAAACAGATGCATTATTGTCCTCAAACTGAAATTTACGGCCCCACATGATCTATTGGCTCTGCACAAGTGTAATCCTCCACATTAAAATATAAAAATAAAAAAATGACTACAATTGAGTCTTTCAGGCCAAAATTGTGAACATAGCAGTAGTACTTGATACCCTCTGCTCTGATCAGCAAGTATGTACTATGTATATCTCCTACTTTTAGACAAGAAAACTTGGTAATACGGTGGGAGTCATCACAGAACACCTACCCTTAAGATCTCAGCTTCAGAAAATGGGAAAAGTGGATTCGCGGAATGCAGAGCATTACGCGGACGATGATGAGAAGCTGGAACATTGTGAACATATAAATTGCACAAATCCGAATTCATTATTACTTCTAATTTCTTTAATATTTTTATGCAGCAACAAATACCCAACTTGTGACAATAAAAATATACCAAGAAACCCAAGACCACGTGGAAAAGATATCAGTGTTAACAAAACCATAGTACGGAAGAGCAAAGCCGAGCCTTTTAAGCCAGCCAGAGAAATTATGATCGAAGTTAATGACGAATATGGTGTGGATGTGTACAGAAGGTTTGTAGGAATACGGCTCCGTTTCGGTATTTGGATGTATAGAAAAATTTATGCAAGACAATGATCCGAAGCACACCGCACAGGTAGTGAAGCAAAGCCCAGACCTTAATCCAATAGAAAATATATGAAATGATGTCAAAACCTATATAGCAAGGAAAAAATTAAAACATCTGGATGCGTTATGTTCTGGAATTGAGAAGGCTTGATATTCAATTTTAAAGGAACGATGGAAAAATTGGTGGACGGCATGCAGTGAAGATGAGAATGGGTGTTTAAAAAAGGTGGATATAAGGACTGTCCCGTAAAAAATTGACCCTTCGTTTTTCATTAATAACAAGAAAACCAAAGAATTTTTTCAAAGTCTTGTTTTATTTTTTATTAATGAGGACTATAGAGATTACAAATTATAAATAACATTTAACAAATATTTGTTTTCTGTAAAAATTCCTTACTTTTTTCTTAATGCTTATGTTTTGTACAGTGTTTTCATCGATAGTACCGTACGACCTTCGCCACTTATTTCTAAAATCTTGTAAATTTTTTGCAGTACCTTTAATCTTCCGGAGATTCGATTTCATTAGAGCCCAATATCTCTCAATAGGTCGAAGCTCTGGGCAATTAGGTGGATTCGCTTTTCTTGGAATAATATTGACATTATTGCTTTCATACCACTCCATGGTAGCTGTAAAATAGTGAGAGGTTGCTAAATCAGGCCAGAACATTACAGTACCCTCATGTTCGCGTATAAATGGCAAAAGAAGTTTTTGAAGGCACTCGCTAATATAAATTTTTGAATTTATTGTGCCCTGTGTTAGAAAAAAACTGTTTCTCAAACCGCAAGTACATATCCCTTGCCAAACCATATTCTGCTTGGGAAATTTGGTCATTTTCTTTTCCTTAAATTTTCTCTGTACTTGCCCCTTCTTCATACAGGTATAATATTCATGCCCCGGTAACTGTTTGAAATCTGCCTTAACGTAGGTTTCGTCGTCCATCACGCAACAGTCAAATTTTGTTAGGTATCCTTCATACAAATTTCGAGCTCGTTTTTGAGCAACCAATTGCTTTTCATCGGAACGATCTGGCACTCTTTGAACTCTATATGTCTTTAGCTTACTATCATTCTTTATCCTTTGTACAGTACTTTTAGAGGTACCTGCTTTAACAGCAACATCTCGTACTGAAGTGTTGGGATTCTGCTTAAAAACTTCCTTCACTCTTTTTGACAAATTTCCTTCTGCACCTGGTTTTCTACCCGAACCTTTTTTTTCGTACAGTAGGTACATCCTTTTTGTAATTCGAAACAACCCTTTTGACAGTATTTTCCGATGCTCCAGTTTTTTTATCTATAACTGAATATTTTAATTCTGGATTTTCCAGGTAAGTGGACAAAACCAATTCGCGCACTTTTTCTTGATTGTTAGACATCTTAATAGCTTGAAGTGTTGACATCAAATGTTATACATTTTGTTAATCGTCAGATTGTATAGAAAAAAACAAGTCCCCATTGAGACTAAGGCCATAAACAGGTACGTCACAATCTTAAGGAATAAAAGGGTAAATTTTTTACGGGACAGTCCTTACTACAAAATAATAACGAAGAGAGCAATCTTATGTCTTTTTGAAATTTTTTGTAAACCCTTTTGAGATTCCGCTATTTATATGTCCCAGCTACCTATAGAATATTGATGTTTTCGTCCTTTTTATAATGATAATAAAATATTTATTGTTTTAGTAAAATGAAAGTGAATAATTTTTAAAATAAAACGCATGCCTCATTGAATCCGTAAGTGGTAAACTTAAGAAATAAATAAATGTTCTTATTTGATGACTAATATGAATACCGATATTGACGATTGTCTCATGGCTCTAATTATCACAATCTTCATTTAGTGACTCTGCTAGTCAGGAGTCTCATTTTAGTATTCTGGCAGATACAGTATACTACTATACAGTATACTACTTTACTGTATCTGCCAGAATACCAAAATGAGACTCCTGACTAACAGAGTCACTAAATTACTATTGTGACAATTAGAGACATGAGGCAATCGTCTCAAGCAGAATACCGATATAAGTATGCTATTTATGTGACCATGTCTGTAGGTGAATGCCGCCTTCGGCTCCCAATGCGGCAACTCAGCCTTGAGTCTTCGGCTTCTAATGCTGCAACTCATACGCCTTCCTTTTCAGGCAATCAACCAAACAGTTCTAGAATGAAAACATGCTGTAAGGTCTGGATTTCTCAACCTTCCTGAACACATTTAAAATATAGCGTGATATTTTAAGAACACCGTTCAGAGATAAAATTTTAAGGGGTGCTGAAAGGAATAGTTCTGGGAGATATTTAAGACCAATTAAACAAAGAAGAAGTACTAAAATTGTTAAATTTTCTCTAAAAACTTTAAATTTTTGTAAAAATCCTTATTTTTTAATTTTTAATTAAATATTTAAAGATTTAGAAAAACTAATTCAAACTTGGAATAATTGAGTTAATTAAATGGAAGTGTCTGATATTCAATTTGCCTTGCAAATATGGCCTGCATTTACCGGCCGCACGCCGCAGCAGCAGCAAAACCAGACCGAAAAGGCAATGCATATTTCCATTGAAATGCCAACAATGGCCAAATAGAAACACAAAACCCAAATAAACAGCAACAGAATCTTTGCAGAACAATTCTCAGTGGCAAGGCTGAGTTGGAGCCGGGCGTCGCTCTCGGTCATATTTTCACACTTGCAAAATACAAAGTACTCGTAACACAAATTACTTAGGCACTTTAGACGCAGACCTCTATTTATATGTGTGTTGCAAGTATAGATGTTGCAAGTATGTTGGTGCTGCAGTTATTTGTATGTGAGCAAGTATGTGCGTGTGAGCAAGTATGTATGTATGTACATATGTGCAACAGCTTAGGTAGCTGGTCGCCTGTTGGTGGAGTCATAGAGCAAGCAACCATTTTTCATATCGGTAATCACGTGTGAATTACTCGGACGTTTACTCGTTTCCGGCGCCACACACACATGCACACCCAGCAGCTCACGTGCTTGTAATTGCGACTGGCAAATATATGCATATGCATGTATTATTCAAATTACATATGCATGCATGTATGTGTGTGCAGTGTACATGAGCCTTAAGTAAGGACTTCCGGCAAAGGCACTCTTTGCTTTGTCATCATTGGCAACAACAACAAAAACAGCAGCGACAACGACGACAATCTGGCTCGTTGTGCAGCTAAACGGGCGACACACACATGCATATACAATGTATATATATACTAACACACACATACATGCATATGGATTTGCCACACGTGCATCATATATCGCTTGGCCAACACTTTGTGGTGATAATTCATTTTTTACTACTGTCGGCTTACCTCAATGTCTTGTTGCGTTGTTGGTGAATGGACACGGATAAATAATTGCTCATCTGTTGGCAGTTCGTGCAGTATCCTCACCTTGTACTGCAAGGAGCCGTGCGCCTTTACTTCTTGTATGACTTGCAAATATTTTGCATCCGACGCTTTCACCTGCAAATTTAAATGGGAAATTAAATGCGAGTATTCTTAATAAACAGTTGCATAATATACTTATATGTGTATATATATGTATATATGTATGTATGTGTTGGTATGTAAGTGCTTGCAACTCTATTGATGGTTTGTTGTTACAAATTGTTATGTTTATGTGAGCGCTTATGCATTGATTCTGATTATGAATATGTATAATCTCAATATACAGGGTGTGTAATTTTTTGTATGCCAAATTAAAATTTATTAAATTTCATGTAACGAAAAATATATCCTTTAAAAGGAGCTTGAAGCAATCTGAGCTGAAACCTTGGAATATCGCCAACACAGGGTGTACCACGAAATTACTTTAGGTCCTATGAATGGTGGGTAAACTAAGCGAGAAAATTATGACACATGTTAGAGGTGAATATGAATGATGAATATACAGTACTAGGGAAATTATAAAATATAGCCGTAGTCTAGTCTCAACTACAGAAACATGCCAAAGTGCAACTGACAGAACGCAGATCATGCAAGGCGGAGAATGGCGACGATTGTGACGTGATATCTTTCAATACTCACAATACACCAAACAACAAGGGAATTGGAAGCTAGGTTGGAAAACAAGGCAAACGTTAACTTCGGTTGCACCGAAGCCTTACACAAATACAAAAGATTATATACAAGAATTTTATTTTATCAAACCCAATGCCAAAAGCACGAGGAAAACTTGCATACACTTTGATTTTCTAAGGACTTCGTAGAAAAGAAGTAAGGGAGTAAACTCTGGAAACCAAGGTAACTTATAAAATCATCATCAAAAGTCCTGAAAATTTTTCTTGGAGAAGCTACATACCCTTTTCTTGATAGTGTGACATGGAGCGCTGTCTTTTGGAACTAACTAAAGTCAAAACCTAGAGGTATTCCAACGATGAAATAACACTAATGCAATATCAAAGTTATTAAATCTTTCCCTACCAACATCAAGGTTAACACACCATGTATGCATTTTGAAGAGCACATGTCGAAAGAGAAGTGTTGATTATGGGCAAAGAAAAGCAGGAAAGGCGACTGTGTGCAAATTGATTGAGGTCAGTTGACATGAAGTTAATGAGAAAATTAGAAATACTTATAGTAAAGTCAAATGTATATTTTTGTTGTAACAACAACGTAGTTTGTTGCATTTTGGCAACCAGTAAAGTGTGAAACATTTAGCATAATAGAAAGTACATCGAAAATCAAATGAATTATTATGTAAAGAGTAATCCATTTCGAGTTTCCCACTTTTTTCACTCGAAAGAACATTCTTTCGCATTTAGTTTTTGAAGATTATTTCTTTCAAATGTTGACCGCGACTTCGGCTCAGATGGTCCATCCGTTGAGGCCAATTGTTTATGACTCGTTCGAGCATTTCGACTGGTAACTGCGAATGACAAGCGTCATGTTTTGCTCCAATGCCTGAATCGAAGCAGGATTGCCAGTATAGACTTTAAACTTTACATATCCCCACAGGAAAAAAGTCTAACGATCTTGATGGTTAATTGAAATTTTCCGCTTACCGAAGTGTTCTCTCAATAAATCCATTGAGTGATGCGTGGGAAATGGCGTCGTCTTTTTGAAACCAAATGTCGCCGATATCAGGAGCTTCAGTTTCAGACATCAAATAGTCGGTTATCATGGCGCGATAAGGGTCACCATTGATGGTTAGGTTTTCACCGCATAATTTTTGAAGAAATATGTGCCGATGATTCCACCGACCCACAAACCACACCAAACCGTTGTTTTTTCTGGATGAAATGGCAGCACTTGAATCTCTTCAGGTTACTCTTCGTTCCAAATGCGGCGATTAAGTTTGTTTACATACACATTGAACCAGAAATGGGCAACATCGCTGACAAAATTTTGCTCGAATTAAGCTTGTATGTTTTCAATTTAAGATCTCTATGTAAAATGTGCCAAGTCGTACCATAAGTCAGTCCGAGTTGGCACGGTGTTAGTGTACACTCTGAGCTACGCCACTCTGCTATATTTTCTTCACTGACAGCTGGACGTGGTCTATTCGATCGAATATTATACAATAATGAATGCTGAGTCTCGAGATGGGTGATGGTGTGGCGAATAGTACGTTCAGTAGGCCGATTATGTTGACCATAAATTGACGAAGAGAAACACATTCTTTACAAAACGGAAATTTTTGTAGTAAAATCGAACGATTTATAAACGATGTTCAGGCATTGTTCCATAATGAGTTGCCAAACAATAATGAACAAAAATAACATCACAGCGCGTGATCTGCCAAAAAAGGCTATTGAAAAAAGTACCTCTACTTGGATCACCCGGTAAATTAGGGCAACATGTCTAGTAGAAAATCGTATCTGATCAAAAAATATTATATCCTTACTATATAAAATATACTTTCAAATCCTGTGATTTGCTGAAGAAGGGAATTTCTTAGCAAAGAGAACGTTTAAGAGTAGAGTTATAATTATTGTTTTATTTCATGCCAAGAAAGGAGCAGTCTACGAGGTTGAGTTTATTGTAAACAAAGGCAAGATAATGTATCTAGAGATTTCTTGGCTGCTATAAATTTGTCTTTCTACGAACAGGCTAAATTCCACCAAGAATCTAAGGCTGGAGATCAGAATAACTCTTGCTTACAGGGTCTACTTTGGGATCGATAGACAATTGAGAATCAGATCCCTACTAGGATCTATAAGTTTATCAATAAGCCCGTCCTATTGTGTTGCTCAAAAACATAAACGATGACGAACCGATTGATTTGCTCTTGAAATCCTCAAGATCTATGAGCCATATTATATAATTATAACTATGATAAATCGAAAATTACAAAAATTTATTTGCTATAGTTTCATTAAGCCTTGAATTCATGTACTATATATACCATTGACAACTCACTAACATTTATTTGAGTTTTCACTTCATTATTAGCACAATACTGGTGTGTGTGCATGTGTTTGTGGTTTCTAAGGTCGGTAATGTCTTAGCTACTTTAATTAACACAGCAGTCAGCGAATAACAAATATTTATACAGTACATATGCACTTACAAACATACATACATATATATACATAAGTACTTATTTACAGATAGATATATAGCAAAGCGAATTTGCACATAGTGATTATATATTTACTTTACTTGCCTTACTTTGTTATATAACGACCTATAATATTTATGCAATGTGTATATAATGTACAAATATGTTCATATTTACTTCATTGATTTAAGTACATACGCGTCCATATTAATTATTAGTTTAGTATTAAAATTTATTGCTAACGATGTGTGTCACGGAAGTGTGTCATTTCAGCCCCATGAACATTTAGGCTTGAATCAAACTAGAGGTCACAAAGGAAAGGAAAAGCAATCTTCAAAGCTCGTTTTAACTGTCAAGAGTACTTCACGGTGTAATCAAAACTTTTTCAATTTAATGAGCTTGAGAATTCTCAATTTTAACGCAGACGTATTTAAATATAAGAAAAACTGCTAGGAGAGGCCTTTAGAAGCTATATTTCAACATGAATCTCGAAATAAGAAAACTATCGTTTTCAACATTAACTCAAATGTGTTTAACCCTGGGTTAGACGAAAAAATGTAAATTGACACTTTGACGCATGGACGCCTATAGGGCAATGACTTTTTAAAATCCTCACAACTACGGAGAGGCTAGCCTCACTAGATCTCTTAGGATCTTAGTCCACTATACTATTTGAGTAGATGGTCGCTTCTCTTGGCCAACAACCTTCCCCCCAAGCTTTGCCCGTCTGTAAAGAAGCTCACTGCCCTCTGTCATTCAACGGCTTCTTCCCACAAAGAGCCTCCAGAATTTGGTTTGGCGACTCCAAGACGCAGTTTTCATTTAGGAATCCAGATTATTCGAGTCTAATAGCACATATGCTTTGCAAATGTGGTCCTTTCCTCCTTCCACCACATAAATACTCCGCACAAAAAACCCCTTTTTTCCAATGGCTCGTCTACAGCAGTATAAGGAAATCGATGCCATTTTTGCTCTTTTCGATATTCGGCTTGCATGAAAGCTTTTTATCTGCAATGAGCCCTAGATATTTCACTGAATCCGCCGGATGACACCTTTAAGAATACATCGGAAAATTTCATTTTTCAATTTGAAAGAATTATAATTTTCAACCCAATCTTAATATTACAACCTAAAACTTAGAAGACCCTCGCCAACACGTGCTTCTTTTGGCTGATTAAGCAATAGAAAAGTAAGGCACTCTCTCTACGAGCAAAGACCAATTTCTACAAGACACTTATTATTAATGCCATCACTGATGAGTTGGCATTAGTTGTGTTCGAGAGAAAGGCTTTGCGGAAGATTAACGGCAAATACCGCATTCGATGCAACGATAAGCTATACGAAATGTACGGCGTTATTGACATAGTTTTGTAAATCAAGTAACAGCGGCTGTGCTGGCTAAGTTATGTTATTCGGAGGGATGAAAACACTCCGGCTTTGAAGGTTTTTAATTCTGTAGCCGCGAGTGTAAGCAAAGGAAGAAGACCCACTCCGTTAGAGAGATCAGATGTAGGAGGACCTGGATGTACTTGATATCTCGAATCGGCGCCAAATAGCGAAGAGAAGAAACGACAACGCGCGCTGTTGTTAACTCGGCCATAACAGCGTAAGCGAGCTGTATGTTAGCAAAGAGGAACAAAACTCAGAGAAAAATATCAAAATGACATTATTTTTCACATTGTTCAACTTAACAACCATTGAGTAAAGGTTAGAAGAAATTCCCAAAAATATTTTATGTCTAAACAGTAATTCAACTGGACAAACATAATATTCCCCACATCAAAAATAAAAAATATATATTTACAATTAGGTTGATCACCTTGAAGGAACTATAATTCTCAATTGCTAAAAGTGATTAACCAAAGGTTAGAGATAATTCAGAAAGACAGTGTTTGCAACATTACTTCAACTGAATACTCACAGAATTATTATCAAAAAGCATAGCATTTAGAATAATTAATAATTAAACATGACGAAACTATATTTCACAACTTAAACTCAAATATATTTAACCAAAGGTTTTATATGCAAGTATACTGATAAAACGCATATAGAGAGAAATCGGAGAAAGACTTTGGGAAACCTCTTTCTCTAGAACAGGTGAGTTGTTAAGGCATAACATTTGATGTCAAATTGAAAACAGCAGAGTTCCTCAAGCTTTTAGGCATAGGTATTTCCTCAATGCTTATTGGGTTGTCATTATCGAGAATTCTTGTTTGAAAATGTGTCGCATCTATATAAATTTATGTAAGCGTGTGTATGTATGACGCACATTTGTGATTTACAATAATTTGCTAGATCTGTTTGTGGCAATATTTACAAAAGTTTACACACACTTTTGGACAAATAATTAAATTATAGCCACAATATAGTGAAGCTCGGCAAATATGTGCTACTTTATTGCAAATTTAATATTTTGTTGCCAACTACTTATACTTAGCAGCTACAGAGTGGCTGAATGCGTGTATAAAGTTGCAAATTGCAAATAAATTAAACACAGATGTGAATGTGGGTGTGTGTTAGTGAGTGTGGCTGGTGTTAAAATCTTCAAATTATAAATAGACAATATGCGATTTGTCTTGATTAGAAATAAATTAAATACGAATTTATTCCATTGAAATGGGAAATGCCACAACAGTGCATTTTCTGTTGTTGTTGTTGTGAAAAGCTTTCTTCGGCGTAAAATTAATCAAAAATATGGTTTCCTCTTCGAGATAAGAACGCAATGTCTATTTAGGCGTTGTAATAAATTGTTATAGGAATTCGAAAAATTATTTTATAAAATTGCCGACATGTCAGACAAATCTTTTAGTCGCAATACATATTGAATTCAACAAAAATCAATTTCATGATTTATGCAATTATTTGCAGGGAATGTATGAAGCTGAAGAATTGTACCTGCTGACAACATGTATCGAAAGATGTATGGATTTATGAAAATAGAAATTGAAGAAGAATGTGAAAGCATGCACTGTAAGACCACCACTGCCAATTCTCCTCTTGTTCCTCAGTCCAGAGTGCAAAATGATTTCGCTGGAACACCTTATATCCCTGTGTCCACCCTAGAACTCGTCTTAAGTATCTAGGCGCTTCGAAGGTCAAGGGACTAGACGAAGTATCAAACGTAGTTGTCAAATTCCTCTTAAAGTTCGCAAAAAGTGTTCACGGCCTGTATGACGAATATTTCTCCTAAATCTAATCTGAACCTCCATTTGGCATTACTAAGAACCAATAGGGCCAGCCGGCCAGTATAACCTAACCTAACCTATTTTCATTTATAGAGAAGTAGCAAGCCCAGTGCGTATGGCTAATTTTTTATACATATCGGTCAATCTGTGCGGTCTAATATTGAGATTCGAGGAGTATACTTTTATGAGAGTGCAAAAAATCTGCTAAACCGAATAAATATTTTCCTTACCACCCATATACGAATATAAATATTTTTGAACTTTCGATTGCCCTTATACTGGGTTACAGTTGGAATACAGAAGGCTGGTAGGGGCTCCCACGTTACGGCCAAGGACTTAAAGGCAAGTCAGTGGATACTGCCTTTCATACTATCGTAACCTGGCTTGAGGAAGCCATTAGGGTTAAAGAATTAATATTGAGGGAAATATGGAAGCGATGTATCACTTATGGTCACAGGAAAGTTTCTGAGTATCGTTTATGAGATACCCCTGCGTCGTAACAAATTGGACCTTCGGAGGTGGGCTTGCCATCAACCCAAATAAAACCGAGATGGTGTTATTTACTAGAAGATACAAGATCCCGGTGACACCGCTGCCGCAAATGGGAGACATACGTCTGCAATCGGCGGATACAGTGAAATATCTGGGACTCATCCTGGATAGGAAGCTTTCATTGACACCGAAAGAGCAAAAAAGGCATCGAATGCCTTATACTGCCACCGAAACAGGTTCTTTGGCTCTATGACACTATAGTCAAACTAATTATGCGCGAAGAAGACTTAGTGTGTTGGATGGCTCTAGAAAAGATAACACTTGCAAAAAAAACTCGAGAACGTTCAACGGGCGGTACTCATAAACATGTATGGTGCACTAAGGTCCACTCAAACCATGGCACTTAACGCCATATTGCACATAGTACCCGTAGGCATCGTCGGAAGGTGATTGGCGCGAAAGTTCCTATCACACTCAGAGAAACTGGGTTCCTAGGAGAGCACGTGTCTGAACACTCGGCATCGACTATCTTCTTAAAAATACTGGTATGGATGCCAGTCTACACGGGAATCGCAGGAAATTGTAAATCTGATGACCTAACAAGGAAAGCCACCTTAGAACTACTATCTGTAGAATGGAAGCGGGTCGGTGTTCCTGTATTCTCTTGTGTTCTACTACTAGATAACTGAGCTTCGCGGAAACTTGGCCTGCGTAGGGCCACTATCGGCACATGCGCAATCGCCAAAACTTTTGGCCCAAGGTCGATCGCAAGAGATCTAGTGCTCTCCTTGCCTATTGACGGTTTTAACAACGGTTTTAGTAACCGTTTCCAGCTATAAGAATTACCGGAAGATGAGGTGGAAACCACTCAACACTTCCTTCTTGACTGTCCCGCGTATGGGAGGTCAAGATTTTTGCACTTGGAAGCGCATACCTTCAGACATTCCACCCAACTGGCGGAAAATTAAACGCCTTTGTTAATTTGTACTGGCGACTAAGCGTTTTGCTAATTTTTAAATTCAAACACAGGAGTTCTTCTTTATGACTCCATAAAGGACTACATAAGCTAACATAAAGGGAGTTCGAGAGTATCATGAAGCTAAACAAATTAAGGTGCTCAAATATTGGTTGTCAAATATCTCCCTTCCGCCTTTTTGTCCCTTGAAGCTCATATCTGGTAATACTACAAGTATACATCTTTGAAAGGTCTTGACATAACCTACAAAACGACGCTATGGATGATTAGTTTGGATACTGCGTTCAGCAGTTATAGACGTGTAAACATGGAGTTCACTAACGCCGAAATTCGCGGTATTTTAAAGTTTTCCTTCGTTAAAGGCAAATCTACTAGAGAAACGTTCCGTGAGATTAATGGTGTTTTGGGGGATGGTACTCTATCACTTCGAACTGCGGAGGAATGGTTTCGACGATTCAGAGCGGGTGAAAACGACACCATGGATAAGCCAGCCGGCGGAAGACCTGTGACAACGAATACCGATCAAATCATGAAAAACATCGCATTAGACCGGCATGTGGCATCTCGCGACATCACCCAGAAGATGGGAGTTAGTCACCAAACCATTTTAAACTATCTGCAGAAGGCTGGGTACACAAAAAAGCTTGATGTTTGGGTGTCGCATGATTTGACCTTCTGGACCGAATCAACGCCTGCGATATGCTGCTGAAACGGAACGAACTCGACCCATTTTTGAAGCGGATGATGACTGGCGCCGAAAAATGGATCACATACAACTATATCAAGTGAAAAGGGTGGTGGTCGAAGGCTGGTGAATCGTCCCAAACAGTGGCCAAGCCGGGCTTGACAGCCAGGAAGGTTTTGCTCTGTGTTTGGTGGGATTCGAAGGGAATCATCCACTATGAGTTGCTCCCATATGACCAGACGCTTAATTCTACCATCTACAGCGAACAACTGGAACGCTTGAAGCAGGCGATCGGACAGAAGCGTCCAGAATTGGCCAACAGGAAGGATGTAGTGTCCCACCAGGGCAACGCCAGACCACACTTCTTTGATGACTCGTCAGAAGCTACGAGAGCTCGGTTGGGAGGTTTTAACGCATCCACCATATAACCAGGACATAGCGCCAAATGATTACCACCTGTTCTTGTGCATGGCGAACGCCCTTGGTGGTGTAAAGTTGAACTCAAAAGAGGCTTGTGAAAAGTGACTGTCCGAGTTCTTAGCAAATAAGGAGGGGGCTTCTACGAGGGGGGTATTATGAAGTTGCCGTCTAGATGGAAACTGATTAACGAACGAAACGGCGTATATTTGCACTAAATCCGATCACTGCAACTCTTTTTATAAAGCATTGAATAAAGCACAAACAAAACGGAAGGGAAGCGGATTTGACAACCTTTACTATTTTCGCTTAAAGATTAATTTAAAATCGAAATGTAAATTTATTCCAAAAATTTATGGCTGCAAATGAATTTTGTTTCAGTTGATTTTTGGAATCACACTCGCTGCATATAAAGTAGCATGCAACAGATAATTTTTTAGCGAGTCGCAATAATTTCAAACTAATTTAGTTGTACAACAACAATAAGCAAAATATTAAAATATTATGTTTTTAAACACAACAAAAACAACAAAAGCGCACAAATAACTCGAATTATAACTCGAAAATTCATTTGCATAAAATGAATCAAAGTGATGAGGAAACAATAGGTACCGTTACAAATTACCCCGTCAATAACACATATATATGTTTGTATGTGAATATGTAAATAATGTGGAAAAATGTGCAAACCTAAAACGGAATCCCTGGCAATTTACGAAATGGAAATAGTTTATGCATTTATCTATGTAAATTAGCCAAGCGACGACTGCTGAGCGAAATAAAATTTCTATTAAAGTTTATAATTTCAGTTATGAAAACTATTTTCCAATGCAGGCAAGCTGGTGGGGAGCGAATTGTATGGGTTTAGAGCTGTCAGGGGTTGCCATGAAGCTCTAGAGGGCATTAGCCAAAGCGCCAGAAATATTTACCGCTAATTTCGGCGAATTCGGTCGTTATGAAAAAACGGAACAAAATAAATGGAATTTATTGCTCGGAGTGTGTGTGAGTGCGTGGCTTTATTGTTGCCAGATTAGCGAAGCAATTAAATAGCAGTTTTTGCAAACATATTTGTGGCTGCAACAATTTTGAGAATTTCATACTTGTTTATGATGCGCGAATTATTTGAAAAGTTTAAAGGCGAACTCATTTGGTGCGAAAGCTTTTTTAATTAATTATTTAATTTTTTGTTTTCATACATTGTATGTATTTGGAACAAGCTGCTTGCTGTAAGCTACTGTTATTATTTTACAGTAAATTTTCGAGAAATATTTTACGATTTTCAATGTTATAAAAACTGAGTGCGTTATTCAGACGCCGAAAATGCAACAAATGGAATTTACTAGACTCTCGAAGGTGACTACAAAGCGAGGTTGCGAATTTTATAATTAACAATTTTGGATCAAAAATTAAATTTTGCAAGTAAAAGTTAAATTTTCAATTTAATTAAATTTTCAAATTTCAATTTGACAGCTGTCGAAACATTTTTTTCTAAATTATATAATGTTGTGTGAAGCAACTTTTGTTTTTGTGAAAAAAATGGATAAACAGGAATTTAAGAGGTTGATAAAAGAAGGAAAAAATAATGTTGCAGCCAAAACTTGGCTTGTTGACGAGTTTCCGGACACCGCCCCGGGAAAATCAACCATCAAGGATTGATAAACTAAAGTTAGACGCAGTGAAAAGAGGACCGAAAACGGTGAACGCAGTGGATTCCCAAAAGAGGTTGTTGCCTACGAAAACATTAAAAAAAGGACGCAAAATAATTTTGGATAACCGTAAAGTCAAGTTGTTTGAGAATAGCAGGAAAGAGCTGTGCAAAATGGGCGCCTCTGGACCGAAAGACTTGACGTTTGAACAACGTTTACAAATCGTTCAACTTTATTACGAAAATTCGCGTTCTGTAAAGGATGTGTTTAGTGCATTCGCAACACCATGACCCATCTTGAGACCCAGCATTCATTATTGGATTATGTTCGACTAAATAGACTACGTTCAGTACGCAGTAAAGAAAATATAGCAGACGTAGCTGAGAGTGTATACGAAGACCTCGGACTGACGGAGATCCGACGTTTTCGAGCCAAATTTTGTTCAGCGACGAAGCCCATTTCTAGCTCAATGTGTAAGTAAGCAAGCGAAATTGCCGCATTTGGGACGAAGTGAAACCTGAAGAGAATAAAGAGCTCATATTTCATCTAAAAAAAAACGGTTTGGTATGGTTTGTGGGCCGGTGGAATCATCGGTCTACATTTCTTCAAAATTGATGACAGTGAGAAGGTAACCGACAATGGCGACCGTTTTCGGGCCAGGATAATCGACTATTTGATGCCTGAAAATGAAGCTCGTGATCTCGCCGACATTTGGTCACATGAATCAATGGATTTATTGAGGGAACCCTTCGGTAAGCAGATAATTTTATGTTTTAGGCCTGCCGATTGGCCACCAAGATCGTGTAATATCACACCATTAGACTTTTTGTGGGGATATGTAAAGTATAAAGTCTATAGGGACCCACTTCAGTTCAGGCATTGGAGCAAAACATCACGCGTGTCAATCGCCAGTTGGCAGTCAAAATGCTCGAACGAGTCATCGACAATTGGACTCAACGAATGGACCATCTGAGACGTAGACGCGGCCAACATTTGTATGAGATAATCTTCAAAATATATATGCCAAAGAAGGTTTTTTCGATGATAAGAAACATTCCTATTAAATTTGAACTTTTTGTGTTTTTTTCTTTAAAGAAGTGGGGAACCTCGAAATGCATCACGCCTT